>NC_142068.1:23823750-24149375 GCF_059756535.1 Pantherophis guttatus
CTTTTACTAGTCATAAACTGAATAATAAATAAAACAATAATTAAAAGTGTAAATTAAGAATTTAGAAAGTCTTCTTGATTCAACTTTGCCATAAATTAACTGATTGTAAGTAAACTCTCATTCTCCTATTTCAGTGGTGGGTTGCTACTGGTTCACCCTGGATCCAGCGAACTGGTAGCGACTGTGGCGGGAGGCTCCGCCCACCTGCCCGGACGCTTCTGTGCATGTGCAGAAGCATTGCGCGTGAGCGTGAATGTGCAAGCACCCACGAGCAAACTGGTAGCAATGGGATTTGAAATCCACTCCTGTCCTTTTTGTAGTATTGAAAAAAATGCTAAATAGTAAGACTGTGTTACTGTGAACTTTAGAGAGCTATAGACCCCGAATTTATTTTGTCTTATGCAACCACAGCCCAGTGCATTATAAATAGTAGCCAGACAACAAACTCAGAGGTTATTTTTACTGGCATTTATTTTTATATTTACAGATTACAAAATGAAGAGATCTTTTGTGTGGCAGGGAAGGAATCGAGATTTATCATTTAATCATTAGAGTCAATGGAAATTGAACTTAATGACAGAATGAACTAAAAGCTAATGCTGTCTCTAATGGATTTCAAAGGACAAATAATCCTAATAGGAGGCAATGATTTATGTGAACACGTACACGATCTATAAGAGCATTCCTATCATGAACTGTGCACCTAATTTTTAAAAGCAACTTAAGTATAAATCAATTATATATCTGACTAGCTACAGTGGGATGCAGAAGTAGCAGGAAGTGAACATTAAGGTTTTGATTTTGCACCAGTAAAAATTTATCTGAGTTGTATTACCTAATTTTATTTTTTAGCCAAAACTGCAGGATCACAAGGAAGTCCATCTAGAATGGAAAATTTAGAGTTTAAGATATTGTGCATACCCAGTACTTAAAAGCAGTATGAGTAAGGGAAGAGATCAATCCAGCAGAGAGAATCTCATTTAAAGAGTCATTTAGGATTTACCCCCAGATGCATCTTGCAGATATTCTGTTTGCTTAAACTGCGCTTGATTTTTAATTTTCCTATTTTAACACCATTTTGCTGTGTAATTATTAATTGCTCTTCTAAGCAGGCAGACCCAGAGGATTCTGCTTTCCTAACCAGTCGAAGCTGCAAAGCCTGCAAAAGTGATTATGAATTGCACCAAATCATAGATTTGCTATTTATTCCCTATCTTTAAAGCAAGCTGAGAAAGCAAACTAGGGTATGTTTCTTTTAATGGCCACTTCAGAGATGTGAAATTCTCAAAATAAAATTGCTTTCTTGTAGATTAGGTACCGCTAACTGATACAATTAAGGACTGCCACAGTTCATCAGACTGGGGCATTATTTGTTGCCATTTCTTAAATTTCCTTCTAACCCAGAGCTAATATATACACAAGACACATTAAAAAAACAACAACAACAAAGTCAAGCGAAAGTTCCTTTCTAAAGGGCTCGAGTAGTGCACACACAGTTTAAACAATTTACTTCTATGGCTATTGTCAGTTTCAGGGGAAATTTAAAGAAAACCATTATAATAGCCCAGAATGATGTGAAAAAAAAAACACCATTCTCTCTCCTCTCCCTCCCTCCCTCTCACACACTTAGCAATACTCACATTCATCTTCTATAAAGAGACCTTTTCTTTCAAGCCATTTTGTAAAGAATTCCAGTCATTGCAGCAGAATAAATAGAGTCCTGTTCTCCGTAGGGCCGCCTAGAGTATTGTTCATCATCCCTTTCCTTTTGATAACCATTCCTTTAGGATATGGAAGTTGAGTTCAAAAATAGACTCCAATTCACTTGGCATCAAACATGCAGACTAGGCAGCTGTCGGGCTCCCACTGAACCCAACCTTGTGCCAATAGATTTCAATGCAATCTTTTCTTGGAGTGATGAGCTGGTTCATTACATTGCATGAACTTGCCTTAACCCTCCAGATGGATGGTGATCTTTTCACAGCGTTAAAAGAATATAAGCTGATCTGTCCTAAAGCCTTGTCTTTTTCATTCATCAGCCTTGCAAGACAAACTCCGAGTCTCTTTTGAATTATTCATGAATTCTTCCTTTTCACTATTGCTACTCTATGCTTCAAACTATTTAATGTGGCATAACTTTTGCACTGCAGCTTTTATAAAAATTAAAAAATCTGTGACATGGGTTCCAAGTCAGTGGAATATGTGTGTATTTTTAAACGTGTGCAAATGGGTTTATACATAAGTAAATGTGCATTTCATATTGTGGTATATGTGAAATATATGCATGTTTATGTAGAAAGAGTCTTGGTGGCGCAGCAGACTAAAGAGCTGTTAAGTAGCACCAGCTGCCTGCAATTACTGCAAGTTTAAATCTCATCAGGCTCAGGGTTGACTCAGCCTTCCATCCTTTTGAGGTAGGTAAAATGAGGACCCGGATTGTGGGGGCAATAAGCCCCCACCGCTTGGGGGGACCGAAAGCCCTACTAAGCAGGTATATACAAAAGTATGAAGGCTATTGCTTAACGCATTGTAAGCCGCCCTGAGTCTTCGGAGAAGGGCGGCATATAAATTGAACCAATAAATCAATCAATAAATAAATCATCATCATAAGGAAAAGAAATATTTATTTTGGAGTAAACATTCCTAAGACTGGGATGTCAGAATAACAAAATCTATTTTAAGAAAAAAAAAAGCTAAATCTTAAAACAAACTAAAAATAGAAATCCTTCATCCTTTTCATGATCTCACAAAGTTTCCCACAACAAAAAGGATAAATCCATAATATTTCAAAGAAACATACCATGAAGTTTGAGAGGATTTTACTTTCTGGCTCATTATTAATATAATAAAAGGACAATGGCAGCAAAAATGCATATACAATTGTACATGAAATTCATCATGATTTTCAGATATAATGTGGCTTATTCCCACCTTCCATAGTATATTTATATACTCTGTCATAGGATATTGCTACTAGAAGAGATGTATTACAATAAAAGTCACATATTCATGAACATCTAGAGAATCTTTAGCAAAAGTATACTTGTTCAGTTAACCAACAGGTATTGGAAAATCTCTTCTAAGTATGGATCTGTATACAACCTCATATTCTACTTGGTAGCCTGGAATGCAGGTACAGTAGATAAGAAGAAATTCAAAATACCATCAGTGAAGTAAAAAAGACTTTATTTTTCACGGTGTGTACAGTCCTTCCAAAGTTTTAAGACAAAACATTTTGTATGCAAGAGAAAACTTGTTCTTTGAAAGAAAGAAAGAAACAGTGGCAATTAAGTGCATATTTTTGGTTATGGTTATGTTACTTGAGATGAAATATACCACAGGTTAAATGCTTCACAGGATCTTAATAACTTCTCTGCAGACATTTAACCTGTAAAAATATTGTGAAAGCATGGAAATAAATGAAAGACATGTTTCCAGGCCTGTAGATTGTTTAAAGCAGGGGTTGGGCTGCAAACAATCTCAAGTTTCCTTTTTTGTGGTTTTTGGAATTCTTTCACCATGACTGAAAAAAAAAGAAGTATAATTCCTTGCCATTTTAGCTAAGAAACATGAAAAGTGTTATTTATCTATATGACAGAATTTCTCACAATGAGGTGACAAATATAAAAATTTACTGTGACTTCATAGGTAACTAATCTAATATAAAGAGCATAAACAGAGGGATAGGATCAAGATCACGTGAAGTGTTAATACCACTTTATAATGCCTTGGTAAGGCCACACTTGGAATACTGCATTCAGTTTTTGTTGCCATGATGTAAAAAAGATGTTGAGACTCTAGAAAGAGTGCAGAGAAGAGCAACAAAGAGGATTAGGGGACTGGAGGCTAAAACATATGAAGAACGGTTGCAGGAACTGGGTATGTCTAGTTTAATGAAAAGAAGGACTAGGGGAGACATGATAGCACTGTTCCAATATCTCAGGAGTTGCCACAAAGAAGAGGGAGTCAAGCTGCTCTCTAAAGCACCTGAGGGTAGGACAAGAAGCAATGGGTGGGAACTAATCAAGGAAAGAAGCAACTTAGAACTAAGGAGAAATTTCCTGACAGTTAGAACAATTAATCAGTGGAACAACTTGCCTCCAGAAGTTGTGAATGCTCCAACACTGGAAATTTTTAAGAAGATGTTGGATAACCATTTGTCTGAAGTGGTGTAGGGTTTCCTGCCTAAGCAGGGGGTTGGACTAGAAGATCTCCAAGGTACCTTCCAACTCTGTTATTCTATTCTAACAGTAGATGACAATAAAATAACAAAGTTTAAGACAAAGTTAAAATATAGTTATAAAACAACCTTGCTAACATCTACAAGTGAGGTCCAGAATGTAGCCTGTATTAATTTACAATGTAAAGACTAAATTATACTAAATATAACATCTACAATATATATCTAACATTTAAATAAATTACAGTTACATAGAATGCATTATGAAAGACTGGCCAATCAGATCTTCTATGCTGCTACACAAAACCTAACTAACATATACTGTAATGAAAGGTAATTCATCTCTGAGTAGTAACTGGGAATAGGCTGAAACTGGCCAGCCAGGTTATCTACTAATCAAAGGTAGTATGGATCTGGTCCAGATGTTTCCCCCAAAGGAGCAATGAAGAACAACATGTTCTGTAGTTTCCACCTCTTCAGAATTACAGGGGCAAAGTCTTTCAGCCAATAGTAGTACCTTTTATATTTAGCATCCAATACTGCAGAGGGGAGAGCATGGAATCAGGCAAAAGAAAAAGCTTTCTGATAGCCAGCTATGTTTGGTAGCTGGCAGCAGTGATAATGTATCTGTTGTGTGCAGGTGACAGGAAGGCAAGAGCCTTCCCTAGATATGCTGGCCACTCTGCATCCTTTATTCTTTGCTTCAGGGTTTGCTTTGCCTGATCATACTCCATCTTAAGAACTGAAGAAGCAAAATAGATTCAACAGCCTTGATCTAAAGGTTGACTCATGGCAACTGGACCAATCTTTATTAATCTGAGACGTTTTGTTGCTCAAACAAGCAGCTTCATCAGTCAGAGCAAAATTATGACTCTCTGCCTAACTAATTTTGCTCTGACTGATGAATTTTATTTATTTTATTTATTTATTTATTTATTATTCGAATTTCTATACCGCCCTTCTCCTTTCGGACTCAGGGCGGTGAACAGCCAAAATAAAAACATTTATACATAAATACGATTATTTGCTTGGATGAGCAATGAAACATGTCAGATTAATAAAGATTGGTCTAGTTGTCATGATACAACCTTTTAGACCCCTTTGGCCTGGATGATTGAACCTTCATTGACAACAGCCTTGATCTTTATAGATTGAAAATTGTTCTGAAGAATTAATGGTGCTAGGACTTGAGGATAGAAATTAAGCTTTAACTAAAGTTTTATAGAAGCTAGACACACTCTTTACTTAACTTTTATTATACTTGTCTCCATTTACAGATGAATGTTTAGGCCTATCCCAAGAATAACATAAAACAATCCAAAGTTCAGTTCTTTAGTTCTCACACCATATAGACAGAATCTTGCCAGACTAAACTGTCCTACTCTAACCATATATATATCACTGGGAGATATATATATCACTAGGGTGTGGGTATCCTCTTCACACAATCCAGTATCAGATTGTGTTGTCTCTTGTCTCAGTCCCCTCCTTAGAATGTGTTTCCTCCTTTCTGGGCCCCTGATGCATTACTGTAGTTTCATTGCCCCTTCATAGAAACCTTCCACTACAGTTTGAGACACAGCAAGATATCTGGAAACCTCCTTTTCCAGTATCTCTATGATACTTCTGAAGACCTTTGAATATCAAGTATTAAGCTCTGCATAGGATTGTAACTTATTGATATACAGTATTTATAAGTTTCAATACGGCCAAAGCTCAGCCTTGTCACAATGCACCTGAATGAGCTTACAGCCTTCCTTTAGATCAGGGCTCTCCAACCTTGGCAACTTTAAGACTTGTGGACTTCAACTCCCAGAGATGCTCTGCCAGCTTTGCTGTCTGAGGAATTCTGGGAGTAAGTCCACAAGTCTTAAGGTTGCCAAGGTTGGAGACCCCTGTTTTAGATGTTTCTGCTCAGCTCATGATGACCTGCAGAATAGCCAGGCATATATAGATATTGAGTTGTCTTTGGCCATACCCTTTTTTCTCCCATATCTTAAACCCTTCTGCGTTGAAATTTGGAACCACAATGGGAACGATACCAACCTGCTTTTAAAGATTTTTGAAATATTTTACTTTTTTTTTTTAAGCAACTGGCAATCTGTATTGAGAGAGGTGGCGAGGTGGCGCAGTGGTTAGAGTGCAGTACTGCAGCTACTTCAGCTGACTGCTAGTTTAGCAGATCAGCGGATCAAATCCCACCGGCTCAAGGTTGACTCAGCCTTCCATCCTTCCGAGATGGGTAAAATGAGGACCCAGATTGTTGGGGGCAATATGCTATTTAGTATACTGTCTTTGGTGTAAGCCACCCAGAGTCCTCGGAGAGTGGGCGGCATAGAAATATGACTAATAAAATAAAAATAAAATAAAATTAATGAGAATGACACAACTGAGTCAGTTTTAGGGTCAGATTGTTTTGACAGGGAATGGAAGGGAGTTTTCTTCACTTGGTAAAAATATTAGAGTTTGGATTTATACAGTGAAAGCAGTATCCATATACAGTAGGATTCTGGATTCCTCCTGACATTTGGCCTAGTCAATCATCATAAAACAAAATTTCCTTGTCTAAGGAATTCCTTGAAACCACCCACATAAGAATCTTTTTAACCTATATTTCCTAGAGAATAGGAAAATCACCATGGCAACCGCATCTGCATTCGAAAGCTCAACATGTCTCTAATGGGCTATAAGTTGTTTATTTATGGATGGCACTTATTAATTTAAAACAAAATCTAACAGCTTACCTACAGGAGGCTAATGCCTCATCCAATCCCTGCTGCTTAGCTTATCACTAGACTGAGATGTTGGCCATGCTTTTTTTGGGTGGGGGGATTGCTAAACATTTCATCAGCAGGGAATTCTTTTGAATAAAATAACAGTGTAAAATTACAGTTTCTTTTATTATCAATTACTGTATATTATGTTCCTGTCCTTGATGTAGATTTATTGCAGGTTTCCCCCCCCCCACATTTGTAACATCAGGGTTTTTTAAAAAATAAAATAAAATCCTGATATAATCCCAGTATGCTATAACAATATCATTAGAAAAAAGTTTACAAGAAAGGGTTTTTTAAAAAGATTCTGTCACATTTAAGAAACAGCAGAAGTACCAAACATGTTTATTTAGGACATAAAATAAATGAAGCACAGAGAGCAAATGGAAGTAACACTTGGGGAAATTTTTGTACAGGCAGAATGCGGCCCACAAGGCTAATTTCACAGCCAATCTTTCACAAGAGTTCTCTGACATTGGTCTTCACTGATAGGATATTATTAATTAGAAATAAACAGAAATAACTACTGGGAAACTAATTTGAAAACAGTGAGCACTAAGTATTAGAGAATCTTAAACATGATTTCTAATTATAGTATATATTTTGATATAAAATAAATATACAGCAAGTTTCCTCAATATTAGTAAGAACTGTATCTATTAGATTGAATTAAAACTTTAAGAAAATGTGTTCCTAATTAATTTTGTACAAGAAGTGTAGATAAGCCACTTTAAAAAAAGGCATTTTCATACGGTATCTATTTGCTCAGAATGATTCTTTAATAATCGTAGCAAACATATATCAATTCGATGTGTATCTTTTTTTAAAAAAAAGAAAAAAATTCCTTTGAAGTTTCATTTTATTAATGTAAATGCATGGAACAATCCTACATAGTGGATATATTAGATGTACTGTAATTGGATTTGGGATTATAGATTGAATCATTCAATCAGCTAAAATTTATGTGAATAAACAAAAAGGTTCTAAGAAATGTTAACTGTCAAGGATTTAATAACTTACAGACTGGTTGGTAGCTATTTTACAACTCTAAGGTATATTTTTCAAAGGGGAGGCTTGGTGGTGAGATTCAGATGGATCTCAGCTAACATTTATGTGTTGCAGTGGTGAAATCCAAATTTTTTTACTACCTGTTCTGTGGGCATGGCTTGATGGGTGTGGTGTGGCTTGGTGGGTGTGACTTGGTGGGTGTGGCAGGGGAAGAATATTGCAAAATCTCCATTCCCACTCTGGGGCCAGCCAGAGGTGGTATTTTCCGGTTCTCCGAACTGCTCAAATTTTCTGCTACCGGTTCTCTGAACTGCTCAAAATTTCCGCTACCGGTTCTCCAGAACCTGTCAGAACCTGCTGGATTTCACCCCTGATGTGTTGGTTTTAGGTCCTGAAATCAAGCAAGGACTGTTAGGACCAGTTTCCTAACAGAACCTGAGACTCAGACCTGCTGCCCAAAAATCTGGGAGAATGATTCAATAAAATAATATTGGCAAGGGAAACCTTAGCAGAAACCTTAGAGGTGGTATATTTATTCTCAATGTTACTTGTTCAGAAATGTAGTTTTGTTTGTTCACCTTTCCTTATGTTGTTATAAAAATCTCCTTACCAATACTGTAGAGAAGTCAAATTATACTGAAAAATCAACCATGGGCTTTACATGACTTTCAGAGTCCTTATTTGAGGAACTTGGTTGAATAATTGCAAGCATCACTGCAGACCCTCTTCAGAAACCAACTGTACTGATGTTGTCACTGCCACCCAGGGCCGGATTTAGATGAAAAGAGGCCCTAGGCTATTCCACTTATGAGGCCCTTTCACCTATAGTGAAAGTGTAATTTTAATTTTGCTAACAATTTGAATGTAGGCCCCTCTTGATCTTGAGGCCCTAGGCTGAAGCCTAGTTAGCCTATAGGAAAATCCGGTCCTGCTGCCACCAGACAAATATGGGTGTTTTCTAACAACAAGCCCTGGACAAATAGAGAAGTGTGTCTTTTATTAAGAGCTAGAAATGCTGCTTTCCATTCTGGTGATGCGCTACAGTATAGCAAGGCAAGAGCTAAACTGAAAAAGGGTATCAGGGACACTAAAGCTACATACAGACCAATGGTGGGTTGCCCCCGGTTTGGACCGGTTCGCAAGAACCGGTAGTAAAACCGTCGGGAGGCCTGCCCACCACCCCAGATGTCATCATCGGCGATCTGCGCATGTGCAGAAGCAATCTGCTTCTGACCCATTGCAAACCAGTAGTAAAGGTAATTAGAACCCACTCCTGGTACAGACAGAGGATTGAACATCTTTTTGAGAACTTGGACTCTTGTCAGGTATGACAAGGTCTGCGACAAGTCATGGGGCAGAGCAATAAAAATTGTTTGTTTAGCAGTAGTGATTCTTTGGCTGAGCAGCTAAATCAATTTTTCAGCCCCTTTGAGGTGGAAACAGGAACGACCATCATTCCAGCATCTACCACTGATAGTACACCATTAACATCTACTCTACCATCGATAGACAACCACTTCTACTGCAGATCTCTGATGTGAGATGCGCTTTCCAGAATGTTAACATCTGGAAGGCAGCTGGGCTTGATGGAATCATCGGACTAGATGTTAGGGACTGTGCTGCAGAGCTAGCTGGAGTGTTCACAGATATTTTCAATCTATCCCTGTCGCAGTGCTCTATCCCTACCTGCCTGAAGACATCTATTATAGTGCCAGTCCCTAAGCAGACAATAGTGGTATCTCTTAATGATTATAGACCAGTAGTTTTTACATCCATTGTCATGAAATGTTTTGAGAGACTGGTGCTGAACTATATTAAGGCTAGTCTTCCATCTACTTTGGACCCATACCAATTTGCATATAGGTATAATAGAACAACTGATGATGCTATGTCTATTATTGTCCATACTGTATTGAATCATTTGGAACAACAGTGAACATATGTAAGGTTATTTGTGGATTATAGCTCTGCCTTTAACACCATTCTACCCAACAGGGTGTTTCTTAAAATGTCCAATTTGGGTATAAATCAGAGGAATTTTTTGTGGATAAAGGATTTTCTGGCAGATAGGCCACAGTCAGTAAGGATGGGATCTCACCATTCTTCTACTCTGATACTAAACACAGGAGCCCCCCAGGGTTGTGTGCTAAGCCCCTTCCTATATTCCATGACTGCATCCCATTGTGTAACACCAACACAATTATTAAATTTGCGGATGACACGACACTGGTGGGGCTCATTAATAAGAACAATGACCCTGCTTATAGAAAGGAAGTACAAGGGCTGACATTGTGGTGTAAAGAAAATAATCTTATACTTAACACCAAAAAAACTAAAGACTTCAGGAGGAAGAGAGATGTACATTTACCATTGTACATAAATGGTAAGGAGGTGGAGAGTGTTGGTAGTTTTAAATTTCTGGGCATTTATATCTCAGAGGAGTTATATCTCATGGACTATGAATGCTAACATGCTTGTGAAGAAGGGACAGAAGATGCTGTACTTCTTGAATATGCTCAGGAAGGATGTCAGGGCATTTATTAATCCCATGTTTGGCTCTGGGACTAATTACCCTGGTTTAATTAGAGGAGATGAATCGAGGCTTATTCCTTGTTGCAATATTCCGAAAAGAAACGTGAAGGAAGGTTTCTAATAAAACTCATTTATTTGTTATAAAGAAAATAAAACACCTCACTAACTAAGAAAAGTAAATTGTTACATTTTGGAAGTAATTTGGGCCAGCTGCCTTTCAGCAACCGGCACCCGTGGCAAGAGAACAAAGGAAAGAGTGTGTAAAGGAATGTGGGTGGATGGACATGCGTAGTAGCTTACTGATAAGGAACTTGGCAAACTACAGTAAGTCTATTAGTCCAAAAATAATGAAGCTCAGCTGGGAAATAAAATAACGCAGTGACAAAGATAAATCTATCTCAGCATCTACTCCTGTCCTACTATCACAGCACCATTGAGAGTGTCCTGACATATGGCATTCTATGCATGGTATGGGAGCAGCTCTGCAGCGGACATAAAAGTTCTACAGAGAATTATTAAAACTGGCCAGAATTTCATCGGGCTCCAGCTACCAGCCCTAGATGATATCTTTGCATCTTGCTGTTTGAGGAAGTTGCACAACATTCTCAGAGACTCTTCCCATCCTGCTTACAATCTTTTTGGACTGTTGCCTTCTGGCAGAAGGTACAGAACAATTAAAACTCAGACCACATGTTTTCTGAAAAGTTTTTATCCCAGAGCTATAATTGCACTCAACAATGAACTAAAGGGCCACCATCAGTGAGCTGTTGGACAGCATTACTTGGTCTGCTGTGCGGATGCTTGTGGATGCGTGGGTGGTTAAGGGGTGGGGAATTTTTGGTGGGTGGGGTGGGGGTGTGTCTGGGGATTGTCATGTGTGTTGGGCTTGGTCTCTGGGTGTTATGTATACCCACAGTATGGGTATACTGTGTATATACGTACAATGACAATAAACTATTAGAAACACACCAACACCTGAAAGAAACCAACACACTCTCACACAAATATTCTAGATAGAAGCATTAGTCTTCAACTTTGTGTACAAAATCGAAAAACCAATTCTATGAATTTGGAATGAATTGTCCATGGATTAAGTGATTCTTTCAGTCTGAACCCTGCTGTCTCAATGCTGGGACTTTATAAATGCAAAGCATGACTTCTTATGGACATTTTTATTTCAGGTTTTTAAAAAATCCCAAACTCCCAATTCTCAGTTTTAGAAATTTTATTACTTTGCTCATGTTCTTTCTAGAGACAAGGTTTTTTTTGGTCCCTTCTTCTCCATCCTGATGTAAGAACAGTTGTGAATGCCATAATGTCCATGACAAAGTGTGCATGTACATGCCATGACTTGTGCTAGATCTTGGGTCACAAATAGAGAATTGCTGTATGTACATATCAGTATGGTTTGCTATATAAGCCACTTTAAGTGCCGAACAGGTGTTGCTAACACCTGCCATGTAGCTTTTCAAAGCAAAGCATCTCTGTAAGCAGCTCACAGATTCTACTCCTTCACCTGCCCCAGTCTATTCCTCTCACTCCATGCCCTTGTCTCTATACAATCCTGATTTTCTGATTTTACCTCTCCTTCTCAGGTATACATACACTGCTTCAGCCTCACCATGATGCTTGAGTGCCTGGCAATAAATCTTATTTTACTTCCTTGTTTCAGCACATTTAAAGACTTCATTCTTCTAGCCATGTAGGCAAATCTGGGGACACTTATTTGTATGTATATATGTATACACACATGCAATAACTAGGCTGTCATGTTAATTAACTGGGTCAGTAGTTAGAAAAAAAAACAGGATCCCTGTGACTATATACTATTCATAATTCCAAAATGATGAAACTCCCTACCCTCAAAGTTTCCTACTTTCTGTAATAATACTCCACCGACTTGGTCCATAGCTTCTATAAAATCCATAGTTTCTTCATCTTCTTCTGGGATGCATGCTATCAGCTTTTTCTCTTCACAGCCTTTTCTACTCTAAAGTACCTTGTCTATCTTTGCCTTCCACTTTAAGAGCCAGTATTTATCCTGCATTATGTTAGTTCTCTGCCTTCTAACAGTATAGGTCATTGTGACTCTTCAAAAATGCTCATAAATTCAGAACACACACTCAATAATTCTGGCTAAATGGTCTTGTTTTTCTAAGTTTAACAGCAAGGACTGTCAAGTATTGTAGTCAGGGGTTTAAATGGATGGGGTTTTTTTTGTCCTATAGAGAGCTTGACTGGAACAGCATCTCCAGATACCTGTATGGATTCTCACCTGATGAGCAGAAGATCATAAAGTCATAGAAAACTTGGGTGTTCTCTGAGGTCTTTTGGTGGAGCAGTAGGAGCTCGTATAGTGATGGTTGAGCCCCTGTAGGATATTTTATGGTTATGCAGAGTTTGCCATAAAGTTTGCCATTAAGTTCCACCTAATGGTAACTTTTATGACTAAACTCTCAGAAGCCATCTATTCTAAATGAATGACTGGATAGTTGGCTCTTAGCTATTCATCAAGACCTGTAATTGCATCTTATCTGTTTAAACATTCCCAACAAATCCAACAGTTCTTGATACTCCATTACAGGTAGTCCTCACCTAACAACCACGATTGGGACTAGTGACTATCACTGCGCTGTCCTGCTCACATATGCACACACTGCAGTGGGTTAAAGTCTTTATTGAGCTGCACATGCCCAATTATTCTGTCCCCAGCAGTTTTAGAATAGCCAAAAACTCACAGCCTCTTCTGATTCCATTGGAGGCTCTGAGAGGATGACAAGAAGAGCAGGTTAAATTACCAAATTTAGGCAGCAGTTAAAATGTTCACATCAGAGGTGCCAGGGACTGGCTCCTCCTGCAAACTAGCTGTCAACTCTGAAGCTGGCCTGAGCGAGGCTATTTTCTGGGCTTCAGTGTTGCCACACTGGAGCTGAGGGATAGGGAGTGGGGAATGGAGATAGAAGGGGTTGTAGTCAAAACAAAATACTTTCTCCTGGGGACCAAGGACATTCCCACAGCTGGTCAGAGAGAAAGAGGTGGAGTGATGTTGCCAGACAACCGGATGACACAATGATTGGACTATGTGACTGACTGGGGAAGGGGAAAAACATTTAGTTTTAACTTGGTGAAAACCGTGGGAATATTCAGAGTTGGTTTTCACCAGCCTGTGCCAATATGTTATATCCAATAAACAGTTCTTTGAGGAATCTACCTGCCTTGGAGTTCTATTTATTATGGGTGTATTACTTGAAACCTTGACACTAGCATCCATAGAGGAGACCGGCTATGCATCTTTTACAATCACTAAGCAACACAGTTTTTAAGGAAGATATCACATTACTGCAACAGACTAATGACATCAGTTCCACTGTGGTCATTAAGCAAATTAGCCATGGTCATTAGGTGAAAAATCACATGATGGGCACAATGCTGCAGTAGTTGTAAGTTCAAAAACCTGGTCGTAAGGTTGCTTTTTCAGTGCCAGTGTAACTTTAAACAGGGCATTTGTTTAAGTAAGGATTACCTATAAATCATTAAACAATCTTTATGATTAAGACATTTCCCTTAAACTTTTGTCAAATTCTACTTCACTATAATTCCCAGCTTTTGGGAGCATAATGCTAGGACTTTAGCATTATAGCATATGGTACGAAAGTGTAAAATAAAGCCTCTTCTGTCACCTCCAACATGGACACCCACTTTCTGCAGAAAATCATTGGAAAAAAAATAAGTTGACAACATTTCATACACACAGAGAACAATGATACTCTTTATTGTACTTTCAGAATTGCAATTTTTTTCCTTAGCACAGTAGGATTCCTGTGCTTTTAAGAATCATATAGAAATAAGTTATCAGCAGGTAAACATTTGCATGGTGATTTAGCAATGGGAGATAAAAGATCTCCTGCCTGTTTCTGCTTTGTGACTATCTCATTATGACGAAGAAATACATTCAATTAATATTGGTGGACCAACAGAGTACCAGCTTAAAGGCATTTTAGAAAGATTTTGTTGAATTGGTACAGTAATGAAACAACTACATAACCTAAAGTTGTCATTCTGCCCAAAGGCCAATGGGTTGGAGCAGGGGTGAAATCCAGCAGGTTCTGACAGGTTCTGGAGAACCGGTAGCGGAAATTTTGAGTAGTTCAGAGAATCAGCAAATCTGGCCCCAGAGTGGGGTGGGAATGGGGATTTTGCAGTATCCTTCCCCTGGAGTGGAGTGAGAATGGAGATTTTGCAGTATCCTTCCCCTGCCATGCCCACCAAGCCATGCCCACCAAGCCACGCCACGCCACGCCCACCAAGCCACACCACACCCACCAAGCCATGCCCACAGAACTGGTAGTAAAAAAAAATTGAATTTCACCACTTGTTGGACCTCACTGCAGTTGACTCCACATACTTCTCTCAACTAGAACACCCTCCTAACCTCTATACAGAGAGTAAAGAGCTGCAGGTCTAAGTCTATACCCATCAATGGCTATGCAAATTCATTGTTTTTGAAGGCATATAATGAGGATAGTTAAAAGGCCATATAGTCAGTGATAGTAGTACTTTATAGCTTCTGCTCTTCTTTGTATCAAATGTATGGGTATATTTGAGAGAAGAAATCATTTCATTGTTGCTATTATTATATCAGATATCCTTGTTGAGCTTCTACGGTGTTTCTCAAACTTGCTTCTGGGAAATTATGGAAGTTGAAGTCCACACATCTTAAAATTGCTGAGTTCGAGAAACACTTGTTGTAGTTAATTGCGAAATCGTGTCTGACCCATCGCGACCCCATGGACAACATTCCTCCAGGCCTTCCTGTCCTCTACCATCCTCTGGGGTCTATTTAAGTTCACGCCGACTGCTTCAGTGACTCCATCTCATTCTCTGCCGTTCCCTTCTTCTTTTGTACTCAATCTTACCCAGCATTAGGCTCTTCTCCAGTGAGTCCTTCTTTCTCATTAGGTGGCCAAGTATTTGAGTTTCATCTTCAGGATCTGTCTTCTAAAGAGCAGTCAGGGTTGATCTTCTCTAGGACTGACCGGTTTGAACGCTTTGCAGTCCAAGGAACTCACAGGAGTCTTCTCCAGCATCATAGTTCAAAGGCCTCAATTCTTTGGTGCTCAGCCTTTCTTATGGTCCAACTTTCTTGAGAAACATTAATCTACTGTAAATCATCCATCTCCCTCCCTCTCTCCCTCCCTCCCTCTCTCTCTCTTTCGTATCTATCATCTCTTTTTCTATCTCTATCCATTTATCATAAATCATATCATATTTCATATATCGTTATCCTATGAATATTGTTTCCATTTGATTTCCCATAATCTTTATGCCTGCTACTATTATAATCCCTGATTCTGATGCTGAATTTTCTTTATTTCTGATTGTATCATGGGTACCATAATTTATTTTGGACTAGAATAGAATAACAGAGTTGGAAGGGATCTTGGAAGTCTTCTAGTCCAATCCCCTGTTTAGGCAGGAAATCCTATAGCATTTCAGACAAATGTTTATCCAATCTCTTTTTAAAAACTTCCAAGTGTTGGAGCATTTACAACATAGGAGCGTTATCTTAGTATATCCTATAGATGGAAGAAGGACAGCCCTTTTGCGTTCTCCAAGACTGGCTTCATCTAAGTCATTCATATCCAAATAGATGATTTGGGTTGTTGTCAGCACACAACTGAAATTCTAGGAATTCTCCAAGAAATGGCATTTCAGGAATGCTGGAGCAAGCTACGTTGCTAGATGAAAATATTTGGAAATGTCATACTTTAAACATAATAGCTTCCTAGGCAAAAAACTAATTACTTTAGAGACACACAATTAACATTATTATTTAGACTATACAGCTGGCCAGCACATGATAAACTCCCTATGCAATCATAAAAAGAAGCCTATTTTAGTTATTTTAAACACACACACATACACATACACAGATACTTTCATAACAATCCCCTAATTTAACATTAGAAACCAATATGCTGGTTCATCATTCATCATTTAGAGAGGGTAATGAATACATTATGTCTGATGTGATGCACTTAAAGCAAAACTCAAAGAACTGAAATCAATTGCCAGCTGCTAAAAGTAGAAACAACAGCAATTGACAGAGGATCCGTTTAGCTACTCCAATGTGTCACAGAAGTGAGAAAAACCTGGGCAAAACTAAGGCCAAAAGGGAGGACATTAACAGGGAGAATGTAGCTAAATGTTAAGTGTAGATTACCTTGGCTATGTTTGGAGAGGGAGCCAGACAGAAAAAGCTGTTTTAAATGTTCCCCATTATGGGAAGCAGGGAGAGACGGCTGGGAAGCTAACCAACTCTTTGAGTGCAGATTGTGCTAAGCACACGATTCGTTTTAGAAAAGGTCATTATCTAGATTCACAAATGCATTAAGTTCTAAAATGTGGTGTGCATAACCCAATGGTTGGTTTATGGACTGCATTTGGCTAAAAATAAGCAAGCCTTGTTACGATCAAGCACAAGAGATATGCCATTGCTTTCACAAGGATGTCCTCTAGCTTAAAACGGCATGTATTAGTCCAAATGGAAGAATACAGAGTTTTGACACATTAGCATAGCAGAGCCATGTACCAGCAAATGCTGGTAAGATTTGCATTCACTTCTTACCTTCTCTCCTATTGAAAACTAACCTAATTGTCCCTTTCACTTTTACATGTTTACTAATTTCCCCTGCAGCTGTTTCAGTGGTGGGTTTCAAAAAAATTTATTACAGGTTCTGTGGGTGTGGCTTGCTATGCATGTCATGGCTTCTTGGGCATGACTTGGTGGGCATGGCAGGGGAAGGATATTGTAAAATCTCCATTGCCACCCCACTCCAGGGGAAGGAAACTGTAAAATCTCCATTCCCACCCTCCTTTAGGGGAAGGATACTGTAAAATCTCCATTCCCACCCCCTTTCAGGGGAAGGATACTGTAAAATCTCCATTCCCACCCCCCTTCAGGGGAAGGTTACTGCAAAATCCCCATTTCCTCCCGATCAGCTGGACTTGGGAGACAGAGAATAGATGGGGGCTAGTCAGAATTTTTACTACCGGTTCTCCGAACTACTCAAAATTTCCGCTACCGGTTCCTCAGAACTGGTCAGAACCTGCTGAAACCCACCTCTGCTTCATATCCTTCTGCTGCTAATAAAAGTGTGTGTCTGTAGGGTTGTACAGGGAGGACAATTTAACAGAGGTAAACAATACAAGGTGAAAAGGTAATATTCCCTTGCATTGATCTAAAGCTCTCTTCTCATTGCTGCCTTTAAGCAAAGGAGAAAAATACATTGAGAGATATAATCACAGGTCTTCTACATCACATCTAGTTGGGTCCCAAATAGCTGTACTTGCTTGTTTATTGATTTGCTGCAAAGACGGAGAACATGCTTGGTTATCTCAATTAGAGCAAATTGAATAATCTGGAGTTAGTAATTTGTTAGAAGTGTAAGCCTTTTCTGCTGTGGGAAGTGGAATATTCAGGAACAATTTGTGATTTCTTTCCTTTCCTTCACTGATTGGGATGACTAATTTAACTGAGTTTCCTTGGTTCCATTTAGTTGTGAAATAATTGCCAATACTTAAAGATCTGAGGAGGACTGCATATTTGGACGACTTTTGAATTGATTTCTCTCTGTAATTTTGTGTGAATAGGCAACAAATGCTCTGAAATTATCTTACTTTAGTAGGACTATCTCTAATGTTCATTTTTACAAAACTCCTGGAAGGTAAGTTGGCTGGGATAGCACAAGGATAAAAATAAGGTTTTTTTTTTTTTTTTGTAAGCAGGAAGTTTAAACTCAGATCTGCAACTCCTATTGCCTTAGTATGATATCATGTTCAAATAATGGTGAGATGTCTGTAGATATTCTCAGTCATCCAGGTCATGGTTGTCCCAAAGGTGCTCTTTCAAAAGGCAACTGGACTTTTTTTTGTTTTTCTTTGAAGATATTTTGCTTCTCATCTAAGAAGCTTCTTCAGCTCTGACTTGATGGTGAGGAATGGAAGGATTTATATTCCTTGCAGACAGCTGGTCTTTCCCATTCTTTATGAGAGTCATTGAGGCCACCTGGAGGTTTATCTGTGTCCTCAGGGTCACCTGAGTAGTGCAAATGTACTGTATGTGGAGCCTTCTTGGCTGCAGGATATTTTCTGCCCTATGTCCCTTCACTGTTGAAGACAGGCACAAGCAGTACTATGGTTACTTAATATTTCTACATTAAATATGCCAGGGTTTATTAGTTTTGAACAACATGATTAGTCAAAGTCTCACACTAATTGCCTTTCTTTGGAATTGGCCTTTCGGGTACCAAAACCTGAACCTAGTTTATCTAGTCTACTCATTTGCTTGTGTGGTTGGTGACTGGCTCATCTGTTCCTGCTAACCTTGATTCAGGGGTGGCAGGTTCTGGAGAACCGGTAGCGGAAATTTTGAGTAGTTCGGAGAACCGAACAAATACCACCTATGGCTGGCCCAGAGTGGGGAGGGAATGGAGATTTTGCAATATCCTTCCCCCAGGAGTGTGGAGGTAATGGGGATTTTGCATTAGCCTTCCTCTGGAGTGGGGTGGGAATGGAGATTGTGCAATATCCTTCCCCCAGGACTGGGGAGGAAATGGAGATTTTGTAGTATCCTTCCCTTCCATGGTCACCAAGCCACGCCCACCAAGCCACACCATGCCCACCAAACCACGCCCACAGAACTGGTAGTAAAAAAAATTGGATTTCACCACTGCCTTGACTCCAGGTTAAATCTCATGTCGAGATTGGATTCCTATCTTGCCTCAAAGAAGGGTGGATAGCTTCTAGAAGGAAGTAAAGTTTGGATCCTGTTCTCTTGGATTGAGAAGAACCCTGTCACCATGTCAGCAGACCCATGTGATTTTTTGAACCACACGACACTTAGAAACTAAAGCTATGAAATTAAAGCTTAGAAATTAAAGAGAAAGCTCGAACAAGAATGCAAGGTTGTTAGCTATATATTGTAAATTGGATGATTTTTCTCAGTTATGATTTTGCCACAAATTATTGTTTTACAATGATATCTTTATACTGGGATGCCATAAAGATTGGGTTAATTTAATATTTCTCATACGCGCTATTAACAAATCAGAATGAAAATGTTACCAGAGTACAAAGTATTGCTTTTATATCTGCCCAAGGCCATAAATCAGAAAGGTTTGCTGAGCTTCAAAGGTTATAATCAAATATAAATAACAAGATAAACTCTTGCAACCAGAATGTTTCAAAAACATTCAAGCTCCTGAATTTCAAAAGGAAGGTCTAATAATTGTGCTGGTATTTGTAATCCTCCCCATGAAGATGGCTACCTATGGTATTGACTGTAGCCCAGCTGCTTTCTCTTAACTTTTTTCCCCCTTCACATAAGCAGCTTTGATCTTCTCTCCGTATGCACTGTTGTAGATAAATCTGATGTGCAAATTAAGTCCCAATCACAGAAATAGCCAAAGGCTTTTTGCATGATCTTGGTACCTGGGGGAAAAAAGTCCTGCACTGTGTGAGTTTCATTACTGATCACATAATTCTTGATTCAGTCCTATGCTTGTTAAAACTAACAAGCTTTGTAAATCACAATGGGACTCCATTTATAGGTATGGTAACTCCACAGCACAGCATGCTAAACCATGGTTTGTACTTTAATCCCCTTGTAGTATGTTTGTCTAATTTTATTAAATCTTTTATAGTCAATATTTAACTTCTACGGTATGTTAATTGTGCTTCTTATGATTTTATTTTATTCTTTGTAATAAGCTGTACTGAACAAATAAAATCCAAATTAAACATTAGTATTCTGATCTATATTCTTAAGAAAAAGCTGGCTGCCCTTTAGTTTTAGATCTACATAATTCAGGCTACATAATTCAGAAAAAGGGATTCATGATGCTCGGGATTACAAACATGGCACCTGTCTGCAACTCTTTAAACCAGCTGCATCTTTTCCTAGGATGACACAGTTTCCCTCTGTAGCTATCACATGATTCCAGGAAAAGATATCTATACTTTAAAGAGTTGCATATAGATGTTACTGTGTTTCCCCGAAAATAAGACCCTGTCTTATATTTTTTTGAACCCTGAAATAAGCGCTTCGCCTTATTTTCAGGGAGGTTTTATTATTTTGGGGTGCATGGAGCAAGATGGAGCTCCTCTTGCCATCTTACCTGATTTCCAGCTCTGCATTTAAATATTTTTGGGGAGGGCTTATTTTCGGGGGGGGAGGCTTATTTTAGTGCATGTGTTCAAAAGCCTGATTGGGCTTATTATCAGGGGATGTCTTATTTTCAGGGAAACAGGGTATCAACATGCCCTTCATGTTTTGAAGCATCTTTTTCATGTTGAATCCAATAGCTGTAGGTTAAAAAAACAAACAAACCCCAACCCCCTTTATGCTACATTTTCCTGTTTTCTTTCTTTTACTTCTCTTTTTGTATCACATTTAATACTTTTATTTTTCCTTCTTTTATAATAACTTGAATGATTATCATTGTATAGGGATGGTATAATGAATGGACATGCTGAATAAGATAGGCAGATATATCCATGTGATTATACAAGGAGAAGAATGAAATGAAGACTAAATTTTACAAGTTTGGTTAAAAAAATTGCCAAACAAAAGCGATTTCCTACTTAGGTGAAAATGTTAAAAAAAAACAAACTGTACTATGCACTCAACTGACATCTCAAGCATTTTATGTCTCTTTTAAAAAGAAGAAATTAAATGCTATTAGCCATTTCCTCAGATCCTGTTAATAAGAATTCCCTTTTTGAGAAGAGAATGTCAGAAATAATCTTTCTTTGAATACTGAAGGGTTTCTGCACAATTGTATAATATGTATTAAATTATTACTGGAGTTAGAGTAAAACACAAATTATTTTCAGAGCCTTGCTAATGAAAAATCATTGAGCAAAGTCATGGCTTTGTCATATAGGAGATTTGCTACAGTAATCCATGCCTGTGTGCTTATGCAGGAGAAACTAGCTAGTGTTTTATGAAGATATGCAGTGACAGCAGTGACCAGATATTAGTCAATTATAAATCTCTCTCCATCCGTATTTTGTTTAAGGTACTACAATACAATTAATTTAGATCTCTGTGTATTTGATCAGCTAAGAGTCAACATGGAAAAGACTGAAAGATCAGTCTGCCTTTGCTTTCCGATCAATTCTATCTCAGTCATAGTTTCTATGACTTCATTTTTTGTATTATTGAAGACTGAGTATTAGTTTTTCATACATTTTTGCATGTCTTATGAAGAAAAATGGCAGCATACATGTACAGCAAAGGTCTTTGAAACTTTCCTTACATATTGTCTTCTTTTCTGAAACATTACTTAACAAGTTTTCTACTTTCAGTTTGTCACTGAAAGTGTTAACCAGAACCATGCTGAGAATGAAATAATGTCATTAAAAGAAAGATACATCTAAAAAAAGTCAAATAACTGAAGAATAATGCATGTTAAGAATACCGGTTGGGTCAAAATTGTGAAGAATGAATGGAGATTTAATAAAAGAAACTGTGAGCAATTGCAGTCACAGTTCTGCATTACACATCTGGGAGAAGATCTGCTCTACGGTAGTTCGAAAGTAATTCACAGGATGATTCAAAGCCTGTTGCTGATATTCTTTTGATCCTCCTGTCAATGAAAATAGAAACAAGGATAGAAAACATGGAAAGAAAGGTGTCTTTTCTCAAGAAGATATCCATGGTCACCCCGCAATACCAAGCAGCTCTATAAACACCTTAATCCAGTTGTGTCTTCTTCTGGTCAAAGACACAGTAGCCATTATTGCATGTTGTGTGGGGAAATTGTATTTGGAGACCATTAGGACTTATCCATACTGCCTGCTTACGGCTGAGGCAGGGTGAATTTGGTCCAAGGTAAATAAAGTAGCCTCCAATTCTGTCAAATAAAACCATGAAAGAAGTTCTCTCCGAGAAAATGGAAGGAGACTTTCCATCCAGACAGTCCCTTGAATCTTGAGGAGGGAACTTGAGTCATGAGTACCTTATCTGATTGGTTACAACTGGGCGGGCATCTGCTGTGGAACTGCCCCCTTCTTTTGGTTCTCTGGACTCTGCAATGCCATTTTCTCTGGTTGATGGTGGGACATATATCAATCATATTAAACAGTTCCATTGACTTCTGAGCATTTCTGAGCATGATTAACAAAGGTGGTCTTAACCTGTTGCATGCACGCACAGGTGTGTAGCACCTTTGATTTCCGAAGACTGCTTGTTTTAGTCCCCAGAGTTTTCTTGGCAGTATTTTCAAATCATTTTATCATTGTCTCCTTTCCTAGGGCTGAGGGAGAGTGACTGGCCAAAGGTTACTCAGCTAGGTTTGTGTCTATGACAGGATTAGAACTCACAGTCTCTTGATTCTAGTTTCCCTCTAATCTGTTATAGCTTGGGATATATATTCATAAAATTTGGAGAAAAAGCATAGGCCTTCCAAAATCTGCAGCTTTATCATTTTTAATGAGGCAGAAGGGGGAAATTATGAAATACATGGGGAATAATCATATTAGATTATTTCATTAATGTAACTTTGATTAAATTTAAATTATGCCTGATTTAGTTTGGTCTTGGTTGATCCAATTTTTGTATTGCATTTCTATGTGCCACTCCAAGAATGAGAATGGCTCATCACACAATTATTTCTACAGATATACTAGGTCAGTGTTTAGTACTTAGTAACTTTAAGATGTATGGACTTCAGCGTAGCTGTTTGGGGAATTCTGTGAGTTGAAGTTCATGCATCTTAAAGTTCCTAAGGTTCAGAAACACAGATCTAGGTATTCAGCTGGCATGATAGAAATACCCAAAATTTAAGAAAGGGTTTTTTTTCTAATGCAAATGTCCTACTATGGAATACCCACCACAATAAGATATGCCTGCCATTTTTCTCTTGAGCTTTAGATGCTAGCTTAAAAGCTTTTTATTTGCCAAGCTTTTGATGAACTGTGATTTTAGTTTTATTTATTCTGGCCTTTGGGATAACCTTAGTTTATTTATTGCTTTTATTTTATTTATTGCTTAGGGCTGCATTTAGCTTTTGGCTCTGCATTTGATTTTTATCTTTAATTTATTGTATTTCACATATGGTTTTTAATATTGGGTATACTTCATTTTTTAAAAAGTATAAAAGTAGTTTTCAACACAGTTAAATGAATAAATATGCAAAGCCAAAATCTACTGAGTTAAATATGATATACATATGAGGTTCGTGTCTTGTTATTGAGGAATTAAATTTTAAAACACATTTTACAAGTAACTATTACAAGAAGTTCCATAAAGATTTCTGTCAACAACACAATGTGTTAGTTTAAGTAGAGCATCCTTCTATAGTCTAATTTTACATCTCTTAAATGGAGGATTATATGTTCCGAAACAGAATATACATAGTTTATTCCTTAGTTTTAGGTATTCATGTTAGATACAGTTAAAAGCAGGTTTTACTTTGTCTCAGTAAAAAACCCAGCATATGATTTCCCAGGAGGAAATTTGAAAATAATTTTGAAACTATATAACTATTTGAGAGTATAAGAAACTGGCTTGGAAGATGGTGGCATTTCTTCCACCAGAGATTTATTTAAGCAGACTTTAGGTAGGCTAACAGTTCATCTATTATTGCAGGATCTGCCCTATAAAAGTGATCAAAAGTATCTCAAAGCATGGGTGAAATCCAGCAGGTTCTGGAGAACCGGTAGTGGAAAACCGGAAAATACCACCTCTGACTTGCCCCAGAGTGGGGTGGGAATGGAGATTTTGCAATATCCTTCCCCCAGGAGTGGGGAGGGAATGGGGATTTTGCAGTATCCTTCCCTTGCCACACCCACCAAGCCACACCATGCCCACCAAGCCACGCCCACAGAACCGGTAGTAAAAAAAAAATATGGATTTCACCACTGTCTCAAAGGAATCAGTGAACTGCATATTTTACAATCCCAAAGCAAAGCAAATCATTGCTGCGATCTTATAAATACCACACCTAGGTTTGAATGGGATCAGGCTGTATATCCTACTACATTCATTGCAAAAGATAAAAAATATATATAATCTTCTACTGAAATAAATACATTTTACTAATTTTTAATCCCAAATGATCAGTTTCTATCAAAAGAAATACCAATAAAAAAGATGGGGGAAAAACACCTTGTGGAAATAATATTCCAGAATTGACTAGTTCGTTTTGCATGTAAAGTGTTACTCTAAAAACTATGGACCATAAAAAAATAAAATAAAATGCCTACAGATCTGATTCCAGCATAAGAAAGGATAGATAAGTGGAGCACCAAATTACAAATGAACACAAAACCAAAAACACTGGATCAGAGATACATTAATCTTTGCAACCCCACTTGTGGCAAATATTATGGCAGCTGTCACATTTCCCTGTGTATGGAAAACCTGACATCTAATAAAAAAAGGGTCACTGATATTTGTTCTTCTGAATCAGAGAATGCAACAGGAATGATTGGGTGACTCTATTTAAAAAGCTTTATTGAGTACCATGCCTCTGCCCTCTTTTAGATCAGGCAAAATGCAAGACAATTTATTCTTGACATAACCTCGATGTTCTGGGAAATTACTTCTCCTATGCCATTATTAGAGAAAGTTAAGAAGAAATATATGGTGAATGTAAAGAGTTTCCTAGAAGCTCAGACAAGAAATAAGTGATGGAGCTAAAATGCTCCCATGCATTTTATTAGAGAATTATGAATAAGGTGATATCTTACTACTTTTGGTCATTAATGAAAATGTGCGCTATGCAGGAGTTTTCAGGTTCATGTAACTTTTTAAATGTCCGAATAGATTAAGAACATAAAAACATAAGAATTCTATAAGGTCAAGCCAAGATTCTATGCAAGCCAGTATTTTCTTTCTCATAGTGGTCATCTTGATGCTTATAAAGCCCACAAATGTCAAATTTTTCAGTAACTGGGATTCAGAAACATGCAGATATTCACCATCCAACAGCAAATAGCATAGACAAAATGGATTTCTTCTTGTGTAAGCAACTATAAGCAACACATAATTTGTGTTCACCTAACCTATTTGCAACCAAATAGGACAGTCATTGTCTATCCCAGGGGTCAGCAACCTGCAGCTCTGGAGCCACATGTGGCTCTTTCACCCCTCTGCTGTGGCTCCCTGTCACTCAAAATATGTGTCACAACCACCATTGTGCGACACCCACCAGCACGCGATTTATTGAGCTTTTCAACCCCTGGTAGGCCAACCATGGATAAATCCAAGGAAAGAAAAGTTTCAGAAGAAAACAGAAAGTTTAATTCAACTACATAAGCTAGTTTTGTGGCCGCTCAAGAAATAGTCAGGCACGGGAAAGGTTTTGTGGCTTCTTTCCTGTGGGAAATGAGTCCAAATGGCTCTTCGAGAGTTTAAGGTTGCAGACCCCTGGCCTATCCTATGGTGTACCACAATTTTTTAAAAAATATTTTTTCTTACCAACAGTTCCTCACAAACTGTAAAAATTATCTTTCATTCTCCCTTAGACAAAACTTCTATGACGTCAGAACAACCAAGCCTGTGGGAGTCAAACAATTATAATTATTTCTCAGATGGTCATGATGACATGAGGACACTTTCTTGTACTGAAGTTATGCTCCTAATAGATATGCTTGCTGAAAGTAAAGAATGTCAAAAGGCAAGACTATGTCAAAGCAAATAAACTAGGAATTAGTTTCTTTAAAACTAATGCTAAAAATATTTGAGTAATCTAGCTGTGTGGGAAAAAAATGTGAATCTCTTATAATGTATACAGAGATGTAAAAAGAAAGGCAGCACATATCAGAAATACCTATACTTTATTGTGCAAGTAAACATAACTTTTATTTTGACAGATATAAGTCTGTTTGTAGAATAACTGAAAACTCCCAATTACTCCTTAATTCTGTCATAAGTGTGTTTTGTTATGTTTTCAGACCATTGCTCCAGGCTTTCTTTGTAAATCATGCCTCAAATAACATTTAATTTTTTGAAGAAAGATTCCCACAACTGTCATAATCCTGCATATATGGCTTATCTTGTTTCATGCCGGCTTCCTATTTTGAGTTAAATAGAGATGACATGCAGTTAAATGTGTCACTTTCCCATGAGGTTTTATTTTATTTTTTTTAAATCAAAAGCACTTTCAGATCTATTTGGAGAATGCGGAGAGAGAAGGCAGGAGCCAGTGAATGCTTCTCTTTACCAATTAGTCCTCCAGTAAAATAACCATATTTCCACCTCCTGAGGAAAGTGTTTTTAACCCAGCTTCACCCTGCCTCAGTAAGAGAAAGGCCATGAGACAGAAGGACCATTTTGAGACCACATTGTCAGCAAGTGGTTGGTAGGATGTGGCTTTTCAGTGGTTAACAAGGGTGCTGCAGATGAACCTTTCAACCAGAAGAACCATTTCATTCCAAGCAATCTAGTAGCATTAATTTCCTAATAAATGGTACTCTAAAGAAGAGAGAGTTATGAATGGTAGAACACCTAATACATAATCCTGTATGCCTGCACATCTGTATATTATTTATAGACTCACAGAGACATATAAATGGCAGGTGTCCTAAGAAATGCATGCAACTAGAGGCAGCTATTGGCTAATGTTTAGAAACATAGTATTATAACAATAGCATTTGGGTTTATATTCCACCCCATAGAGCAGGCATCCTGAAACTACGGCCGTGGGCCGCATATGGCCCGCCAATGCAAAATATCCGGCCTGCGGAGTGGTGTGATTAAGCCCCGCCCGTCACCATGGGTCTTATCTTTCACCGAGCCAACTGGAAGGCCAGCTGAGGGCCAGTTTAGGGGTGATCTTGCCGGTGCAGCCTTGAAAAGCAGCTCTGGGCTTATAAAGTACTGCTTTAAATTAAAAGTCTTTGAAAACAATTTAAACAGGAGCTTAGAAAGGAGAAAGGCCAAAAAAATGGACTGTCAAATTAGTCACACCCACCCAGTCACATGACCATCTAGCCACGCCCAGGGAGCCAGTCCGCACCCCCCGAACAGTGTGAGGGACTGTGAATCGGCCCCCTGTTTAAAAAGTTTGAGGACCCTTGCCATAGAGCTTTACTCTTTGGTGGTTTACAATGTAAAGCATTATTTGCATATTGCCCACAACAAGAAGTCATGCTTCCGAAAAAAAAAAAATTCCCTCAAATTCTACATGCATAAAACAGTTCTGGTTGTCCTCACAACACTTTGCTCCAGTAACCCAATAAAACTCTGCCCAAATTTCAAATTAGCTATTTAAATAGCTAAACTTTAACGAATTCAGTTTTAATTAAGTAGTTAATTTGAAAATGTACACATTTATTCATTTCCCCATTTTAAAGCAAATAATTTGGTGCCAATTTTGAAATAACTAATATTTAATAAAAAGTAAAATATTTATCTGACAATAAACCAGCCTATGTGGACTGCACTCTTAAAGCTGAAAATTTTGCATCAATCATGGGTAATTAGGCATATTAATACTGTAGGTTATTTTATTGCTAATCAAGTTTTAAGTCATTTGTGTTAGTGCAAAAGGGATTTGGAACGACTAAAATTAGTCCAGATGCATTAACAGTCTATAAAGCTTTCAAATTAATATTCAGATTGGAAAGTGCTCTAGATGATGAGTGTACCATATTTTTATAAACAATTAAATGTTATAACTAATGTGAATGTTAGCTTATTTCAAAAACTCCAGAATGGAGGACTGGAGCTCACAAAATATTGCTTTTCATGTTTAAAATCTCAGAGAAAGTTATAACAGAAAGTCTGGCTGTTAACTTTATGATGGAAAAGTAAAATGGGTGAGGTGACACTCATATGATATGGGCTTGTCTCACTATTGTGTTTTAATAAATTTTGATAAATAAATAACGAAATAAAACATGGAAATATGTTTTAAAGAATATGTGCTTTAAAATTATGCACCCAAAACTTCGAACTTATCATCATATGAAAAATTATAGATCAGTAGATTGGAAAACTATTTTCAATGTTGGAAGTACAGTGCAACCCTAGAGTTACTGTCTTGGATCACTGACACGTGGTTTCTTTCTGTTTATGAACAAAAATGGTGATGATATAATGAAAAGATTGATCAATATTACCTCATGTGGTTAAAAAAAGATGTGTTTGAATGCTAGGCTGAATTAGTCTTTCAATGCAATGGTGTCTTTTTCTTTTCTATATTAAACAACATTTTTCAAAAAGTGATACAGTGCAACCCAATGCAAATTGTCAGCTCTATTGTAATAGGTCTAAGGCGATTATGGAATGCCATGAGAATTTTGCTCTGGATTCTTGGATTTCACAGTTTATGTTTACTGAATGGATAGCGATATATTCTTTTGCCACCAGTTATTTATATAAGCTCTCTTTCCCTACCTCTTACTGAATACTATGAGTGAGACTCCAAAATGAAATTCATATCATGCGTATCATTCCTATCTGCATTTGTGGAAGGGTAAGCAAAAATGAAATTAAATGAATCCAGTTCAATTCTATTGTCTATTTGGCCTTCAGTTCATTCTTTATGCTGTAGTTTTGGAGCAGTAACATAATAGGATTAAACAACCCAGCTTATCTTTACTAAGAGAACATTTCCTTTCTTCCCATGAATGTGCTGATCTGGCCACATGTCTTACTGGAATAACTGTTGCCAACCTTCTATTATCAAGAAGTCTCATATGAGGAAAACATATCTTTAGATGAAAAAGGGAGCAGGGCAGATATTGAGGTCAAAAAATGATACTGACAGATTCTTATCATCTTAATAGCTATGTGTCTGAAGCTGAACTCAGAGTGAATCTTGACCTGGAAGCAGATGGAGCTCAAGCAAGGAAATAATATACATCATAGCACTTCGTTCTTCTCAGGATACTAGGAACACAGAACAAGATAAGATAAGACCACAATAGATGAGGTTGTACTTGACAATTATGACAATTGCAAGGGTAATTCTGATCCAAATTATTATAAGCCAATACTGTACAGCATGTTACAAATGAGTTGGCAGCAGGGGTGAAATTCAAAATTTTTCCCTACCAGTTCTGTGGACGTGGCAGGGGAAGGATACTGCAAAATCTCCATTCCCTCCTCACTCTGGGGCCAGCCAGAGGTGGTATTTGTCGGTTCTCCAAACTATTCAAAATTTCCACTACTGGTTCTCCAGAACCTGTTAGAACCTGCTGAATTTCACCCTGGTTGGCAGTGCCTAATTTCAAACAAGCTAGCAATTTGCTAATTGTTATTATGCCTATTGCTTATTCAACAATAATGAAAAAGAATGGAAATCTAATCACTTCTCTCTCTAGCTGGGATTACAAACTAAGATGTTCTAAAACAGCCTGTAGATGAAATAAATATATAAATACTCATAAGAGTATGGCAATTCCTCAGTCTATAGTCTTGACTATTTATCTTTTCAATATGGGTAGTATTACAACATTGTTTCATATGTGTAAAAAGGATCCTATCTGTACATTACATTTCTAGAATTTCGGGGGGAAAGGAATTATTCATTTTATTAATCAAAACTGGAGTGATATACCACTGGTAAAATATTAGTTTAGAGTGTAATGTTCAAGATAACCTTAAAGTTCTTTGTCCACTGAAACTTTCATTGTCCCATCTATTAACTATATTCAGATTTCGTATATATTTAATCATACAGTATTTGACACTTCAGCAATTCTTTTGTTGCTGTGCTTCTTATTTCAAAATATACTGTTCACAGTTAAATTAACATGTATATACCAATCAAAAATGTATGCTGTTTATCTTTAGGAAGGAATGGGGTTGAGGGAATCAAGCACACATTTCCCTTTCTTTCGGGCTTATCTTTTATTATTTAAGTGCTCTAAAATGTCAGATTATAAAAACTGCTATAGAAAGGTCTAAAAATGTACAACACCAGCAGCATGATGTGTAACATGGTTGAATTTAGTATAGAATACTGCAAGAGGATGGGACCAAGGTGATATTTGGAGACAAAAAGAAAACTCTTTATTATGTCATTTTTCCAAACAAATCTTAAAGTTGCATGCAATACAACCATGCAAAAGAAAAAAAAAATGCTTGTCTGAATGCTGTTAAAAGTTCATATGGAATGTTTAGGCAAAAGGCATCCCAATTAAGAATGAATACATTATCCTCTCAGTTACCTCCCCTAGTTTTGTTTTCCATTTTTTAAATAATGCCCTATGATGCCATCTAGAAGTAGGTTTGGTGATATTTGCTTTTGCCAAAATTATAACATTGCCCATTTTAAAGAGTTAAGTTTCACTCTCCGTGTTGATTCAGATAAGAAATTAGGTAAATTGGCATTCAATTTACTTACTTGAACCTGATTCCTGATTCCTGATTCCTATTTCTACTTGCAAACTTCCTATTTCTACTTGCAAACTTCCCGGAAGAGAGACAGATTGTTAAGTCAACACAATTAGGACAAATTCCTTTCCTAGCTATTATTATGGAAGATCAGGAAATGGGAGTGGGGAGGAAGAGAAGAAAGGTTAAGACAGAAGTAAAAAAAATCATGGAAGAGAAAATTTTTCCAATGTTCCTATGAGAAAGGAAATGCAAACAGCAAGGGAGCATCTGATGGGTACCCTTTCATTTTTCCTTCTCCTCTAAAAAGCAGGAACATGGCTGCTTTTCATTCCTAGCATTCCTCAGAAGAGACTTTCACCTGCTAATAGTTCCCCTGGGTTTTAATCAGACTTGAATTAAAAGGTAAGCCTGCTATTTACACTCTATTTGTGTTCCTGCCATAGCGGTATCAACCATAACATCTGCCATGAAACAGCAAAGAGGGCTGATCTTCCATAACAGATGGTTTTAACAAAGAGGAATCACTGTTGTCTCACCTCTCAGAGATTAACCTTTATGGATTTACAATATCTTTTCTAAAGCAACAAGATCCCCACAGCTGAGGGATAGGTTGTGGTCTCTATGGTAAAGCTGTACTGTGGGAAGGGAGTGATGGTGGTGGATGGCACCTCAACTGTATCGGTTTCTGTTCATTGCACACCTCAGGTGGAATCCAAACAGCCAAGGTAAAAGTAAAGGTTCCCCTCGCACATATATGCTAGTCTTCCCGACTCTAGGGGGCGGTGCTCATCTCCATTTCAAAGCTGAAGAGCCAGCGCTGTCCAAAGATGTCTCTGTGGTCATATGGCTGGCATGACTAAATGCCAAAGGCGCGCTGTTACCTTCTCACCAAAGGTGGTCCCTATTTCTCTACTTGCATTTTTTTACATGCTTTTGAACTGCTAGTTGGCAGAAGCTGGGACAAGTAACGGAAGCTCACCCGTTACGCAGCACTAGGGATTCAAACCGTTCAACTGCCGACCTTTTGATCGACAAGCTCAGCATCTTAGCCACTGACCTACCGCATCCTGAGCCAAGGGACACTGCTATTTCTCTAGTTATAAATAACCAAATACTCTATATTATTTAGTTATAATATAGTTACAGACAGTATATAAGTATACAGTATAGATTGCATATTGTGGAAAATTTCATGGCCTCGTTATAAGAGGTGGCACTGCCAGGAATGAAAATAGGTTTATCCGTTTCACCTTCCGTTATCCTTTTCTTTCATTCCCTGTCCGCATTTCTTTCATCCACATTCTCAAATAGTTTGCACTTTCCTGATATGATAAGATATGTTTCTCTAATGTGCAGCTGTCCAGAAAGACTTTGTTATCTATTCAAATTCCTCAAAACACAGGAATGTGGAAAACTGCCTCTTTAGACTTGACTTTTAAAAAAAGGTCTGTCCAGCCACCCAACTGTCTGAAATGGCAAAGGGTTTTAAACTAACCATCTATTCATGCTGTGAGGAGGCTAAAATGTTATGTGTTGTATGCTACAAATGATAACCAGGTCTACCATTCAAAGCTTTATATGACAACTCAAACAAGGCAGAATTTTGGACCTGTAATTCTCTCTAGAGAGTATCAGAAGCCAAGAGAATATCAGGTTGGAGAAAGCTAAGCTAAAATATCACAAGACTTCTGTTTTCTTTTTTTAATGTTAACTGGAGATTTTTCTGAATAATATTTGGGGGTTCTTCTTACACAGTTTGTCCTCATGTGAAAGTTACGAAGTTTTGTTGCTGTTGATTAACAGAAACCCTGAAAAGTCTATTTACTACAATTGTACAAGGACCATCAGAACATGCAAAAGGTAGCCTTGTATTATTTTGGGGGGTGATCATATCCTGATTTGATTCTGTTTGTTAACTGATAAAAAGAACTTTGCCTTTATTATTCCTGAGAAAACCCAACAGTGGCTAACAGTGTTTGTGGTTTTCTTTTTCTCAGAATAGGACTAAATTAGCAGAAAAGTTAAAATAGTTCAAAGGGATGATTCCCTTAGGTGTAAAGTGTTAGTTGAGTTCCATTCCTTTATTAATTTGTTATAAATTAATTATTAAAATACCAATTGCATTTATCCTTTCCAATGGAAATGAAGGAAAATGTGAATATTTTACAAGGATGCTCTGTGTCCGATTTCATAGAGGTCATAGAAGTCACTCCAGAGACTTTCAATTACATGATCTTTGCCTATAGCAATTCTTTGCTCAGTCCATTTGTAAAACATTTTCTGTAATCCTTTAGCCAGTGCAGAGGCATCTGTCCCCACCAATGTTTAGTTTCTCCTAATATACTAATATATTAATACAAACACACACACACATCAGTTTCAAAATTTTTTACTACCGGTTCTGTGGGCATGGCTTAGTGGGCGTGGCATGGCTTAGTGGGTGTGGCTTGGTGGGCATGGCACAGGAAGGATATTGTAAAATCTCCATTCCCTCCCCAATCCAGGGGAAGGTTACTGCAAAATCCCCATTTTTGCCCGATCAGCTGACCCTTGGGAGGCAGAGAATAGATGGGGGCGGGGCCAGTTAGCATTTTTACTACCGGTTCTCCGAACTACTCAAAATTTCCACTACTGATTCTCCAGAACTGGTCAGAACTTGCTGAAACCCACCTCTGACACATGAAGCAAAATGGGATGGAAAGCAGATTCTATTTACAAGAGCAAAAGACTGGAAAAGGACAGACACTCCAATTAAACTACTTGTAAATATGTATAAATTAAAGTTAACATTTAGAAACTAATATAATAAATCATGCTTTGCAAGAGGAAAAAATGAATGAGGGACCAAAAAAATATTTAAAGAAAATAAAAGATTGGAATATGTGAGGAAGGAGGAGGTGAGAAAGGAAAGGAATGAAATCAGGATAAACAATCTAAGGAGGATTAATCAGATCAATATACATAGAAAATTAACCTTTCCAGTGTGAATTCATCTGCTGCCCTTTGAATTCTAATTATCCATGAATTGGAGATTGTGAGACTGTAAGGTTTAAAGCATTTCTATATAAATTCTACATATGAAAAGATAATGGTTGCCTTGTTATTACCTGATTATTTAAAACTCTAAGCTGTATTTAATGATTTGAAGAAAATGAAGTTGTTAGAAAAGGTCCCAGTTGTAAAATTTATGTGGTTCAATTGCTGTTCAATTATGAGAGAACATTTTGTAATACATTCCATTTCCTATCAATGCAATGGTGGTGGAGGATACAATTATTCAGTTATCCATTTTAGACTTATCCAGAAGTCTCACCTTATCAAAGAATCGGAGACCATTCAAAACAAATCTCCTCAGTTTGGTTGACAGAAGTTGATAAAACAAAATAAAAGCATATGGATACGTTGTGCCAGTGGTGAAATCCAATTTTTTTTACTACTGGTTCTGTGGGCATGGCTTGGTGGGCGTGGTGTGACTTGGTGGGTGTGGCTTGGTGGGCGTGGCAGGGGAAGGATACTGCAAAATCTCCATTCCCTTTCCACTGCAGGGGAGGGATATTGTAAAATCTCCATTCCCACCCGACTCTGGGGCCAGCCAGAGGTGGTATTTGCTGGTTCTCTGAACAACTAAAAAATTTCCACTACCGGTTCTCCAGAACCTGTCAGAACCTGTTGGATTTCACCCCTGCGTTGTGCCCAAATAATCCTCTTATGTTACAGACATCTCTCGATGGTGCTGAATTGTCATGCTAAACAAAGATAGCATAATAACAGCAGAGCAAGAGCTCTGGAAAGTTCAGTGGCAGAACATATACAGTATTTTGAGAGCAGAACAACTAGTTTAAATCCCTGGCACATCCAATTGAAACAATCAAATTAGCCTATGACTGAGATTTTGAGGAGATTAGATAGTATTGCATTGAACTAAGAAATAAGGCAACTTCCTATGTTGCCAATTGCTCATTATCTTTCATTGGCTTTTGGGAACCCTTCAGATAAAAGTCTCCTTAATGCTTTAAGGAAACCTAGAACAGGGTTAATGTATATGGCCTGCAAAAATCTGGGCAATCATTAGATGGACAGTGAATTTTATCTGTGTCTTTGCTGCTAATTAGTGGTTGCCTGAATTTTTGCAATCCTGACATGGTAGCACTAATTCTGAAATGTTTAGACAATTCTGGGCTGCTTGAATCTGCTTGAATACATTGTATTCTGCTTGAATACAATGAGGTCGATACAATACAATGAAGTCATCCATCTCATTGCCAATTGCCTTTACTGACATCATTATGTAGTCAAATGTTATTGATGCTGATTCTGTGATATCATCATATTATACACAGTACTGCAAAAACTCCTTCGTGTATGATCATAGCTAGATTCATACATCACATTATAACATTATTACTTATTTGATTTTGGTTTATTATGGCATATAAACCCACCCACAATAGTTTATAAGTGTGTTTAAGATTTATGATTGTCAAAATTCTGACTGAATACGATGTGTAAACATCTGCATAAATATTGAAAACAAATAATTGCTAGTTGGGAGCAAATAGATCAAATTAACAGGGATCTGGGAAAATGATAATGCAGAAGAAACCTGAAAATTATTTGCATAAAGAAGATCTTTTTAGAGAAAATTATTTCAGCTGAAAGTAAAAAAAAGCAATTGATCTTAACTGGAAACAATATTATGCATGACATTTTATTTTAGAATTCATTAGCAGCCATGGTGCATGACAGCACTAAAAAAATATATCGGAAGCATTTTGTATTGTTTCTTTGTTTATTGCATTTGTCTTCTGTCTTTCCTCCATATAGTTTCCCTATTTTTTTCCCTTTATCCTCACAGCAGTTTCAAGGCTTTAGAGAGATTTACAATTATCTCCTTAGTCCTAGTCCAATTTTCAAACATTTGTTTTAAGGAAGTCATTAATGTTTTAACTTCTAGTAGAAGATAATATATGTAGTCAGAGTTGAGCTGTTGGATTTTTGGAGATCCGAGTTTGATTGTTTTCTTGGAGACATTTTCTTATCAGACTAAGTAACATCCTTAGTGTGAGGCTGAATCTCTCTCTCTCTCCCTCTCCCTCCCCCCTCTCTCTCTTTCTGTGGGTGAGGGTGTGTGAGGGTGGGTGGGTGTATTACCTTGCCCTGTCAGTCTTGGTGATGGGTGGGTGGGTGTTCCTCCTTGACAGTTCCTTGATTTTATTTCTTTCCTGTTTATATGATGTTGTCTCCTATTAATCTTCGTTTTGCCTGCTAGGGGGAATATGTTCTAAGGTGTTTATTTCCTTTCTAGGCATTTGATTGTATCTTTTGAGTAGTTTGTAAATAGTTTATCTCAAACTGTTTCCTTATCTAGGTATAGATATATTTGCATTCATTGATACCATTTGCATTGATACCATTGAAATTGCAATCTCAATTTAATAGACAAATCTTTGATTTTACAGACACAATCTGTTATATCTGGAGGTGAAGTCTGAACCCAAACATTGGCTGTCAGACCTGAAGTCCTCTAAACAGAGTTCCGTTAAACCAAGGGTTTCTATATACACTAATTTAGGTGATAATCCAGGATATGGAATAATGAAATTAGGCTTGCAGGGTGAAAGATAATCTGTTAACAACAATTCATTTGCTACAAGTCAAACATTACTCAAATCTAAAATGCAAAAGTATATTTTTGCTCCAGATGTCTGGAGCAAAGGATTAAAAGGGATAGTTAAACTAGTGGAAAAAGCGTTTCAGCAGACTGTCAGCTAACCAGAACATTTCAATCTCTCCAATGCTGTCAATCCTTCTCATAAGCAGCATGGGGAAAGACTGGCAGAGTTCCAACCAATAGCAGAAAGGTTAAGATAGGCAAATATGTACCATTCAAGAGAAGGAGAAAGAATTCAAAATACCCGGAAGAACTACTGCTTGTGTTAAACCTGAGAGGATATTACTCTCGATGTGTGCACATTTTTAGTAGCATGCCTTCATTCTACTAACATCTATAAAGAAAAAGTCCAAATAAAAAATGCATGCCACAGGAAGCAACACAGAATAAAGCATGTGATATATAGCAGTTTTAAAACTGAAGGTCTTTGCAGGCCTGACCTGTCATAAATTGATAACTCAGACTACTTGCCCTGAAGTAATCTGCATACACATTTCATCAAGTCACCTCTAAAACTGCTGAAACAGCACTGTTTACTTTCTGTTGTAAAACTATATACAACTGAGAAAGTTCAGGATGACAACCTAGAAGAGTACTAAATATTACAAAATGTCATTCTGTTCTGTCTACCTTTTGTTGAGATCTACTCAGAAGGGAAAAAGCAAAAGTCCAAATAAAATGTTGATGTACAATCTAGAAAAGCCCAGCAGAAGCAAATTGATAAGTATCCCATCATTGATAAGATCCATATTATGCTAAAACATGAATAAGCTACCACTGCTTTGGCTGTTATCACAATCTAAGCCAAAACCAAACAAATGACATGACCATTTAGCATATTTGGTGAATTAAGTCACTGAATATTATATTAGATATTGGAGAAAGCGGTGCTTCTGGTCTCTTTTTCTATCCCCAAGAATTCAGTTCCCTTAAATACATTCAGTCACATCTCGTTTCTTAAGTGTATAAAGTGGATGCACTTTTCTTACTGTATTGAGAAAGCCAGTTAAAATTTAGCTTTTTTATAGAACTTTCCATTATGTTAAATATTTATTATATTATATTAGAATTGAGCATGATCGCAGTTATGAGATCAACATAAAGCCATTTACTCTTTTTTTTCATGGTTTTATGTTGGTTTCGTACAATGTTGGCAGCCTATGTGGAGTTGGCAGTGCATAAATATGATAAATAAATGCAAATAAATAAGTGCCAACAAACATAAACATTGTTTTTGTCAAATTGGTACATTGTTGGGAGCTTGTGTGGACTTGGCAATATATAAGTATGATAAAGAAATACAAATAAACAAGTGCCAACCAACTTATGCAATACACATAACATCTATTTTAGCTATCCTTCTGAAAGAAATGGTGGAATTTGAAAATAACACATCCTTTAATTAAATTTGGTAGGACTCTTGGGAGCTGAATAATGTTTCTTCAGAAGCAAGATTTGAATTCATATCTGCTTGTTGCTCAGACCACTCAATAAAATGCTAAAAATATGATTATATCATTTATTCAATGTATAGGTGATTTGCCTCCATTTGTCATCTATTTAGTTGTCAAAACGATAAACCAGAAAGAAAATATGGCTTAGAGACCCAAAGGAACCAAACTATTTACTGTCTCATTGCTGAATTGTAGAACTTAGCTCTAAATCTTTTAATGCTATCAAAATACATATTGTGCTTATGCAGGAAATCTGGAAAAAAAATGTTAAGAGCAAGGTTGGGACTGATTTTCACACAATAGTTCATTCTATGCATTCTAATAAGCAGACAGCAAATGATTGCACATTATCTCTTGAAATTTGGTTGTGATCCCTTAAGTTTCCTACAAAACGTGTCCTATAAGGGAAACACGGGCTATATCATCAATAGCTCAAAGGGATAATATATTACAGATTAAGTGGAGAAAGCCAGCATGTCAGGGATCAGATTAATCATTGCTTGTTTTTAGAGGTCTTATCAGAAAGACTTTCAATCATGTGAAACACAAGGTTATTTGCTTAAAAAGAGCTTGAAGGGGTAGAGGAGGTCAGTTGACAATTTACAAATATACAGAATTGTTTCAAGCTCAGCTATGTTTTGAAACTGACATTTCAGATATCAAGTAGGTCATACCTGAAGGATTCCATTTCACAGAGCTGGAAGACTCTACAGATTTTCAAGAAATGGATAGCACAACTTCTGTCTGATATATTTTAGATGCACAATGTAAATCAGCCAATTATTAGATCTACATTCTCTTTCTACTTTTAAAAGCCCTCAAAACAGTTCATGATATTTCTTTAAAAAAAATACAAAGTTTAGAATGTAACAATAAAACATGTGAAATTAGATATAAATGAGCAATAGATAGCTTGGTGAAATAGACATTTGCTATCTTTCTAAGTATCTGGGACACTGGGGCTAAACATAGGAAGAACATTTCATAGTCTGATTCCTATCAAAGGGAAGATCTTTCTCCACATACAACTAGAGCACTTCCGGAAGAAGAGGGCATATTCAAAGGGCCATCCCCTGCTGTTTTAAATTAGTGAACAGATTCATACTCAGGGGAGGAGATCTTTCAGTCAGGCCCTAAAACTTTTAGGGCTTTAAAGACAACACCGACACCTTAAATTCTGCCCATCATCAGGATACTCCTAGGACTGCGGGAAAAAACAATGGCAAAGTATCATTTGCAAAATATCACAAGAACAAAGATGGGCATGCATGTTATGAATGAGGTTTTGATCATATGGTTGGGGTTGTCATATTGGTTTTTTGACATATCCCTCCCAAACACACACACACACACACACACACATTTGGGAGGTATATGTCAAAAAATATGGCAACCACAACCATGTGATCAAAACCTCATTGATAATATGCATGTAAAAAAAGAACAAATCTTAAATTTTACAATTATGCTCATCATGTTGACTTTTCTGACTAGCATGCTGGTCCTGAGTGTCAAACATTTCCTTTTTTTTCCAGGAAAATGAATAGCCACCATGGCAGTGGATGAACTGCTGTTAGCAAGAGGATCAAGAAACCTCTGCCGTAAGGAACTTAAGATAAATGAGGGCCAAACTAAGCATACTTAGCTGACATGATTTCTGTAATGTAGTTACTTTTCCTTTTAATAAATCTGGTTTATTTATTTATTCATTCAGCCATCAATGAATTTGTTCAATTCAGTGAATCTGCTTGGCAAAAAAATTCATTGGGACTCATGCTTTTTTGGCTGCAAGTGACTAAAAAGAGCTTGACAGATACTTTTCAAGAATAAGTCAATCACCATAAAGTAGACTACAATTAAGGTGACCAGTTGTCCTCCTTTAGGGAGGACAGTCCTTCTTTTGTAAGTTCTGTCCTGTCTCAAAAAGTGTCCTCCTACATGTTCTCCTTTTCGATATTTGAAGACTAATCTGTAAATCTCCATATTTGATCGATGCCGATCCAATCTGTTGCATGTGATGTGATGTATTTGTATTTGACATGATGATCCATCAAGGCTCAGTACAGTGCGGCGAAACGCGATTATGAGACGCATGCACTCCGCACAGGAGAATTGTTTTGAGAGAGTGAGCTGCATGCAAGAATGTGCCACACACAAGTTGCTTTGTTTACTTCTTACCGAAACATGACATGGCACATATGTACGCATTAGACTCACTTCTTTCCCAATGAGTATTCAATCATACACAGGTGAGCACAATGAAACTAAATTGTATCCAATACTAATAAGATATTTTAATGTTACCAAGGGCATTCAAGTAAAAAATTTAAATTTAGAATCCATTGAGGACGAAACTGCTGAAATTTTGTCAAACCATCTATACAGACTAATAAATGAAAACAATTTGAAATCCAAAGTTGTTGCACTAACATTTCAAAAATGAACATATTCCATGTGAAAATTTATTTATTCTTGTTCAATTTATGTTGTGCTGCCCCTGGAACTAATGCAGCAGTTGAAAGGGTTTTTTCAATTGCTAATGATTTTTGGAAAAGTGAGAAATTGAGATTGAATGTTGATACTCTAGCTGCAGCACTTGCCGTAAAATTCAATATGAAGAATATTTCTTGTTCAGATATTTCCAATATATTGTTAGAAGATGATACATTGACAAAAAATATTCATTCAATGGAAAAATACTCATTTAAATAATAATTAATAGGCATGTAAGCATAATTACAATATAAAATGTTATTGTTACAAATGTTTTTTATTATGCATTTATCATATTATAGTGTATTCTGTATTATTGTTGCAATGAATAAAATGTTTTTTTTATTTACAATTTTTTTTCTTCAATTTATTTGTGTCCTCCTTCTCATTGTAAAAAAGTTGGTCACCTTACTACAATAGTCAGAACAGGAAAACAGTTACTAAGTCAAACTAACTTAAATAGTTACAACTGGTACAGTAGCAATAAATTACATTCCTCATCATAGTCACTGTATCTGACTCCTATATCAGTTGAACATCAAAGAGTTTATGAATCTCTTCTTTTGAGGAAAGTACAGCTCAGTCCAAAACAGGTTTCATCCCAATCCTTGATTCCAGTTTTCTCTTTACCAATAGGACTCTTGACTCAATTTAATTTCAGCTTGTTTTCTTAACCAACTAATTATCAGAATCAGGCAATATTCAAAGGTGAGGACTTTCCCTTAGATTTAGATTGCAAGAACCAGTAGAATTGGCCCAACATGTGAATGACAGCTCCAGTGGTTTTATGTAAACAGCAAAGTAAGAATACCAGAAAGAAGTCAATATGTGTTTCATTAATTATAGAAAGGCCTTTGATTCTGTTGATCAATTTGTGGAATTGAGTCTCAGAAAACTGGGAATTCCAGAACATCTCATTGCCCTCATGTAAAACCTATATACAGGTCAGGAAGCCATTATTCAGATAGAACATAGGCAAACATATTGTCTGGGAAAGGAATACAACAAGACTATATATTCTTCTCTAATTTATTTGTAGGACTGTCTCTCCCTGAGGATATCTCCCCCTCCCACCAGGTCAGTTAGGATATGTGCTGTTTTCTGGTGGGACTTTGAAGACACACCTCTTCAATGAATGCCTCAAACCTTTGGAATTGTTTCCGTCCTGAAATTTGGATGCATTACAGTAAACATCTGCAAATCAAGGAATCACAAGTCTTGTCTTGCCATAAGTAATCTGCCAGGGGGGGGAAAGGACTGAAAAAATAGGTGATGACTCTAATCTTTCCAAATACCTTGTCTGCATCCTCAAGATCTACAAACTGAAAAAAAATATCCATATGAATAGGACAAGTGGTTGCCAAGGTTACCTCCCAGTCGCAAAGCAACCCACTCTGTGTCTTTGACCTTCAGACATGAATACTACTGCTTATTAACCTTTTAATCATATCATCCATCACACTTGGTCACCAAATGATGGACTGAACTAGAAAAACTTGGATATTTTGCTATAAGTGAGAAATGGGGGAAAAATCGAAGCTATTTAGAAGGATTTTAGCCTGACTTTTTCTGTGTATAAATGCATATTCGCACATACATGTTCAAGATATTAAGCAAATATAGAGGTTCAAGTTAGGAAGGATTCTATTACAATAAAATAAAAACTACAATAACTGCTTAAAAAGAGAGTGTAAAAATAGCATTTTTAAAGGTAGGGATTTTAAAGGTTGGTAAATTGAAAAGGCAAATAATGAAGCCACAACAAATTCGCCTTCGCAATAAGTTGGAATTACTATCAGAGAAACTCGCTACAATACTCTGAATACATGCTTTGAGGGACAATCGTGTGGGATACATGAAGTGCACAAAAATACTGTTAAAAGCATTTTATATTAGCTGAATCATACTACAACTTCTAGATTTGCATTAAATATAAGGATGCAACTACATAATCATGGCACTGATATGGTGATACCTTCACAGTTTGCTACTTTTTCTTTTAAAAATGGCTAGCCTAGGCATTGTTGTTGTAATAAAAGAGTAAACTGTGTGTTTCCTATGTATTTGGGATTGATGTATGGTTAGATGTGCATATATGTGAGAGAGAAAGAATGTGTGTGTGCCTTTTTGAGTTATGACTGGCTGGCATCATGAAGTGGTACTTCTGAAGTATTTAACAAAGTAGATCATGGCTACTTTGATCATAGATACCATAGCTTGGTAAGGTAGGACAATGTGGGATAGACAGTATCATCACCAGATGGATTCTCAATTGAATGACAATGGGATTCAGCATGTAGTCCTTAATGGAACTATATGTACATGGAAGGAAACATGCATTGGGGTACCTCAAGATTCTGTGTAAGGCCCACAACAATATTTTCATAAATGATCTAGATGTGAGAATAGAAGGAGAATTCATTAAATTTGGAGATGACACCAAGCTAGACAGAATAGTTAATACTTCAGAAGATAAATTCAAGATTCAGAAAGATCTTGATAAGCTTGATCACTGGACTCTATCCAAAAAATACAATTCAGTGGTGAGAAAAGTAACACTTAGGCAAGAAAAAACAAACACAACAGGTATAGAATAGGTGAAATCTGGCTCAACATTAGTAATTGTAAGAGGGTCCTATGGACCATCACTTAAGTATGAGCCAGCAGTGTGCAGCAGCTGCCAAAAAAGCCAATGCAGTTCCAGGGTGCATCAATATAGGAATAGTATCAAGATCACATAAAGTGATAGTGCCACTTTACACTGCAGTGGTGAGACCACACTTGGAACACTATGTCCAGTTCTGGTCATTATGATACAAAACAGATGCTGAGACCCTAGAAAGATTACAGAGAAGAACAGCAAAGTTGATAAAGGGTCTAGAGGCTAATCTGCACAATGAACAGCTAAGGGAACTACATATGTTTAGCTTAATGAAGTGAAGGTTCAGATAGCCATTTTCCACTACTAGAGTGGCTCTCACTGAAAAGAGAATGAAGACAATCAGTGGAACGGCTTGCTTCCAGAAATTGTGGGTTCTCTATCATTGGAGGTTTTCAAGAAGAGATTGGACAGCCATTTGCCTTGTAGAAAGTTAGCACCCACCCCTTTCCTAGAAGAATGAAATATTTTAGGGAATATTAAAAAGGCAGAATATTATGTTTCCCTGGCTGAGAAATGGAGAAGCATATTTTAAAAGACGAAGCAGCTCCCACCTTCTTGCCCCCCACCCTTTGTCAATGGGCCAGAGAATGAAACTCAATCTTTGTCAATGGACCATCATCTACAACACAATAGGACCCATCTAGCAACAGAAACTAACACAATAGGATCCATCTAGCAACAGAAACTCGCCACATGGTACCAGGGAAGATTACATCAGCCAGCAAGGCTAGCTAAAACTCCCACCCCCTGAGAGTCTGACAACCAATCAGGATACTCTTCCTGCGCTCCAGGAAGTTCAAAGCACAGAGAGTGCATAAAACCAAGGCACGCTCAGCATTTCTGCCTTTTCTGTTCAGGAACTCAAACCATGTGATCCTGTCCACCATTAAACCATCTTTCCAAGCAGTCTCCATGTTTCCAGTGTCTTTTTCCCCACTTGGAGCTGAACCCAGAAGGATATTTCTTCCTACAGCCTGAAATGGTATAAAATCTCTTGCTCAATTAGGTGGTTGGACTAGAAATGCTCCAAGGTCACTTCCAACCCTGTTATTCTATGTTTTGTATTCTATAGCATAAAATTTAATTTAATTTAATTTAATTTAATTTAATTTAATTTAATTAATCATATTTTTATGCTGCCCAACTCCCAAGGGACTCTTGGGAGTTGGGCAGCATAGCTAAACAGATTCTTTAAATGCACTTGTAAACAGATAAATACCTCTATTTTTCAAGTATTTGTACACAAATATATCCCTGATTTGTCTTCAGCTATTTCTGTTATGAATCTATGATCCAACTTTTCATGGATCTTATTTGAGTTATTTGCTCCCATTCTATGCCCTTTGAAGGATAATGCTAAAGAGCCTTTAGTGCTAAAGTGCTAAAAGCCTTTCAATAAAGCAGGTAATTAGGTAGACATTACTTAAAGGGAGCGGGTAGATCAGTTCATGTATCAAGAGAGAAAGATTAAAAACCTTGAGATTTATAAAATATTCTCATCAAAGAAACTATGTTAAAGGAGAAAATAGAAGGAACATATTCCCAATGTTTCTATCTAATTATGGAGATTTGCTTTTCAGGAAAAATTGTTCAGACAATGCTGGCGTTTGTCTTACAGAGAAACATCTTCTGAGTTTACACACTAAACTACAATGTGATTTGATGACAATTGTGGTTTATGGACCCAAGATTTTAGGCCCTGTTAATTGTGTCTTATTCTGCAAACTGTGCTTAGGCAAATAATGGCAAGAATAACATACGAATGAGATCAATGTATTAGCAAAGATTCAGTGGAAAGCAAATGTCATGGAAGTTATCAAAAATGCACAAGTCCCTCTGCTCTCCTGAAGGTTTTAAAGTTGAATGTGACTGAAGGGCAAAATAATAATGCAGGATATAATCATATTAATTGCATTTAATGAATTGAATTGAATTAGAATGACATTTAAATGAATATTAAATTAAAACAGACTTTCTTTGTCTGGACATGTCCATATATATGACAGCAGCTTCTAGCATGTCACTCAAAAACTAAGTGTGTTCTTTGGACCATGAATAATTGCATACCTTTTGATTTATGTATTTAATAATTGCCCGTACAAATCAATCTGATGGATACCTGTTTTTTTTATAGCCCTGTTCCAAGCTGCCCTAAGGTTTGGCAGTGCACATCTGCAATCAAATGCCAGTTTTGCTTGAAGACAAAAGCAACTTCTTCAGGAAAAAAAACCCAGTGTAAAATTTTGAAAGAGAAATTATGTAATTAATTGGATAAATCTCCTTATCCCCAAAGGCAAGGAAGATTTCTCTCTTTCAGTTTACAGCCTTTACATTTTGGCTGGCATCCCAATGATTAGATTTCCATGAAGGAGTCTCCTCTGCTCGCAACAAAATACCTTATGCCCCCAGACTTGAAATTCTGGGCTTAGAAAACTTAGAACTACACCGCCTTCAGTATGGCCTAAGCATAGCTCATAAAATTATCTGCTACAATGTCCTACCTGTCAATGACTACTTCAGCTTCGACCACAACAATACACGAGCACACACAATAGATACAAACTTAAAGTGAACCGCTTCAAACTCAATTGCAGAAAATATGGCTTCAGCAACAGAGTGGTCAATGTCTGGAATGCACTACCTGACTCTATGGTTTCATCCCCAAACCCCCCAAATTTTAACCTAAAACTGGCTACTGTTGACCCCATTCCTAAGAGGTCTGTCTGTAAGAGGCGTGCATAAGAGCACCAGCGTGTCTACCATCCCTGTCCAAATGTTTCCTCTATTTGTATCTATTTTATGTATTCAATTCATGCTTATACTGTACTTATATATATTATCTAATACGTACTTGACTAAATAAATAAATAAATAAATAAATAAATAAATAAATAAATAAATAAATAAATAAATCCTCTTACTTGGATCTGCCACTCTCAACATGCTGGAGGCCAAACAGGGATTCTAATAGCTTCCCATCTACATATATATATATATATATATATATATATATATATATATATATATATACGTATACGTATACGTATACGTATACGTATACGTATATGTATATGTATATGTATATATATATCTATATCTATATATATATGTATATATATATCTATCTATATATATACATATATATATATATACATATATATATATATATACATATACATATATATATACATATATATATATATACATACATATATATATATATATACACATATATATATATATATACACATATATATATGTATATATATATGTATATATATATATATATATATATGTATATATATATATATATATATATATATATATATATATATATATATATATATATATATATATAACAGAAGGCAAATCCTATTCCTTCTATCCTATCTGGTTGGGTAACAGAATGTCTGGAAACAAACAACCAAGTTCAGAGAGCACCAAGGTCTTATCTGAGTTAATAGTTACAATTGCATATTTTTGGTCACCATGAAAGAAGGACTAGGGGTGACATGATAAGTTTTTAAGAAGATATTGGCCAACAGAGGTGGTACTTAGCAGGTTCTGATCACTTCTGGAGAACGGTTATGGAAATCTTGATTAGTTCAGAGAACTGGTAAATACTACCTCTGACTGGCCCCGCTGCCATCTATTCTCTGCCTCCTGAGTCCCAGCTGATTCGGAGGAAATGGGGATTTTGCAGTAACCTTCCCCTGGAGTAGCGAGGGAATGGAGATTTTACAGTATCCTTCCCCTGTCATGCCCACCAAGCCAGGCCACGGCCACCAAGCCAGGCCGACAGAACTGGTAGTAAAAATTTTTGAATCCCACCACTGTTGGACAACCATTTATCTGAAATGGTATAGGATTTCCTGCCTGAGTAGGGGGTTGGACTAGAAGACCTCCAAGGTCCTTTCCAACTCTGTTATTTTATTCTATTTATATTGGGAAAGATCCTTAAAAAAGAATTAGCAAAGCAGTCTTTCACTTTTTATTGCACTGTAATTTCTAGAATTTGGGAAAAACTACAAGGACTGGGGATAAAATCCCCTAGATAAATTTATAAAAGAAAATACAGCGAATCCATATAGTCTCGAGAAACATTATGTTCAAATGACACAATATTTTGAAATATAGGGCTTTAAGCTTTAGCTTCCAGTGAGATAATCCCTAGTTCATAAAGTCATTTTGGTGAAGGGAGAGAGGGAATGGAAAGAAGAATGTTGGAACGAAAATTGTACATTAATATGCAACATTAAAACAAACTTTATGGTATCTCACAAGCCACAACGGGCCTCACTTCTGACTAATATGCCTAGGATTTGAATTGCCAAATAAAGATCTTGTGATAATTAAATCATTCCTTAATCTGGAATTTAAACCCAAAATTTCAATGAATAAATGAAGAATTCATTCATTTATTTAATGAATTATTTAATGCAGATATAGATAACAAATTACAGGAAGATTTGATTTCAACGTTCATTCTTAGAAAGTAAGTTTCTATATGCATTGATATTTCCTGCCAAATTATTGACAGTTCTAATATATTTCAGTTGTATTTAAACTAACCAACTTGTGGAAGGAAGGAAGGTAGGTAGGCAGGCAGGCAGGCAGGTTCTGCTGACATTTATTTGCAAAGGAATAGACATGTTAGTCTGCTGTAATTAAAATAACAAAAAGCTTGTGGTGCTTAAAGAGATATTAATTATAGCACTTAATGGATTAGTGCAGAAAGCTTATTTCAACTTTGTTCAATTTCAGTGTTGTTCCACAAGATCCCTCTTGTTGTTTCTCTACATATCTTCCTTGGGCTTTTCTGTGATTATGAATGCAAATTATGGACAGGTACTTATTCCCCATAGTCTGTAGTGCATCAAGAGGATTATCACAACTCCGGGATAGGTGTAGATATTAATTATTTTGCACAAATGAATACACAGAAAATTATTGACTTTATTAAATTATTGGGATATAATTCACACAAAAATAAGAGTTGGAAAGATCATTTGTGTTTTAGCATTTGCTTTGAAATTTATTATTTTAATAAATTATATTAATTAAATTAATAAAGAAAAGTATGAATCAATGCTTTCTGTAAAAGCTTTCCTAGTTGTAAACAAAAATTTAACAATATGTCTCCTAAATATGAACCATCCGTAACAATTATAAATGAGTACCAATTGGTATTGTTATTCCATTGAAATATATTTACCAGATTTTCTGGTTTAGATAATGAAGGGAACATATCTCTGATGAAGCAGTGCCTGTTAGATTTGTTTTCTCCAGGCAACTGATAGGTCCTGTTGGGTTTTAGAGGGAGCTTGGGGTTTTCCCTGAGGAAATTTATGCATTACCAAAATACAAGTCAAACTAAAAGTTATCTCTAAGAAGAGATAAATGCAGTGAGGAAATCCAATTTTTTTTACTACCGGTTCTGTGGGCATGGCGTGGCTTGGTGGGCGTGGTTTGGGCATGGCAGGGGAAGGATACTGCAAAATCTCCATTCCCTCCCCACTCCAGAAGAAGGATACTGCAAAATCTCCATTCCCACCCCACTCTGGGGCCAGCCAGAGGTGGTATTTGCCGGTTTTCTGAAGTACGCGACCTCTACTGCTTCTCTGAACCGGTCAAAATTTCCACTATCAGTTCTCCAGAACCTGCTATATTTCAACCCTGGATAAATGTCAATCTTTTGAGGTAGGCCAGGTCAGGAAAAAAAGACCACAAAAAATACTGGAAAAAAAAGCCTGACAAAGTTTTCCTTCCCTTTTATAACAGAGAGTTGTGGCAAAGCCAGTTTCCCCGCCCTCCTCCTAATATTGTTTTCCTTTCCTGGAATTATATTTTGTTAACCAGAGCATTTATTTTCCAAGGTCATCTCTGTAACTCTGTAACAAAAGACATTCAGTTACATAACATTTGCATATACTTATTTGAGCTAAAAATTAAAAAAAAAAGTCAAAATTATAAACACAATGCATTTTAGGGGCCAGCTCTATCTGCTATCATCGTATAGCAGCATGTGGCCCTTTAGGTTTCCTTTTAAATGGTTCCTTATCTTTCTATCACCAGACGGCTTTTTCGACAAGGTTTCAGGTCAAAAGCCGTCCTCTGACAATCTTTCAAAGTAATTGTGTTTCGTAAAGCAAGGCTCCTGTCCACCCTCTGCAGCCATGAAAAACATTTAGTTTGGTGAAAAAGTATTTCACCTAGCTAATTCCCTGTATCAGATATTATGTGGCAAAACTCTTAAGAGTTAGAACTGGACTACAATTTTTTTTTTTCAAGTGTCTTAATGGAATAACAGAGTTGGAAGAGACCTTGCAGGTCGTTTAGTCCAACTGCCTGCTGACGCATGAGACCCTATATCTGTGATGGTGAACCTATGGCACATGTGCCAGAGGTGCCACGTAGAGCCCTCTCTGTGGGCACGCACGCCATCACCAGCTAATCTTATGCTCTTTTCAGCTGCTTTTCACGGGTGCTGGAGCGCCGGAAGATGGCCTGAAAAACAGCCAAAAAACAGGCTGTTTTCCTGGATTGTTTTTTGGCTGTTTTCAGGCCATATTTCAGGCTGTTTTCAGGCCTGAAAACAGCCTGAAAAATGGCCTGAAAATGGCCAAAAAACATGCATGTGCACCGGCCAGCTTTTGTTTGGGTTTCTGGTGCTCCTGTGTGCACACATGCATGCACATGCACACACGTTCCAGTTTGGGCACTCGGTGCCGAAAAGGTTCACCATCACTGCCCTATATCATTCCAGACAAGTGGCTGTCCAAGACTCTTCTTAAAAGCCACCAGTGATGGGGGCACCCACAACTTCTGAAGGCAAACCATTCCAATTGGCTTCATATATTTTAGCCTCCAGTTCTCTAACCATTTTTGTTGCTCTTTTCTGCACTCTTTCCAGAGTCTCTGCGTCTGGAAATTAATAATATGGTGACCAAAATTGGATGCAGTATTCTAAGTGTGGTCTTACTAAGGCTTTATAAAACAGTACTAAAACTTCACGTGATCTTGATTCTATCCCTCTGTTAATGCAACCTAGGACTGCATTCTACTTTTTGGCTGCCGCCGCACACTGCTGGCTCATATTTAAAAGATTGTCCCCTAGGTCTCCAAGATTCCTCTCACAGTTACTGCTATTGAGCTAGGTTTCACCTAATCTGTATCTGTACCAGAGGTGGGTTTCAGCAGGTTCTGACCAGTAATGGAGAACCGGTAGCAGACATTTTGAGTAGTTCGGAGAACCGGGAGTAAAAATTCTGACTGGCCTTTCCCCCATCTATTCTCTGCCTCCTGAGTCCCAGCTGATTGGGAGGAAATTGGGATTTTGCAGTAACCTTCCCCTGGATTGGGGAGGGAATGGAGATTTTACAGTATCCTTTCCCTGGAGTGGGATGGGAATGGAGATTTTGCAGTATCCTTCCCCTGCCACACCCATCAAGCCATGCCCACCAAGCCATGCCACACAACCAAGCCATACCCACAGTACCGGTAGTAAAAAGTTTTGAAACCCACCACTGATCTGTACATTTCATTTTTCTTGTGTAAAATCTTACTTTTATCTACACTGAATTTCATTTTGTTACCTAGGGCCCAGTGTTCAAGTCTGTCAAGATCCATCTGGATTTTGAGCCTATCTTCTGGGGTGTTGCCTATTCCTGCCAGTTTAGTGTCATCTACAGGGAGTTGTAGGGTGTTTCTCTCCCTTACCACTACAGTGTCTAAATATTGTATGGGCAACCTTTGAGACAAGAACTCATTATTTATTCATTCATTCAATTTTTATAGCCCCCATTTTAACAATCCTTCTCCTCCTCCTGCACATGAGCCAAGTGATATCAAGTGCATTACCCAAATAGTATGAATTATTTGCTGTACATCATTTGAGCCAAGACCGATCCAAATTTCATAATTCATGTCAGTTAAGTGCTTGTAGCAGTTACCTGTGCTTATAAGGATGAAATAAAGGGAATGGGGAACACCGCTCGGCTGTGAGGCATTGAGTGTTCACTTTAAAGCAATTGTTACAATGTCATATTACCATCTTATAATGTGGCGATAATAGTCAGTATGTTTCAGAGCCAACTCAAAGAAATCTTGCAAATGTTATGCGGCAGAAAATGAATCAATGAGAGATCATTTTGTGGTAAAGCCTGAGGATCTGTTGTCCCAGGAGATCCAGGCTTCTTATTTTACAAATTAAACTTTGCAAAGTGCATGTTTATTCTGGCATATTCAGTAGGCAAATATAAAACATGACATACATCTTTGACAAAGGAAACTTAGCTATAGACATGAAGATAAGGGAAATACTGCATATTAAAATTAATGTAATCCTGTAACAGAATGCTGATCATATTTATCTAATGAAGGGGGATGTTAGGATACATATACTGTAAAGGTTATGTAGTTAATTTTTGGAAGTTTTGAATTATATAATCATGTTTATTTTCAGACTGTTTTTAAAATGTATATGTACAGCAGTGGCCAAAATTGTGGAAACCTTTTGGGAAAAGTGTATTTTATAAAACTAGCTAATAACACCACTTTTTGGGGGAGTAGTACCATAAAATTATATATCAGTGGAAAGATAATTTAATCAAGAATGTAATGCAATAACTTTTATGAAGGATTTGCTATTAGAATAGCAGTTATAGTATAAAGAAGAAAAGTGAATCACGTAGAAAAAACGAGATATACACAAATTATCACATCAGTTAATACTTAGTTGCATAAACTTTAGCATGAATTATGGCCTTACAATGAGTGAACCAAGTTTTTAGTTCTGCAGGAACTAAATAATGTGAAACCAAGATTTAATGATTGCTTCTATTAACTGGGTTTTATTGCTGGGTCACTTCTGACTAACAAGTTTCTTTAGTCAACTCCATAGATTTTCAACTGGATTAAGGTCTGGGCTATTCCCAGGCCATTCCAGCAGTGGAATAGGATTATTTTGAAACTCAAAAAAAAAAAAAGTGGTGTTATTGGCCATCAAATCTCAAAAATACACTTTTCCCAAAAGATTTCCACAATTTTGGCCACTACTGTATGTCTCCATAATCTGTATCTCTTTTGAACTGCTTTGGACTCAAAAATATATTTTCTTCCTGAGCTTACTGTAATTCACTGTAAGAATTAGCACCAAATACTATTTTGCTGTTGTCATCCTCAAAAGATACCACTGTAAAATGATTTAAGTAATTTTTAGACATTTTAGACTACAAAAGTATAGCTTTTTTTCACATATCAACGTTAATATACACAAAAATATAGCTGCTTTTTTAATTAAGTAGGTGTTATGAAATGCTTAGATGTACATGTGTTTAGATTTTACCATAGAGGATTAAAGTATGTAATAGAAAATATTAAATCAGAAGTTGTAATCACATAATCTAGCAGTTAAGGGGTACAAAGCATTACAATACATACACTGTACTATTTTCACATGGAGACAGACATTTCTTCATAAATATACAAACCTTGAGGCAGCTGCTAAAGAAAAACATTGTTATTATTAGGTCGACAACATTTCTTGTACTAATACATCAAGAGCTTAAAACTTTGGGCCAAACGAGATGCAATTTGGTATTCTTCCATATTTTTGAGGCTTAATTGAAATTGCCAGATTTGAGACACACCTGTTACTACTTGAGCTCAGAGGGCATGAAGCACACTTCTCACCACATCTATTAACCAGAATCTTAATAAAGTATTCTGACTGTTGTTGTTTTTGCCTGTTGCCATTCCTTGGTAACATTTACTGTTGTGGAAGATGCCTAGAGAAAGCACTTTTCACTGAAAGCATCCCAACTGAGGAATGAGAGGTTCATTAGCATCTAACTTAATTTATGTGCTAATTATTTTTCCCTCAATTTATTCCAAAAGTAATTAATTTGATTTCATCCATTATTTCTATGCTGCACTTGTATGCTTTCATGCTGCCTTATTTTATTACATGTTTTGTATATCTTTTTTTTGCTTTTAGTCATATTGAATAAAAGCACAGTATACAATTCTATATATATAAAATTATTTATTAAAAAAAGTATTTGTCCCTTTTCAGATATTCTGAATTTTTGAATTTATGAGCCAACAATGTGCTGCAGCTGACAAAAAAGCCATCACAGTCCTAGGCTGTATTAACAGAAGAATAGAATCAACATCACATGAATACCAGCTTATAATGCTTTGGTAAGACCACACTTGGACTATTGCATCCAGTTTTGGTCATTAGGATAGAAAAAAGATGTTGAGATTCTAGAAAGAGTGTAGAGAAGACGATTAAGGTACTGGAAGTTAAAACATATAAAGAATAATTGCCGGAATCTGGTTCATCTAGTTCAAGGGTGTCAAACTTGTGGCCCGCGGGCTGGATGCATCACATGCTGGCCACGCCCACCTCTAGTTTAGTGAAGGGGAAAAAATTTTCAATACATCGTTGCGATACATCATTGTAAACATAAGAAAACAAAAGTTGCGATATATTGTTGTCATCACAAGTTTGACACCTCTGATCTAGTTTAATGAAAAGAAGGATTAGGGGTGACATAATAGCAGTGTTTCAATATCCACAGCTGCGATATAAGGATATCTGCAAGAGGGACCTAAAGGCCCTGGGAATGGACATTAACAACTGGGAAACCTTGACCTCCAATCGTTCAGCTTGGAAGCTAAAGACACAGCTTGGCCTTCTCCCATTCGAAGAGACACTTGTTCGGCAAGCTGAGGCAAAGAGGCAGTCCCGGAACCAGCGAAATCTGGTGTCTGGGCAGGGGACAGAATGTATCTGTGCTCAGTGTGGAAGGGATTGCCACTCTCAAATTGGCCTTTTTAGTCACACTGGATGCTGTTTTAGGATCTCTTTCCAGAGCATGATACCATAGTCTTTTGAGACTGAAGGATGCCAATGCAATATCTAAGGGGCTGCCACGAAGAAGAGGGGGTTAGTCTATTCACCAAAGCTCTTGAAGGCAGAACAAGAAGCAATGGATGGAAATTAATCAAGGAGAGAACTAACCTAGAAGTAATTTTCTGACAGAACAATTAATCAGTAGAACAACTTGCCTCTAGAAATTGTGGGTGCTCCAACACTGGAGGGTTTTAAGAATAGTTTGGACACCCATTTGTCTGAAATGGTGGAGGGTTGGACTAGAAGAGCTCCAAGGTCCCTTCCAATTCTGTTGTTCTGAAAATCTGAAAATGTCTAAAAGAGAGAATGAGTAAACTTGAATAAGCCTTATAGTAAATCATTAAGAGATGGTTAGAGGAAGATGTATGGCATACATAACAGGATCCTATTAGGGTAACTGTCTTTCTCAATATCTTCCTTTTCAAACAAAGAAATATTTCCTTTTTGCAATTTATTCTACATCGAGCATCAGGCTTTAATTTAAATCAGAAATTAATCTGTCAGATTTTCTTATGTAGTAGTATATTAACAATGAACCCACCTAATTTATTTTTTGTCGTTATTAGGATTCCATGACTAAAGAAATGTCCATGAAATTATTTAAAAAATAAAAATAAGCTTCAGTTTGAACTGACAATACAAATGGATATTACCAAAGCACCAGAAGGCAAGACAAGAAACAATGGATGGAAACTAATCAAGGATAGAAACAACCTGGAATTAAGGAGAAACTTCCTAACAGTGAGAACAATGAACTAGTGGAACAGCTTGCCTCCAGAAGTTGTAGGTACTTCATCACTGGAACTTTTTAAGAAGAAATTGGACAGTCACTTGTCTCAAATGGTATAGGGTCTCTTGCTTTAGCAGGTGGTTGGACTAGAAGACCTCCAAGGTCCCTTCCATCTATATTCTGCCTGATTGACTGATAAAAACTAGCTGCAAAGCTGTTTATTTACTGCTCTCATGCTGCAGCAAGTTTACCAGATAAAAGCTGATTACCTAAAGCCTGGTTTGTAGATTGGAACAGAAAGATTGACCAGTATCTAGTCCTCATCTCTTCTATCACAACCAAAGCTTCTTTAGATTTTATGCCTCGTCCATGATAGCATTTGCTATAGGTATAATGTTACATTACACGTTAAAGGAATAAAAATAGGAATGGAAATAGTCCTACAAGCAGGACAATTAGTCTACTATCTAGGAAGCAGTGATTATCTAGTCTTTACACTGAACATGCTTATTATGGAATTGTCAGTACAATAATGGTGTAACTGTACAGAAGTTAAAATGATTCTCCGAGCATAAAATTGGCTGGTTTTAAATAAGTTTCTAGCTGTTGTGGGCACAGAGATAAACCTGAACACATGGACAGCAGAGAAAAATTGGAGGAGGCAGTTAGGCATGACTGTGCCAGTTGTCAAACAATGGGAATTAAATGTTTTACAGTATACTGCCCATGGTAATTAGAGGCAGAATATGCAGCCATATAAAACATATTTATTCAGATTTAAATATGTAATAATCCAGTTTGGTTTTGATCAGAATTTTGGATCCATTGCATATCATTTCATGAGATACTAAAAATTACTTCTGAGCTATTCCACTTTAAGATCTGCAAACACCATGTCATATGTATTTTTAAAAATCTGTCTTGCTCATATAGATTACTAAACCTCACTTTGACATTTCCAGACTGAAAAAATAGATTTGAAACATCTTGGGAGATTCTGTCATATTTTACAAATACCATCTCGCCTGCTTTTATTTCAGATATCTTAGAGCCTGGTTGAATTGCAAATCGAGAGAAATCTATAAACCCCCCAAACCTCAAAGGACCTGAACATAAGCCAACTGGCAATTTCAGATTTATATAGATGTATAGATCTAAAATTTGTAGATATTACAAATTAACTAATAATAGTTGCCCTTTAATGCATCTAGTGGCAGCTGTATGAAGTGGTAGAATAATATTAAGTAGAATGGGGAAATCAATTAACTGTCTAAGATCAGTTCAGCCTCTAGGCTGAATAGTTATTTTAACCAGTATCAGGGAATAGTAGAGAATGTTACTTCTCAGTATTTCTTGGTTTTTTATCACCATCTATTTGAGCAGGACTATATAGTAAAATGTAGGAGAAATATAGACATGTTATATTACGCCCATCACTTGAAGTATATATTTAAAATGTGTTTGTCAAGACAGTTATGCCTCTCATCATAATTCCAGAAATATCTGGCTTCACCTTATTTCTGCATATATTCATAACATAACATCCTCATATTTCTAACGATGTTTCTTTGCCATCCCTTTCCTTACTTAAATCACCTGTTGTAGAGTTGCTGCTAACCCAGATTGAAGGAATTAACGATCTCTGAATAGCCCAATGATTTGGAAACCAATAAAATTGGACATCTTTCTCATTCATCTAACTCTAAAATTCCCAGCATACACTTGAAAGCAATTTTATAGTTATACTCCCATTGCACTAACAGGAATAAAATCTATGAATGATAATACCTCTCGGCGTAGCCTTTGAAGATAAATGCTAACATGGAAACACAGAAGAGAAGATAATGGAATATTCTAATCATATTTTAAGCAATAGAAATACATTTTAATTTTCCTTCTGAATATAAGCATTAGAAAAAGCAAATAGAAAAATGAATTATGAAAGACAATGATTCTCTTCATACTCATTCATCTTGATAATGAGCTATTTAGCAATGTTACATATACTTGATTTCGAGCTGAATATTCCTAAAGTTTGATGGAGTACAAAGGTTTACTGTTAAAATCATTATCTGTTTAAAGCTATGGTAAAAATAAAATAGTGGCTAATCAGAAAAATAAATTCTGATGGAATTTATAGAATCTAGACCAGTGATGGTTAATCTTTTTGGCACCGAGTGCCGAAAAGGGAGCACTTCACATGTGCTCGTCAGGGCCGGGACCAGGAAGACTTGTCAGGGCCGGGACCCAGGGGGCATGTGCATGCCGGATAAGGTATTTCTGTTTCAGGCATATGCATGTGCCGACCAGCAAATCTTCCGGTTACTGCTGCGCATGTGCACACGATGATCAGCTGGCTGGTGCGCATGCTCATGCTGGAAAATGGAAGACGAGCTCTTCTGGTTTCCAGCACTGCCGCATGCACAAAGTCCAGCTGATCGTCGCATGTGCATGCGTGCCAGACACCCGGAAGATGAACAGGCAATGCCATGCATGCCAGGCAACATGGCTTTGTGTGCCACTTTGGGCACATGTGCCATAGGTTCGCCATCATGAAGTAGTTTTAGATAAAATACTAGAGAAATTCAGCAATGGGAATAGAGATTTGGATAGTTAAAATTGTGAATTATTTATACATTGAATCTAAACACTCATTATAGTTCAGATGAGCTTTGTAATAGATTCATCCACTCTCAACCCTCTTGCTCAAGACCAGTACATTGATAGTGCTATAAGGCTCTTCTGCAATCTGAACATTTTCATGTTGTTATGGCATATTTATTTGTAAGTAGTTATATATGAGCATATACTTGTTTCTGAAAACATTCATACATCCCTCAACAGTGAACTAGAATCAGCCCTATCCTTGTTTGAGGAAGTAAGTTGTTTCCTGAACAAAATTGGGTGGTACCGTGAGCCTCATTCAGTGAGTTAAAAAGAAGAGGAAAGGGAAAAGAGCAGACTTCTATAGATGGAGGATAGACCGAGAAAGGTAATACCTATAAACGTTATCACATAATGAAATCAAAATTAGATTGTGGTTGATGGCTAACTATCTGGAAAGACCGAACACCAGTGATGAAAGTGCCAGTTGATCACAGATAATTATAAAACCAAGACTGATTTAAAAGAAAAAGATAAAGAATTCATTAGCTTTGCAAACTGTGCAAAAGTATCTTAGTGTCTCCTATGTTTCGTGACCAAACCTGCTCATTGGGACAGATTGAGTGAATTCACATGTCACTAAATTATTCCTTCCCATCTATTGTTTGATTAACAATAAATTTTATTGTTAAGAGTTTGTAATCCACCCAGAGTCTTCCAGACTGAGCAGCCATTAAATAAAAAAAAAAATTTTTTTTTGCTATGAAATAGAGTTAGTATTATATTCCACATTTGGAACACAAGAAGATTCAACTTAATCAGACCACAGTTATTGTAGGTAGTTATGAATCCTTGGTCAATTATCAGTTTAAATACATCCAAGAAAATATTGATCAGTGATCTCTTCTACTATTGTGTTGTAACAACTGGTGTTTAGGATATGCTGCCTTGAATTCTACAGATGATACATTGCTTGTTGATAATTTCCCATACATTTGTCTAGTTGTCTTTTAAAATCATTTAATACTGATGGCCACCACTACATCTGATGGTAAGTAAGTCTTTTTTAACCATAGTGTTAAAGCATTTCCTTTTCTCAGTCCTAAATCTCCCAACATTCAAATCAGTGGCTGATCCTAGATGCTGACAGTACATGTACAAACTTTTTCCCCACTTTTCCATTCTATGAGTGATTTTAGGTAAAGGTTCCCCTCACACATATGTGCTAGTTATTCCCGACTCTAGGGAAACTCATCTGCTCATCTCCGTTACAAAGCTGAAGAGCCAGTGCTGTCTGAAGACATTTCCGTGGTCATGTTGCCAGCATGACTAAATGCAAAAGGTGCACAGAACGCTGTTACGTTCCCACCAAAGGTGGTTCCTATTTTTCTACTTGCATTTTTTACATGCTTTCGAACTGCTAGGTTGGCAGAAGCTGGGACAAGTAACGGGAGCTCACCCCATTATGCGGCACTAGGGATTCGAACAGCTGAACTGCCGACCTTTCGATTGACAAGCTCAGTGTCTTAGCCACTGAGCCACTGCATCCCTCATTTTATTTACCCCTAAATACTGATATACCACTTTCAGCCAGCAATCTTGGATATAGCTATTAGCTGGCTAACCAGGTGTTGTCTGGTAAACACATAATGCTGTGTTTAGATGCATCCACCTCTGTAAAATTAATTTTTAAGGCAGTGCAATCTAATGCAAAGTAGATTGAATCCCTATTCCAAAATCCAGAATTCTAGTTTTATCTCCCCACTCAGTGTCCTCACTTTTCTTTACCTATGTAAACAGGAGAAACCTGAAAAACAGACATCTGGCTATTCACAATAACAAACTTGGAATCAGTGTGTATATAGGTTAAAAATAGGAACAAAATCATAATAATTTACAAGTTTAAGCAATCAGGAAAAAGTCAATTTTTACTAAAAGCAATCTATCTCTCCTAACTACATGCTTCTCAATTTCTGCTGTCATTGCTTTTGCTGGATATTTTTAGAACAGATCATTTTTCAAAATTGTCACTTAAAAAGTTCAGTGAGAAAGGAAACCGTATAGGAAACTTTTGCTGCTTGCTCTCAAATTGCTTGGCCTCTAAGAGATGTAGTATTATCTATTAAAACATTTTTATAAGATTGTGACAATGCACAGTGAAATGAGCTAATTGCATCCTTCATTTTTATTACTCATACCAACATTTTTGTAATATGTTCTACAAAAATTGAACATTAATCCCCTAAAGATGTATGGTAAAACACCTTTGACGTGGAATCAATCTGCTAAGGCTACTTTTTGTGCCAAGAAAGATGGGAATCCATCAAATCAGCTGGCATTCCTTCCAGGCATTTCTGAGGGCTTCTGGCAAGTTCACTACAGCTGTATCTACACTGTAGAACTGTTTGTAAAAAAAAAAAAATCCTATTAGTGTACCTGATACTGTTTCTGCAAGATTCATGTTTGCTCTGTAAACAACATAATACAGTGCCAGCTAGCTCTACTATTATTTTTAGCATTGTGTCATTCAGCTTTGCTGGAAATAAGCCACACAGCATATCATCTAATGCTCCAATCTGCAGCCTATTTTTCTGGCATGATGAGGAAAGATTGTGCTCATGCACATGTGTGGGTGCACATATGTGCATACTACAGTGTGAATTTAATTTTGAAGTGCAAGAGATGTATGTCTAAATTTAAGGGATGGGCTGCCTCTGCAATTTGTAAAATTTGGAGCAAATTCAGGAGGATTCTTGCTTTAAAAATAAAAAGGTAATCAAGTTTGGCCATAAGCAAAACCACAAACACACACACACAATACACACACAGAGAGAATACACAATACACACACACACACACAGACAGACAGACAGACAGGCAATCTTTTTATTAGGTAAGTACAAAATTTTGTTACAAAAATAAATGAGCAAAGAGGGTTCAAAAGCCCTAAAATAAGGAAGGAAGCTTTAAAATATGGAACAGTGTTTTAAATATCTGGTCTTGAACCCATTTTTCTTGATCCATAGAGAGGGAGCTCAACTGTATGCATTCTATATTTTACAAATCTGGAGACAGATTTTTGATTATAGAATACATGTGTAAAATTAAACTTAGATTGAGTCATTTGAAACAAAGAAAATTAAGTCAGAAAATGAATGACTCAAACAGATGTAACTGAATAAATATGTGCCAATGCATCTGGTGCATATAGGTATGCATTTCAGAAAATACAAAAAACAAAGAATTGCAGAGCTGAACAAATATGTAATAGAATGTAATTTCTTCTGTGACTCTATATTGTGCGGTAACATTGAGCAGAATCGTCTACTTAAGAATATAGTCTTCTTCCCTTGTTCAAAACTATATCATTCATTCTATTCACAACATCTTTAATTCATGGGCTGAGCAGTAGAGCAAGGTAGGATTTAGGGGATGTAGTACATTAAAACTACAAAAAGCAGCAGTCATCATTCATCATGCCAAGAGTACACTAATTAGTCCCTAGGGAGTAGTGATATCAAGGCAATTTTTCTTGCTAGTTAAGTTTAGTTTCTTCAAGACTTCTATGCCTGCCCACATAAATGGGTTTGATCCTCCCTTCCAGCAAACCAAAGATTGGAATCAAATAGAACTGTGATGCTGTCACTCCCACTGTATAAAATTGCTGGCTGGCTCACCTGCCTCAATTATATGCATGGCTGAAACCAGATAATAGAAAGAAGTGGTGCATCCTGTAATCCCCGATGAGAATGGTCTGGAGTAAAAAGCATTATCACATTCTGAAAACCTTCAGGGACAAAAACCTTGTTCACTCAAGCTCAACTTCAGAGTAAATTCTATTCCTCAAAGTAAAGTTAGGGGACACAATATAGATTGGGACCCAAATGTTTACCTTTATGTGGAAGTGTAGATAGAGGCATTGGGGAGGCTTACCTATCTTTTTCTGCTCCAGATTAAAAACAAAAGTTCCCTAAAATGTATATTGAAAAAGGAACCCATTAAGAAAATGGAAGATTCTAATTGCAGACTTTAGCACAGGGGTGTCAAACTTGATTTCAACGAGAGCCGCATTAGGGTTGTGTTTGACCTCAGGAAGGGGAAGAGGGGACTGGGGTGGGCGTGGGCTGGGTGGGTGTGGCCAGCTCGACATCACTTGTGTGGGGGTGCCTGTGGAGGCCCAAGTTCTCTGCCAGTGAAAACAGAGCTTGGGAGGACCATGTGCGCCCCTCTCAAGCTCCGTTTTTTGCTGGCAGAGGGTTGCAGGAGGCCATCACCTGTAAATCATATTGTCAGTTAAGTGAATTTTATCTCATTTACAACCTTTCTTGCCACAATTGTTATAAATAAAAATAAATAACTTTATTGTCATTGTACGTGTATACACAATATACCCATACAACAAAATTCACCTAAAGACCAGGTCCAACACACATAACAATCCCCAAACACACTCCCACCCACCGCAATTCTCCACCCCTAAACCGCCCAAACATCCACACAACAGACCAAGTAATGCTGTCCAACAGCTCACTAATGGTGGCCCTTTAGTTCATTGCTGAGTGCAATTATAGCCCTGGGATAAAAACTATTCAGAAAACGTGTGGTCTGAGTTTTAATTGTTTTGTATCTTCTGCCAGAAGGCAACAGTCCAAAAAGATTGTACGCAGGATGGGAAGAGTCTCTGAGAATGTTATGCAACTTTCTCAAACAGCGAGATTCAAAGATGTCATCCAGGGCTGGTAGCTGGAGTCCGATGATATTCTGGGCAGTTTTAATGATTCTCTGTAGAGCATTTTTGTCCGCTACAGAGCTGCTCCCATACCATGCAAGAATGCTGTATGTCAGGACACTCTCAATGGTGCTGCGATTGTAGGAGAGTAGATGCTGAGATAGATTTATCTTCCTGAGCATTCTCAGGAAGTACAGCCTCTTCTGTGCCTTCTTCACAAGCATGTTAGCATTCATAGTCCATGAGAGGAAGACCTCTCATGGACTATGAACAGAATGTTAAGTTAGTAAAATGGTTGTTAAGTGAATCTGGCATCTCCATTGACTTTGCCTATCAGAAGGTCACAAAAACTGATCACATGATCCCAGGACACTGCAACCAACACAAATATGAGTCAGTTGCCAAGTATCTGAATTTTGATCACGTGACCATGGGGATGTTGCAATGGTCGTAAGTGTGAAAGTGTGAAATACATCACTTTTTTCACTGCCATTGTTACTTCGAACAATCACTAAATAAACTGTTGTTGAATCAAGGACTACCTGTATTTGTTTGGGCAGAATTGTTCAAGCCCTGGTATTTTCTGTGATACTATATAGAAGTGAAAGTTGGACTTTAAAGAAGCAGAATAGGAAGAGTATTGACACTTTTAAACTTTGGTGTTGGAGAATACCATGGATAGCCAAAAAACCTGAACTGATGGATTCATTAAAGAAATCAACCCAGATTTCTCCCTTGAAACACAAATGAACAGGCTCAAATTATTCTTCAGTATTTCAGACACATTATGTTAAGACCTATCTCTCTGGAAAAGGCTCTAAGGCTGAAAAAGGAGAAAAAAATGAGAAGAAAAGGACAACCAGCAGAAAGCTGGATGTTCCCAGTTATAGTGGTGCTGACTGTACCATAGGAGATGTGAAAAAATACTGAGAAATCTCTATCATTGCTAGGAATTGAAAATAACTTGATGGCAGTAGTGGGATTCAGCCAGTTCAGGCGGGTTCGGGTGAACCGGTTGTTAAATTGCTGGCTGGCCCCTCCCTGCCCCTCCCCTTCCAGGAGTCCCCATGCACCCCATTTTGGTTCCCAAGTAAGTGCAGGGAGGCCTACTAGGCCCAAAACAGGATGGGGGAGATGCAGTATGCCCCCCACAGCCCATTTTTGCTCCCAGGATGCCGCAGGGAGGCCTACTTGGCCCAAAACAGCATGGGGGGCGGTATATGCCTCCCCATAGCCTGTTTTTGCTCCCAGGGAGGTGCACCTGTCATACCCCATGGCCATGCCCATCATAATCACGCCCACCCAACCGGTCATTAGAACCAGTTGTTAAATTACAGCATTTGAATCCCACCACTGCTTGATGGCATACAATAACATGTCACATGAACTTAGCAACTGTGTTTTGTTAATCTGAATTTATGATTTAGCATGTTGTAAGGGGTGCAATGGCTCAGCGGATAAAGACACTGAGCTTGTCAGGTGGAAAGTTGATGGCCTGGGTTCAAGACCCGAGCACCGCACAACAGGGTGAACTCCCATTCCTGCCCCAGCTCCTGCCCACCTAGGAATTTGAAAGCATGCAAATGTAAGTAGATTAATAGGTACCACTTTGGTTGTGAGATATGCTGGCCACATGACCAAGAAATTGTCTTCGGACAACGTTGGGTTCCTCAGCCAAGAAATGGAACACCACACCTTAGAGTCGGACATGATTGGATAGGGAATCTTTTATTTTTTTTGAAGCCAGTTGACAAGGGAGAGCTCTCTTAGTTAGTGACTCTTATAGAAAAACATATTGCAACCAATGATTTTCTAAACACAAGACAAAATATAATAAACGTTCTTCAATCTGGCCATCCTCCAATGAAGCATTCCCTTTAGGGTTATTCATTTATTTTCACATTCCACAAGCTACTACAGAAGTCTGACAATTAGCAATAAAAATATCTTCTGAAATACGCACTGCATGCTCTTTAGAATTGCTGCAGAAATTTAAATGAGAATCCAGGGACAGAGTTTCTTTCTAACCAGGTATCCTGGATACCACTGGATACAGTTTCTATCATTTATTTATTTATTTTTACAGATAATGCTGCTATTGTAATGGGCAGACAAAAAAAATGAAAATGAAATCATCATTTGGTTTGTTGTGGATGCGTACAGCTATGAATGCGTTTTGTCACAGGCTTAAAAAAAATATTTTCCTCGACAAAGAACATACCGAAGAGAGAACATTCAGAAGAGAGTGCATGGGGTTACATGCCACTAAGGGGCTAGAGACTGCCAAATCCTTTTTTAAATGAGGCCTGTTAGAAAAGATAACTTTTAGGACCACTTTGTAATCGAATTCTATTTTAACAATCTTTCATAGTGCCAAGAAGAGCAATTTATATTTCTCCAGGTAAACCTGAACTGGAATCTTCATAATTGTTATCCTTTGATAGCCTTGCTGGGTCACTGGGGGAGTATTCTAACTAACACCAGAAAAGTTAAAATGCCCTACCTATATACTTTAAATACTAAGTGATATAGGAATGCTTGGATCCAGTGATATGAGTCAGAGTAGGGTAGGGTAGGGTAGGGTAGGGTAGGGTAGGGTAGAGTAGAGTAGAGTAGAGTAGAGTAGAGTAGAGTAGAGTAGAGTAGAGTAGAGTAGAGTAGAGTAACTTTCTTTCTTTCTTTCTTTCTTTCTTTCTTTCTTTCTTTCTTTCTTTCTTTCTTTCTTTCTTTCTTTCTTCTGTGTGTCAAGGCTGAGTCAACCTGAGCTGTTCAGGATCAAACTCATGGCAGTGAGCAGAGTTAGCTTGCAATACTGCATTCTAACTAGTGTGCCACCAGGACTCAGATATGAGCTGTGGTGATAAATGAGGTAGAGTGGAGTGGAGTGGAGTGGAGTGGAGTGAAGTGGAGTGAAGTGGAATAGAATAGAATAGAATAGAATAGAGTAGAGTAGAGTAGAATGGAATGGAATGGAATGGAATGAAATAGAATAGAATAGAATAGAATAGAATAGAATAGAATAGAATAGAATAGAATAGAATAGAATAGAATAGAATAGAACAGGAATTATTTATTGGGCAAGTGTGGTGGGACACACAACAAATCTCTGGTGCATAATATCTGAGTGTTCATATACACAACAAAGAGGTAAGTCATATACCACAAATCATCAGATAAAATCATAAATCATAAAATACAACAATTGATAAATCGTAATATACCAATAGGCAACGGTAGCAAGAAAGATGAGAGATGACAAAGATGTGAAGATGAGAAGGATAATAGCAATATAGCCTACTACATGGGTAAATATCTTTTGGCAGAAGACAGTGCTGTATGAGTTAGATATTTAGAAGACTGATGGCATAAGGGAAGAAACTATTTTTGTGTCTAGTTGTTTTGGCATGCAAAACAACTATATTTATTATATTTTGATGGTACTAATAAACATTCCTTTGTACACCTGTGAGATTTCTCCTCATTTTTCCTTCTATGAAACATCTGGTATTTGAAGTGGGAGATATTTAATTATTTAAAAAAATCCTTTGTATGATAGTGCATTCTTTAATGGCCTTACATTCTATTAATCTTAGGAATGGGCAACATATGGTCTTTCATGTGTTGCTGAATTTCAGCATGCATCAGTGGAAGCTAGCATGACTCAAGGTGAAATATTATTGAAGTTGTACTCCATTGTTACACTGAGGGTCAGACATTGAGTATTGTGTGTGTGTGTGTGTGTGTGTGTGTGTGTGTGTGTTTGCTTGAATGGATTTTTTCCTATCACCCAACATACAAAGAATGCTAGCACTGCTAATGAGTCTGTTATTTCCTATACAATAGTAAGTTCTGGGGTTTTTCTTACTTTAAGGATCTAGTACAGTGATGGCTAACCTTTTTGCCATTGCGTGCTGGGGGGTGGGGGGTGGGAGGGTCGTGCACGTGCCTACACCCATAATTCTATGTGCCCTGCCCCGTGCATGGACACGCTGCCCCTGCATCCCCTGGCCCGCAATGGCCCAGTAGGCCCGTTTTTCTCTCTCACCTGGCTCCAGAGCCTTTCTAGGAGTCTGGGGAGGGCAAAAACAGTCTTCCCCACCCAGAAATGGCCCATTTGCCAACTTCCGGTTGGACAGCAAAAAACAGGCCTCCCCCACTCCCCCAGGCCCTCCAGAGGCAGGAAACAAACTGTTTCCCTACTTCTGGTGGGCCCAGGAGGTCCAAAAATCAGCTGGCCAGCACGTGCATGCACGCTGGAGCTGAGCTCATGTGCCCACCGATATGGCTATGTGTGCCACCTGTGGCATGTGTGCCATAGGTTCGCCATCACAGATCTAGTATATTGATGACTAGTTTCTGAATCCTATTAAGATCCTAAGTTGAAGAATATTTCTGTTTAGTTACTTGGCATTCTGATATATCATTTATCAAATAGGTTTTTCTAAACATTTTTTAATTGAAAATTTTCATTGGAATATAGAGTCTTTGTGAGCTGGAATTCACAGATGTGAGGATTTGTCATTTCAAGCAGCATTGACATATTTATTTACAGAATGGCTATTTTCTTGTGTAGCCTCATGGCTGTACATTTCAAGGCTGAAGTTAAGACTCGATTGCTTCATAAACAGCCCTTTATTGCTAATGAGTTCCAAAGCAATGTTTTATCAAATCAGTGTGTCAAAATGCTCTTAATGCTCTTGTTGTTATGGGTTGGTGTTATTAAAAAGCAACATACACTTACTCTTCTTGACAAGGTATGTGGAAGGCTATCAGGAACAGAAACCTAAAATATGAACAGCTGGCCTGCTGTTAATGATGCATTGTTGCATTGTTAACATAAAGCTGTTATATGCTTTGGTAAGCACATAATGAGTCTCAAGAAATTAAGAGAAAATTAAAACGTAAATGTTTATACAAATTCTATTATTGTCACACCTGCACCCCAAGATGCAAAATTTGCCTGATGCTGTCTCAGTCTGCACAAATGTCTTAATGGACCGAATAACAAAAGGTGATACGAAAAAAAAAATCCGAAGCCATGGGTACATCTGGATATGCCAGTGCAAATGAGGATGTACTCAATTTTGGAGGAGATGTGGGGAAATTATCAGATGTGACATAATACCTGCCTTGGAAATGAGAGATGGGCCGAGCTTGAGCTGATTTCTAATTTAATATGCAAATGGAAGAAGAATGGGAGAAGGGAGAGAGAAGTCTTGTGGGAAGGATAAAATATAATGTAGCTCCAAGGAAAAGACAAAAAAGTAGAATAGACATAGGAAAACAGTACATTAAAGAAGATTAAATACATTAACAAAATTCCAGCTCTCATATTGCAATGGTCTGTGAGAATAACCCTGAGGAACAGCAGAAAGAGTTCCAATCAAGAACATGGTCAGATATAAGAAATCTAAATGTAATTTGAGAAAACACCTCAGACCTGACCCCAGCTAGTTCTCTTGTAAGCAAAGGCAGGGAGGGTTGGGGAGGCACTTTCGCGTTAGCAAGACTCTGTTGTTGTAATCCTATAATAACAATAGTTTTGGTATTTATTACTTTGGTTTCCATATCTGGTTTACCTTGAAGGGTTGACACATGTGCCTTTTCTGTGGTTGCCCCTGTTCTCTGGACTGATCTTCCTCCTGTCATATGATAGACCCCAACTCATCTATTCTTTATGAAAGCCATCAAGACCTAGCTGTTCCCCCCAGACATTAGAGGCCAGTTGAATGGAAGTGCTGTTGTGACTGTTTTGGTATATGCTTCATTGCCATTTTATATTTGGTATCTATCAGAGGTGGGTTTCAGCAGGTTCTGACCAGTTCTGGAAAACTAGTAGCGAAAATTTTGAGTAGTTCGGAGAACCAGTAGTAAAAATTCTGATTGGCCCCGCCCTCCACCAAGACCCAGCTGATTGGGAGGAAATGGGGATTTTGCAGTTACCTTCCCCTGGAGTGGGGTGGGAATGGAGATTTTACAGTATCCTTCCCCTGCCATGCCCATCAAGCTACACCCACCAAGCCACGCCTACCAAGCAATCCCACGCCCACCAAGCCACACCCACAGAACCGGTAGTAAAATTTTTGAAACCCACCACTGGTATCTATATATCATGTTTATTTTTATGTGGGTTTTCTTTTTTCTTCTTTGATTTATTGCTTACTTTTGTTGCTGCTGCTGTTGTTGTTGGCTATATTGCCCAGAGGGACACCAATTGAATTGGACAGCCTTATAAATGGTATAATTAAATAAATGTTTGCAAGAAAAAGGGCATAAAAACTTTTTGCAGCAGTGGCAAAAAATCACAAAATACAGCAGCATTCTGTTGTATTTATTATTGTTTTTCTTAAAATGAAGATTAACTGTTATGAATAAATTAGATATATATTAAAGTATACATATAAATAACCATACCATTCTGTCATTTTGAACGAATGGGAGTTGTGAAGTATTTAAGAGGGCATTCCTCCTGCCAGGTGTTTGACTCCGAAAAAAATCCTGAGTCAATCAAAAAGATAGGGCATTTGAAGAAAGAAAAAGTTGCAATACAAAAGATTAAAAAAAACCCACCATGTCATTCAGGATAGCAGAGGAGTTAATGCAACATAATTCAGAACAGTAATGCTTAAAATAGCCTGCCCCTCCTTTCTGGAATAAAATTTTCAGTGGGTCAAAGAACCTTTTGCCAGAGGTTCACAACCTGGGAATCAGATTGACTATGTATCACTCAGAAATCCTTGGTATGATGTGACCTCCAAAAGTTCTAGCTAAATTGTAATTTTAGCACAATCAAAAGAGCACATTAAGCACACAGGGAATAACTATCTTAATTAAATGTAATTAATTAAACACAACTAAAATGAGAGCATAAATTTGACCCAAATGAGTTGAAATAAAATTCATAATTTGGTTTGGCTGGCCTAATTTAGATCTGGCCTCACCTACTTTGGGAATGTATTTCTTATTAAACCAAGCTGACATTTGTTGGGGTTTTTTGTTTTTTTGTTTTTTGTAATTTTCCTGCAGAATAAAAAAATGTTATGGCCCATCATGCCCCATCTGACAATTCATTGTCTTGAACACCTTGGCAGGGAAGGAGAGATCATTTGTTTCTCTGCCTTAAGCATCACAATATCCTGCACTGTACATATTCTTGACAATAGAAGCATATTACTGTGTTTATAGGATCACAATAGCAAGGTTTTCTCTTTGACTGCTCTGAACTATGCAAAGCATTTACTGAGACACTTTTGTCTGGTTAGAAAAATGTGGGAAAGGGTTCTGAATACATTTATATATTCTGTACAGCAAGTTGCATAATGTTTTGGTATGAAAGCCAATATTTGGTCTTTGATTGGCATACAACTTTCGATCATGCATCAGCAAAGCACTCAAACAAAGCAACTGTCAAGGGCTGCAAAAATGAATTTAATTTAAAAGTAATCTCATCTGAAAATAGCTAAATTAAATAATATGATACTCCTTACCAGGGTTGAAATCTAGCAGGTTCTGACAGGTTCTGGAGAACCGGTAGCGGAAATTTTGAGTAGTTTGGAGAACCAGCAAATACCACCTCTGGCTGGAGACTTTGCAATATCCTTCCCCCAGAAGTGGGGTTGGAATGGGGATTTTGCAGTATCCTTCCCCTGCCACGCCCGCCAAGTCACATCACGCCCACCAAGCCACTCCCACAGAACCGGTAGTAAAAAAAATTGGATTTCACCACTGCTCCTTATATTAAAATACAATTTGGGAACACGTTTTGGGTGTTGGGCATGCATACCTTTGGTTTTGAAAACAGGTGAGGCCATGGAGCCTTAGGTTGAGACTGTACAGCAAGTAACATATATTAACTCAAGATTCCCTCAACGTGGTCTTCCCTAAATGAATTAGAACTCCTTGTCTTCCAAATATCATTTATTTTACTTTTAAATCAAATTTATGTAGCTACTGTTTCACCAAAGGTGACTTAGGGCGGCAAACAAGAATCAACAAGAACAATACCAGTGGTGGGTTCCTCCCGGTTCCGCCCGGTTCTGTCGAGCCGGTAGACATCACCGAACCGGTTCTGCCCCCCCGCCCCCCACATTATTCTTACCTTTTATTGGCCCCACCCCCAATCTATTGCTACCTCCTGAGTCCCAGCTGATCGGCTATAAGGAAAAAAACTGTTTAAACTCTTGCTGCAGGACTTCAAAGGGCCATCCTACAGCTGATCAGTGGTAAAAGGCACTGACCGGTGCCTCCAAAAACAAATGGGTAGACCAGTGCCTGCAAAAATAAATGGGTAGACCAATGCCTGCAAAAATAAATGAGTAGACCGGTACAGCTCTGCAAGCAGTTAAAAGCCTGGTAGACCAGTACCTCTGCTAAATCCTAAAGAATTGTCACATGACCATCAAGCCACGCCTACAAAATAAGCCATGCCCACAGAACCGGTAGTAAAAAAATTTAGAACTCACTCCTGAACAATACATAAACACAAAAATATACAATATACAAACCTTATTAATAAATATCATAAAAGTGAAAATCATGGTAGACTGGCATGCTTATTGAGAATTCTGAGGACTATAGTTACAGGAATTTTGTTATTAAGCAAAAGTTCTTCATCAATTAATGCTTGTTAGAACCTTCCACTTCTGAAAGCATTTTTCTCCTACCACAAGTAACATTTGATACTGAAAAAGGTTTTCAATTGTAATGCTGATGACATGTAAATTATGTGCTATGCTTTCATAAATGTTCTACTTAACAAGAATGTCTAATTCATGTACAGAGGAACATGGATAATCTTTGTTGATCCATGAATTCATGGGGATTAGGTCACAAAAATGACAATATTTAATAATTTGTGTCAAGAGGTAAATGACTATGTGCCTGTTGGGTTTTCTTCTCGGACTTGTTTTAATTGAGTGCATTATTAATAGCCTTAGCATATTTGCTTCCATTATTTAAGCTTTGATACTTGAAACTGATAGTTGTTAATTTCTTACTAATCCCCTCCAAATGTTTTACCGCAGCCAATCAGTAATTTCATATTTTAAACACTGGATTTTTTTTCAGTTGTGACATTTTGAATGCCCTTTACTGGTAAATGTCACTAACAGGGCCACATAACAAAGATCATTTGTTAGGACAAAAAATTATTATGGCTTTCCTTTAGGAAAAAATGCCTATGATTTAATAGATAGATCATTTCTTGTTCCTGTCATAATCCATAAAAATTAGTCACAACAAGATATCAATGAAAATATAACATATAATTTAAATCCTAGTACATTTTATTGGATTTGACAACATTTTAAACTGTGTACATACTGATGCGGCTTTCATCAGAAAGCATTATCAAATGACAACACAAGCTCTTAAAAGGATAACTCTGTCATTTTATGTATTTATTAAATTTGTGCACTGCCCATCACAGCTAAGTGAATCTGGGTGATTTACATTGTCATAATAAAACCATATGGACACATGAATAAAAGCATAAATTAAAAGCAGAATTAAAAATAGGTTAAAGCTTCCAAGTAAAAATAAAAAATCAAGGTACAAAATTGAAAAGGCTGGAAGGTTAACAAGATAGCAGGAATGTCCTCAGACCACCAGCCATTTCCAGGACTGTATCATACCTTTAGACACCCCATACTAATTGGCAACGCCAGGTCTTAAAACTCTCTGGAAAACCAGAAAAATGGGGGCTCACATTGCCTCTAGGGCAGGGGCAGCAGCTGAAAAGGCCCTCTGCCAGTCAAAACTCATCTCTTAAAACATTTTAGAAATTACCAACAACCTCTGGTCTACCCACTTGCCCAAAAACCAGCAAAAACATCCTAAATCCTAAAGCAAAACAGGAGTCTTTTACAATAGACCAGTGATGGTTAACCTTTTTGGTGCCGAGTGCCCAAAGCATGTGTGTGCGTGTATGAAAGCATGCATGCATGCCCGAACCCCCAAAATGCAATGGGAGTGCCCCTGTGCATGCGCCCTACTCCATGCATGTGCGCTCGTCCCCCATGCATGTGCCCCCCCAAGCCCTGTTTTAGCTTCCAGGTTGGTGCAGGCGGCCTTCCAGGCTCAAAATGGGGCACAGAAGGCATGTGCGCACGAACCCCCAAAATGCAATGTGTGCACCCCCATGCATGCATCCTGCCCCCTGCGTATGAGGCCCTCCCCTCTGTGCATGTGCACACGTGTCCCCCTGCATGCCCCCCACGCATGCGTGGCAGAGACCCGAAAATCAGCTGGCCAGCGGGAGGCGCACGCACATGCACAGTGAAGCTGAGCTGGGGTGACAGCTGGCGTGCCTGCCGAGAGGGCTCTGCATGTCACCTGTGACACGTGTGCCATCATGGCAATAGACCATACAAGGATTGTGAAAAGTACTATGTAGGGTAGACAGACAGAAGACTGGCAGAAGATGAGGCAGAAGACATGTTGTCTTTAAACAATACACTGACAAATTCAAACACAATTTCAGCTGGGAAAGTGTAGACATGCTAGGCCAAATAAGTTCCAAAATTCAAGAAAATTCCTAGAGACTTGGCACTGACAAATCAGCTATTAATAGACACATTGTAATAAATCCTATTTATAAACTATTCAAAAAAGGAATGCTAAGAAAAGAAGCAATAGTCTAAGCATACCCTTCTTCATCACATGCCTATTAAAAACATCTGGACAAGTAGGAACCAGACCAGATAAATAAGAACAATAAGGAAGAAACCCATGGTTGGTTGGTTGGTTGGTTGGTTGGTTGGTTGGTTGGTTGGGGCAAGTATCATACATAAGCAGCAATTTTTACTCCCCCCTGCACTGGTGATATTATTTAGCCTACAGGTAGACCTTGACATATGACCACAATTGAGCCTGAAATTTCTATTGCTAAGTGAGATATTTGTTAAGTTTTATGACTTTTCTTGCCAAACTTGTTAAGTGAATCACTGCGGTTGTTAAGTTAGCTAGTAACACAGTTGTTAAGTGAATTCTGGCCTCCCTATTGACTTTGCTTGTCAGAAGGTCACAAAAGGTGATCGCATGACCTCGGGACACTGCAATTGTCATAAATATGAGCCAGTTGTTAAGCATCTGAATTTCGATCATGTGACCACGGAGATGCTACAATGGCCATAACTGAAAAACAGTCATAAGTTACTTTTTCAATGCCGTTGTAACTTTGAACAGTCACTAAACTGTTATAAGTCAAGGACTATCTGTAGTTATGAAAGGTCTGAAAGAAGAGAAGAAGTCTCAGAGAACACCAAGAATCAACAATGTACATTTGTGACTTATTTCGGTTATACTTAAGTGCCAATGAAATCCATGGTCCATAAAAGTAAAGATTCCCCTCGCACATACGTGCTAGTCATTCCCAACTCTAGGGGGCAGTGCTCATGTCCGTTTCAAAAGCGAAGAGCCAGTGCTGTCCGAAGACATCTCTGTGGTCATGTGGCCGGCATGACTAAACGGCAAAGGCACACGGAACGCTGTTACCTTCCCACCAAAGGTGGTCCCTATTTTTCTACTTGCATTTTTTACGTGCTTTCAAACTGTTAGGTTGGCAGAAGCTGGGACAAGTAACGGGGGCTCACTCTGTTACATAGCACTAGGGATTCGAACCGCTGAACTGCTGACCTTTCGATCGACAAGCACAGCGTCTTAGCCACTGAGCCACCATGTCCTTATGTATGTGTAATTATGTATGTGTAAATTGAGTCTCATTCTTGTCAAGATTACACATGTCAACAGCATTGTCTTATGCTACCTTTGGCAAAGATACTTTGATTGCATAATCTACTGTATGAGTTAATTTGCCGCTGATGAATTATGCAATACTGTAATAAAAAGCTTAGTTTCAAATATACCAAACTTATTCCTTTCCTCTATGAAAATTAATGCTTCTCCCACTCCACATAATTTCTATTGAAAAAGAGCTATCATGTCTTAATTTTTTTGGTGTCCAATAATGAAATGTTTGTTTCCACAACAATACTAAGGACTATAGGATTTCCACAAAAATACTAAGCTTGACAATTCACCTTAATGTTTACTAACCTTTGCTTGCCCATTTTTGTTAAAAATTGGTAAATACCTTGCTTCACTATAAATATGGCTTATTTATGTGATATACTGGAAAACATGAAGTATCCTTGTATATTATAGGGCAGATAGAGTGAAGAGCTACTGATAAAATTGGGAAATAACAACATTTATAGAACACTTAAAGCAGTGGTGAAATCTGAATCGGTTTGCTACCAGTTCTCTGGCTGTGCACTAAGCATGCGCTGCGCACACGTATACAATACACACCAAAAGGAGGCTTAGGAAGGTAAGTAGAACAATGGGGAGAAGGGAGAATCAGTTGTGGCGCATGATCTTGGGAACTTTTAAAAAACTTTTTAAAAGCATTTTTTTACTACCTATTCGCCTGAACCGGTAGTGAAAAAATGCTTAAAAAGTAAAAAAAAAAAAAGTTCCGATGATCGCACATCACTCAACTGATCATCAGAATTTTTTTTTTTTACATTTTTTTATTACCGGTTCGGTGAACCAGTAGCATTTTTTACTACCAGTTTGGGCAAACCGGGCTGAACTGGTAGCATTTCACCCCTAACTTAAAGCCATGCAAACAAGGTCAATGTTTCATCCTTTCTCTAGCAAAGGATGAAGCGCCATTCACTGATTACACAAGACGAAGGCTATTGTTAAAAAGATTAAAGTACAGAGCAATATATGGAAAATGAATGTGCAGTAATTATACACTCTTGAATGGAATACTAGCATTTAAATTGTACATGCTTTGCTAAAGATGACAAAAAGATGAATCCAGAAGTAAAGCAGTAAAGTTTTTAATAAGCCCAACTCTTCTACCATTAAGTGAGAATTGCAATCACTTGAATTTTGTTACTCAGTTTTTAATGTTCCTGCTGAAAACACCTTGAACATAGTTGAATAAAAATGAATTTTAAATGCTGAATACAGCCAGGAGAGAAAAATCTTCCAAAGCTACAGAAAATCCATCTTTTTCCATTTACAAAGTTTACATGAACTAGTAAACATTTTTCTTGGCTCCTGCTCAGCAATGGATGAAATAAATCAAGCCCTGATTGCCTATTGCACCCCTGAGATTACATTAGAATGAGTCTAGCAGGAAAACTGTCAAGATGGAAAGGTGTTCTTAAGGTACACCTGGGGAGGAATCCTTCAGTGGAAATTAACGAATAATAGTATATTTGAAAATTCAACTATATATTATAAATTCATGTCTAATTATTAAATTGTAAGGTTGAAATGTAGAAATAATATTTTTTTCTGTAGGTGGTTTTCCTAAAGTATTCATTAAATTCAGTACCGATTTAACTCCAAAAGAAGTTAAAATTAGAATCAAATATATTTTACCAGTCTAACAATTATGAAACTGGTTGCTATGTATGATAATAGACTCCCAGAATTGGTTGAGTGAAATTGCTACTTTAAAAAATAGCAGAGTTGGGATGGAAATGGTACTGCATTCTTACCTTTCTTTGATCACTCAGAAGACTTAAATACCATTGATCATGGCATCTTTTTGGTTATAGGCATTTTGTGAAGGGGAATGATATTGTGATGATTTTCCTCCTTTCTCCATGTCTTGCTTCTAAGCAGTATTAATGGTGGAAGAGAGTAAGGCCAAAGCAGCTGACAGATTAAGGTTTGGGTACTTCTTGCTCATTTAACATATACTTAAAATATACTGAAATATCCATCAACTCAGGGTCAGCTTTCATTACTATGCTATATATTTTGACCCCTGGCCAACAGAATAATGTTATCAAGCTCTTGTCCAGTGCTTTAAGACCATAAGAATCAGACTCAAGCCCAACATGAATGCAATGGACTTTCTAAATCTGGATATTTTCATCTCTAGATCTGAATGGGGTTGGCACTCCACCAGATGGAACTAGTGCACAATTTGGAGGTCTTCCTAGTCTCTCAGCTCCTGCTCCAAGAACAGGTAGCAGGTGTACCATAAATACAGTATTGTTCTTACGTGCCAGTTGAACCTGTTCTTTGATTAGGAGGTCCTTCTCATAGTCATTCAAGCCTTGGTTATCAAGTATTCAACAGAGGAATGCACTTTATATAGGGCTGCCTTTGAAGACCATTCAAAAAGTTCACTGTTCCAGAATGTGGCAGTATGAGCTATTATGGGTATGCCATGGTGTGCACTGGTAATTTTTAAGCTTCTGCATGCAATTCAAGGTGTTAGTCATCACTTCACTCACAAATATCTGAGGGCCTAGTTACTTGAAGGATTAGCTTTCTCTCATTGTTTCTGCCCATTCTAGATCATCGGACAGAGTTAGCATACTCTAGATCCATGATGGCAAACCTATGGCAAACCTATGGCACACATGCTACAGGTGGCATGCAGAGCCCTCTCTGCAGGCATGCGGCCCATCGCCAGCTCGGCTCCACCCCGCATGCGCATGCACTTCCTGCCAGCCACCTGATTTTCGGATCTCTGCTGCGCATATGCAGGGGATGGGCTGCATGCGGAAGATGCATGCACATGGCTGGGGGGTTGCACACGTAGGTGGGGGGTCATGCAGGGGGGGGTTGTGTGGCTCACCATGGGCCAGCCTCCTGGGACAAAAAACGGGCCGTGGGGTGTGTGTCCACGGCCCGTTTTTGGACCCAGGAGGCTGCAGGGAGGCCTGCAAGGCCAAATATGGGGTGGGGAGGGTCACATGCACTGGGGGCGGGGCACAAGGGGGTCGTGCATACATTGCATTATGGATGTAGGCATGCGCTTTTGGCACGCGATGACAAAATGGTTAGCCATCATTGCTCTAGATCTTATCCATTAAGTAATGTCCCCTGATGGGAAGCTTGCCTTCTCTCAGAACAGCATCTCCCCAGAGATTCAAAAATTTTTGTCACTTTCTTGTTCCCCACTAAAGATGCCTGGAAGGTTTTTGGACTATGGATAGTTTTGGGATCCTTTAATGTCTTTTCCACTGGGATAGCCATCTTCCTTTTCTATTGTCTGATGTTGTTCTGCTTTCTTTGGTTTTCAGCTTGCACATTGCCCAGAACTGTCAGGAAGTTAGGTAGCTTTAGAAATATGGAAAAGAAAGGAACAAAATCAAGTGCACATAGAGCTCTCTCAGGAAATATACTAAATATCTGGAACATCATTAAATACCAGCAAAGGGCTCAAGAAAGCAGCCAGAAGTTCTCATGAACCATCTGCCTTTGAGACCAGGTACAGCTTTATCCCTCTAAACAGCATCTCTTCTCTAGGCTGGCATCCTTTTTAATCAGCATCTTTCAAGAAAATCACAATATCTCCTGCTGAGCACCTTCTGCTCAATCTATAAGATTAGCACCTTATTCACTTTAGTACAAGCAAATAAAAACCAGCAAAGCTTCCTTTGGTGAGGAACCAGAAAAGGATATTTATAATAATGGGTCAGAATGGGAAAAGAAAGAAGAGAAATCACATGTTTCACTTGTAGCCTCAAAGTTTAAAAGTACATAATTTACATAATTTTAGAGATGATGGTAAACTGAGTTGGAAAAGAGACATTTACTTAAATCACTGGCCCTAAGTGACTTGACCTTACAGAGAACAGTTGTGCCAGAACAGATGTCATAGATTGATCCTCAGTTTTAAAGTCTCTAAAAAAAACTCTTACCAACACTCATGTGGCAAGCCACTTGTATATAAACAGAGAGAGCAAACCCCACTCTCTTCTAGTTCTGATGATGTTACCTAGTTAGGTATTGAAATGTCTGCAAGAAAACAACCAAGCTCAGAGAGCACCTAGGACTCCACAGTTTAAAGTCTTTATTTGAAGGACTGACCAGTCCAAACCCAGGTTAAGGGTTTTTAAAGCGTCACCCTTTACAGACATTACAGCCAGGAAATGAAAGCCAAGGGATCTTCAAACTGTCCTTCATTGCTTAGACCAGGGATCTCCAAATCTGGCAACTTTAAGACTTGTGGACTTCAACTCCCAGAATTCCTTGGCCAGCTTTGCTTGGACTGAGCAGCTCATGCATCACTGGCCACCAAAACTAAGATGTACTGTATTTCCATTTGAATGATAGATTTTTTAAAATGTGTATTTAAACAAAGTCCACGCAACTGTCATTTGTGTAACATTCCTAGGGTTACTTGGTTTTTCTTGTACAAGCAATTATTAGCAGTTTTTAATCCATTTTCAAATTTGTGATTATTTGGAATCACTTACTTTTTTAGTGACAGATTGGTTCACACACCCATTAAGCCATAATGTGTTTTCAAATAGGATCCCCACTCATTACTGTTTATTACTATTTCCAAGCCAAACCATTTAAACCTATTCAACAAATCTGACGGGGAGAAAAAATCCTATTTTATCATTAGGTTGAACAGAGCAATTGTTTCCTTATGTATGATTTCCTTTATGCAAGGACATTCTTCTATTTTTTTTTTAAAAAAAACATTTTCAAATAATGATGCGTTTTGAATTAAGAATGATAGTTCACAGAATCACAGCTTGTAAGTAAATAAGCAACCTGGGAAAAAAAATCCTCCTCAGGTTCTGATAAGTACCTATTGGAACTTCTGTCTTCTGGGTTTATGGTGTGGCAAAGGGCTATTAATGGAATTAAAATCTTGTGTAATATGTTCACTTATCTTGCATGCTGCAGTCCATTGAAAGGAATTTCAGGGTTTTAAATTAAATTGGAAAAAAAAACCCACTCAAGCTAAGCTGCATACAGAAGAAATAATAGATAATTAAATCCCAAATCTCTCCCTTGCAGTCTTCCTGGAGATAGACTAATGTGCAGTTTCTGAGGGAAAAAAAGCCATTTAGGGTAACGAGAAAGCCATCCTTAGGCATTAAATTCTCTCAGGGTGGCCTAAGATTTCTACAACAGCTGGCCCACATGAAATCTTTTTATGTCATTCCTGGGTGGCCATAAATAGAGTCGTGCAGAGCAGATGAGGTGAGAAAAACAAGGAATCTTAGAAAAGTAAATAAATATGGTGTCTATAAGAATTTGACTGATATCCATCTATCCACCCACTGTAGTGGTTAAGGCACCAGCTAGAATTATAAAGCCAGCTGAGTTACGTAGTCCCCCCTTCAACCTCAACTGGGGTTTGGAGCAGGAAATCTCTGGTTTCTGGTATTCCTGTTTCTTTGAAATTTTCTCAAAAGTGCCCGGCTGTCACTTTCTGAAATTTCTTTATTAGTGTGATGCTTGGATGCTATTAATGATAACTGCTCTTCTTTCTCTGCATTAGACAAATGCTAAATGCTTCCCCCACCTCTGCTTTCTATATCTCTTTTCCATCACACACTGCTAGTTTAGTTCTGCAACACTAATTGGATAGAAATATCTGTTGACATACTGTCTGAGAAATAAATAACACTCTGATCACAGATAGCATTTAATTGCTGTTAAAAGTAGTAATGGAATAAATGGGGTCCTTGGCAATGAAGGAGGAGCTTATTCAAACTTTAATCTGCATTACTTTTCTAAAGCACCCAAGCCTACTGAATTACTTGCTACTTGATTAGGAAAACAAGTATACATATATTTTTCCTAATGGAGAAATGCTAGCTCTCGGGGAAGTTAAACACTCAAGGAAACAATTCAATAACTTTTATGTCTTATGCTTTTCTTTTCCTGACTACTTCTTTCTGATCTGATTTGCATTTGCATTTGTTTGTTACAAAACCACTTTAAACTGCATTTTAGCTTGGAAGCATTGTGTACAACATATCTCTCTTAAGATCTTTTATTCTGTGGAGAAAATGTCTTAGGAGATGCATTTCAAAAAACATATATCACCTAAGACAAGGCAACTCTAGCATATAGGAAATAAAAACTAGAAGAAAAATGGATCAGGTAAGTTTAACTGTTGAAAAGTTGAAAAACTGAATACCCCTCTCCCCGCATTTTCTATTGTCGCAGAGTACTGGATATGGAAATATGATTTAAATAGCAGAAACATAAATTCTGATTATATGGTGAAAAACACTTCCTAGTAATAATGGTATATATAGTTCATCTTTCCTTATCCTCCCAGAGACATGCAGAAGTTACATTCTATCATGCTACCAGGTAGCTTCTAAAGCTAATGCACTGTTCATAGTCATCTAAAGTTCAATGGTCCACAAATTCAATTTTCAATTGAAAAAGCCTGAACCCAATATAATAAGATCTCACTATATGAGTCTGATGATCCCCAATAAGATGGAACTAGTCACGTACTGCCTTCTGGTGGTCAATGTTCCTAGTAATAAGAGGAGTTCAAGAATGGAACCATTTACTCAGGGTAAGGTGTGTTCCTCTTCACTGAATGCGTTTGATTGGAAAGTGAACATCTGTCTAATAGAAATGCTTTAATTTGAATTCCTATACTGAGTAGTTTGTTGGGTTCCAAAGCTTAATTTATCTTAGCAATACATGATACTTCAAGGACAAAATATTCTCAAAGTGTGTGGGTGTGGGTGTGGGTGTGGGTGTGTGTATGTGTAAAGAGGCTGAAAATCTTGATTCTATCATCAGTAGTTATATCTACATCATGCCAATTGTAGATTCTAAGCTGTATTGGGGATGAGAGGGACAAAAAAATAGTTAAGATGGCAGACAAGATTGTGTGATAAGTCTTATTCCTCTCTCCCTTTTAAAATGTGTTGAATAGAAGGTAGTCAGAGTTGCCCATGTGAGATTTGCAATAATATAATTGGATTAATTAAATAAAATAAACATTTATAGTTTGTTTATACATTCCGATATCTTTTAATAAGTCATATTAATGACAAAGAAGAGACATAACCAGTGGTGGGTTGCTACCGGTTCACCCTGGATTGGGCGATCTGGTAGCGGTGTTGGGAGGTTCCGCCCACCCGCCTGGATGTCTCTGCGCATGCACAGAAGCTTTTGCTCATGTGCAGAAGCATCACACATGTGCACAAGTGCGTGCATGCTCACGAGCGAACCGGTAGCAACGGGATTTGAGTTCCAGTACTAGACATAACATGCTTGACATAACAAAAGCACCTGGAAATTTTGTGTGTTAGAGGATGATTGTAGTTGTTGGGGATTTTCTTACTTTCCATACCGACAACCTTTTATGGAAAAACAATATTGGATTATCACTGGAGGTTTTTTCCGAAAAAAATATAATAATTTGTAAAACTTTTGAAGTATGAATTTCAAGTGCATTACAACTTTTGTTCTATTCCCAAGTAACCTAATGACATAGAGTATTATAGCTTCCATTTTACAGATCATAAACTATAAATGAAGCTTCTGAGAGTTCATGCATGATAAAAATATTAGGAATCTAGCTTTTAGCCTTTGTGTAATTGTCTCCAGCAGTATTTTCTGCTCAGTGCATCAACTTTAGGGAACTCATGCTGGAGAATATGAGGTCTAATTTTTTGTATTAGTTATATCACTACCCTGGCTACATGACAGTCCTTCTTTCCAGAGGAAGAGATAGCATGCAATCTCTTCATCAGAAATGAATATGTGTATTTATGAATATACACATATTCATCACATTACAACAAGTAAACAACATACAAGTTGGAAGATCCTTGTGATTAGTCCAGGAGCTGCAATACTTGATGAGCCTAGACCATGCCTGGCAGATGGCCATGATTGTACATCAATCCCTTTGGAGAAAGTATCTGACAGCTGTTGTGACAACTGAACACCCTTTGCACAGTTACATTTTTTCTCCCTAACATTCTCTTAAAATCCTCAACTGCAGATTTTAACCCTATCTTCTGGAAGAGCAAAGAACAAATCTGCCCAGCTTTCTACATGACAACTTTTGATGTTCAAGGGCAACTATTACATTTATCCCAAAAGAAAGACAACCTTTACACGATGCTCAGCAAATATTATGCGAGAAAAGGGGGGGGGAATCACCTGGCATCATTACCATAGACTCAGTATATCTCTCCTATTTAAAGATAAATTGTTTGGGGACAATTTAGTCTTTCTTAGTGATAAATACATCTCTTAAAAAAGGTTCTTCTTCAATCTTATCTTCTCTAGGCTAACTTATTCAGCCTTAGTAAAGCATTACCTCTGGTGTGCAGTTTGTCAGATTTATTCTCATCCCAACTTGTCAGATTTATTCTCATTCTGCGTTTTATATTTTGTACAAATCCTGAAAAAACATTTGTTTTCTTTATACATTAGAGCTCCTTCCTATGCATTTGTTGTATATGTAAGTAATGAGGTGGAGCAGGTATGTGTGTGTATACACACACATGCAAACACATACACATATCTATATGTATATATAGATATCTGTATCTATATATGTATATATACATCTACATCTACCTGTATCTGTATCTGTATCCATCTATCTACACACACACGTATGTGTGTATGTATGTAATATATATGTGTGTGTATGTGCATATGTGTATATATATATGTTGTGTGTGTATGTATGTATATGTACTGTGTGTATACACACACACACACAAACAAGCATGTTTGTATATGTATGTATTTACATACTGAGAGTTACATGTACATTTCCTGGTCAAGTTGTGGTGGAGAGACTTTGTACCCATGGAAGATATTTTGTTTCATCATTTCATTTCATTCCTATTTTTAATCATGTGAATATGGGCAAAATTAAATACAGCATACCGTGTTACATACAGACAAGAGCCTTAACTTACAATGAGAATATAGTTTGCCATTGATCCTGTTGTTGCTTGCCTAACTATCTTAAAACCTGAATTAGAACTCAAGTGGAAAAACCCAATTGTTCCCTGGTGACTAAGAAAGCACAGCTAAATACAATTTCTCCGCCTTTCCAAGAGTCATTCATCTATCTTAGAAGGATGCAATTAGTTCCAGTTGTTGACCTTCTGGCTGAGGATTGGATGCCGAGAAGAAAAGAATTCAAACACCCAATCCTTCAAAAAGTAAATTGAGACAATGCAGCCCATTTTAAAGGGCAACAGCATTATGTCATGGTTGAACTCCAGAACACACAAATTGCTTATCATCCTGCTAGCATCCCAGATACTGATTTAATTTTCAGAGGTATATTTTCAGCCCCACTAGGTAGATCAGAAAATAAACTTCGCAGAAAGGCTGAAACTATTGAGATGGCCTATATTAAGATAATCTTGCACATCTCAATGTGGGGTACATTCGTCCCCCCTCCAATGAATCAGAGTGGTCTGCCTGAACTGCTTCAGAATATTGTTTCATTTCCCTGAACTCTTTTTCCCCTAATTCAGTGGTGGGATTCAGCCAGTTCGCACCAGTTTGGGAGAACTGGTTGTTTGGTGAACTGGTTGTTGGAAGAAATCATTAGGGTAGAGAACCGGTTCTTAAATTATTTGAATCCCACCACTGCCCTAATCCCTTTTCCTAGAGAATGATTCTTACATATTTTCATCAATGTCATCTTCCTTACTCTCTATACCATACTATTTGATCAAATTAGTCCAATATGTTCAGAAAAGCCACGTATAAATAAAGTTTAATCTTTTCTTTTACCTTATTTTTTGATCATCCTTATGTCTTTGCAGTAAATATGAGAATGGAGGAAAGTAAAATATTTTTTTAAAAAAACCCAAAAAAATAGGGAGGCTTTTTTTGTGTGTAATCCCAAGAAAACTCCTGGAAGTAACTCATTTATTTATTTATTTATAAAATATTCATAAAATGTATTTCTAACATTTATTAAAAATTAGGAAAACATAATGGAAGGGGAAAATTAGTAAATATGTGGTAGAAGTCATGGTCATAGCATTCAATTAAATGTAATGCAATTTAAATGTATTTAAATTAAAGTAAATCAATTTGGAAACTGCCCTAGTCCCCCTGTCCTTTTTAGTGGTACAGCCTACCATTTAGTGCTGTTGTTATTATTTGTAAGTCTTGACTTTTCTTCAGGGCTCCAGGCAAATGTATATAGCACTTCTTCCTCCAATTTTTCCTTAAAACAATTCCTTGAATGAGGTTGGGCTGAAAAATAGCCCACAGTTACCCAGTAAGCTTCTATAATTGAAGGTATAATTGAATCTAATCTTAGGCCAATGCTTTAACCACTACATCACATTAGCTTTCAGCCCATTCTCAAAGGTTGTAAACCTTCTGTCTCTACTCATTTATCTTTGGAGAAATAAAAAAGGTAGAAGACATTATAATAATGAATTATTCTTTAAATATATTGGAACTATCTTCCTTATGTAAGGATTGCTAGAATTTCTGTAGCCCCATTAACAAAACTGTTTATACAAGGGATGCTTTGTTACTGGTTTATGTCAAACATGCTCAATCAGAAAGAAGAGAACAAGAACAGAAGAGTCCACTGTTCTGTTTTAATGAAATGTTCTACATCTGTTTTAATAGCAATAGCACTGAGACTTATATACCACTTCATAGTGCTTTTACAGCCCTCTCTAAGTGGTTTACATAGTCAGCCTATTTCCCCCAACAATCTGGGTCCTCATTTTACCCACCTTGGAAAGATGGAAGGCTGAGTCAACCTTGAGCCGTTGAGATTTGAACTGCCGAACTGCAGCTAGTCAGGCTATTTCAGTCAGCTGAAATAGCCTGCAGTGCTGCACTCTAACCATTGCGCCACCTCGGTTCATAATCAAATGTTATGGGGCATAGCTTCCACTCTTTCCCCATCCCCCACTGCCTTGTTCATTAGTCCTTTAGTAAGACATGATTGGATGGCTGCAGTAGGAAACAACTCTTTTTTTTTTTTTACAGAATGGTACATTGTCATAAGTGCTTCGACTCAGTGGTGAAATCCATTTTTTTTACTACCGGTTCTGTGGCCATGGCTTGGTGGGCATGGTGTGGCTTGGTGGGCATGGCAGAGGAAGGATATTGCAAAATTTCCATTCCCACCCCACTCTGGGGCCAGCCAGAGTGGTATTTGCCAGTTCTCCAAACTACTCACAATTTCCGCTACCGGTTCTGTCAGAACCTGCTGGATTTCACCCCTGCTTTGACTATGATGTTTTTATTTATCATCCTTGGAGACCATCACATCAAGCTTTATACTAAGAAATGCTATGTATTCATTTGTCATTGGTTTGTTTCTCAGACTTATATTCCACTTATCCTTAGTCCAATTATAATTAACAATTAATATTATAACATTGTAAATAATGCCACAACGTCTCTCAAATATAAAGATATATACAACTATATATCTAAATCAATCCTAACATGTACTGCTAAGGAAAACTCAGGGAAAAAAAATTATCACCATTTATTCATCATCCATCCCCCTCCGCCTAAGATTTTCTGGTAAAGCTTTCAAAGCATCATCATCATCATGATACTGATTTGATTACATGTAAGTGTGGTAGCAACAGAATAAGTGAGTGGTAATTTCCTTTCATGGTGGGAATTTAAGCTTTCTCTTTCAGCAGAGAATCATTTATTTTATTTATTTGTGATTCTGAGCAGTTATCTTAGGAACAATCCTTGAAATACAGGGAATAAAACAATGGTTTCAGAATATGATCCATCTGATGATATTATTGGCTATGGTATAGGACGATAATATTCTAGCTTGGTATCTGCAGAGTTATGCAACAGGGATTTCATAGTCATATTTTGGCTATTATTTCCTAAACTGTCCTTTGAAACATTGCTTCCTAAACTGCTGTGATATTTGGCTGGCACAGTCAGGCATGAAGAGGTTTGTTAATGTTCTTACTGGAACATAATTATTAGGGCTATAGGTAGGATATGAAGACAATGATCAGTGTCAGAGTCTCAAATTTGGTTTATATAAATTTGCTTTTAGGAGGACATCAAACACCTTTACAGTTAAAATCCATTTAAATAAGGAATTGGTTTCTTTCCCTAATGACTAAGTTTACCAATTACAACACAAATATGCAACTCCATAGGAAGCTGCTGTTTCTGGATTGCAAAGGCAAGATTTGAAGACGATCTGTAAAAGAAAAAGGTTAATTTCAAGAAGGCACCCAGCTAGGATGAATATTCGTTGGCATCATATGACTAAGCTTTCATGGTTTTTAAGATAGAACACATCTTTGAAGCAGGGGTGAAATCTGGCAGGTTCTGACAGGTTCTGGAGAACCGGTAGCGGACATTTTGAGTAGTTCAGAGAACCGGTAGCGGAAATTTTGAGTAGTTCGGAGAACTGGCAAATGCCACCTCTGGCTGACTCCAGAGTGGGGTGGGGATGGAGATTTTGCAACATCCTTCCCCCAGGAGTGGGGAGGGAATGGGAATTTTGCAGTATCCTTCCCCTGCCATGCCCACCAAGGAATGCCCACAGAACTGGTAGTAAAAAAAATTGAATTTCACTACTGTTTGAAGCAGTTGTGTGTTCACTACTGCTTTGAATATTGTGTGTTAAACATTTTAATCTTCATTTGCAACCCACTTCTTTTAAACTGCCCTGAAACGATTTAATTGCATGGTACAAATAAATAAACTGATAAGTATTTGTGGAGTGGTTCATATTTCTTGACAATTTGAGTACAGTTTATTAATGACAGTAATGGCATAGCAACAAATCAGCAGCTTCAGGAGAGTTATGCAGGCTAGCAGCTGACCTGGACATGACATATCTTCATTAGATGCGAGCAAACATTAGTCCCAAGACCATAACAGCCACTGAAGCCTACAAAACCTCCAATTTAATTTTCCTAATACTTTACTTTACTTTACTTTACATTTTACTTTATTGATTAGCACTTGGGCCATATCAAAGTGCAGAGTTCCAGACACAAATTATTATTAAAATCTGATAAAAACAATTTAAAATGGAATTGGATAAAATACAATTTAAAATGAAATTGGAATAAAATACAGTTTAAAATGAAATTGGAATAAAATACAATAATTTAATATATAGATAAATAAAATATGATAAAATTACATTTCGGTATCACCCCTACAATGTGCCCCAATCAGTCCTACATATGCCGATCTCAACTGAACCATTTTGCTTAACTACTGTGCTGTGTTAAATGTTATTTTCAGATTCTGTTTACAAAAACATTAGTTTGGATGACCCAAGTATACACCTTTCCCCATTGTATTTCCTTACTGAATTATCATCCCCAAGAATCATATCTGCTGTCTTATCTTCTGGATTTTAAATTTCCCCCCACTATTTTTAAAGGAATTTATTAGAGGTTTTCAGGTTATAGTTTTATCTGATGCTTTGTTTAAAATACATTACCTATTTCTTCTAAATTCCACTGCTGGTAGAATTTTAGACTTCTTATGGAACTTTCCTCAATAATAGTATTCAATATACAAAAAGCAGCTCCTGTCAGACATAAATATAATACTGTGGATGGGCTTCTTTGAACCATAACTATATTATCTTTTAGAGTTTTAATAATCTTTTAGAGCTTATCTCAGGTCCAAGGACAAACTTAAGTAAGTATACATTTAAGAAGTAAAATAAATCTCTTAATTAAGCGAAGGTTCTGTACAAAAGCTGTCATAGGCAGGTCAGATTCCATTAGTGTATGCATGAACTTAAACATTTTTTTCTTCATGATGCATCATTTTATACGAAGACTGAACCTCGGGGATTAAAAGTATAAATGACATTAAACTAAATCAGACATGCCATTAACTCAATTGGAAATTAAACTAATTTCTCCATTTTGCATTATTTACGTTTCTTATGCTAACAGCAAATTAAAAGCCTTTTATAACATTCCCGAAAGTTCATGAAAATGTGTTGCATGTGTTTGAGAGAGTCTGCAACAGTCATGCCAAAAAGTTTGTACCATTTTCATTAGGAATTATGGGGTCTCATTTTGGATAGTTCAGAGTACAATCTGCACTGCAAGGAAAAAGGCACAGAATCTGGAACCACGACAGCTGAGAAAAATGAATGAATATTTGTGTTACAACGAAGTACTGAAATCATTCCTGTAGAGTTGTCATCAAACATCTAACAAACTATTACCTTTACACATCTGAGTGTAACTCAGATGCAACTCAATGCAATTCAAAAGATGGGAACAGTGAAGACCTTAAAGACTTTTTCTCAGTCTTAAAGATAACATAATAAAATTGTACAGAATTCTTCTGCAATTTCCCATTCATTTATTTTCCCCAGGATTTAACTTAATTAGATAAAATTGAGAAACATTTTAAGATGCAAGCAAGGAAACGGTAATTTATACAAAGTGATAAGCTAACTTAATTGCTTGATCTGTTTATGTTGATATACTTTAGAACACAAACAATTGCTGCTTATAAGTTCTTCTCTCCAGAATCTTCTTCTCTTAATTCTTCTGAGGCAGCTTATTCCTATGATTCTTACTGAGCAACTTTTTGGAACTAAATCACATGGAAGACTAATGTAATACAAACACTAGCCCCCTGGTTTAAGGCCTTTGAATACTTTATACCAGGTCTCTAGATGTGTCACAGACGTGGGTTTCAGCAGGTTCTGACCAGTTCTGGAGAACCGGTAGCGGGAATTTTGAGTAGTTCGGAAAACCGATAGTAAAAATTCTGACTGGCCCTGCCCCCATCTATTCTCTGCCTCCCAAGTCCCAGCTGATCAGGAGGAAATGGGGATTTTGCAGTAACCTTTCCCTGGAGTGGGGTGGAAATGGAGATTTTACAGTATCCTTCCCCTGCCACACCCACCAAGCCACACCCACCAAGCCATGCCACACCCACCAAGCCACACCAACAGAACCAGTAGTAAAAAAATTTGAAACCCACCACTGATGTGTCACTGTTGTGAGGTAGTCTAGTCAAGAAACAAAACCAGAAATACTAGCTATAATTATATTGTTAATTACGTTTGCAGAATCTTGTAAGCCTGAAGGTACATATCTCCTCTCTTCCCCATCTTTGCAGTCCATGAAGCTAGGGAAAAGATGTTTCTATGCCTGAAGGCAATAGTTCTGTTAAACTTTCAAGTGGAATACAGATATAAATCTTCCAAATGAATAATCTTTCTAAATGCCCTTTCCCTATAATGACTAATTCCTGATTGCTAACATACTCTAGAATGATCTGGCCATCAAATCATTGAAAAGACCAAGAATTTGAGGATTGTATAGATGAATAGCTTAGACTTATAGAGAGAGAGTTTTAAGAAAGCTAAATCTCAGAAATACTTGAGGGGTATTCAGAGAGAAGAGCTTGGGGGTTTGTGTGAAGCAAGAAGAAGGAATTTCAGCTGAGGCTGCTGATAAGAGTGTCTGTAAAATATCCCAAGAAAACTTTTGAAACAGACAATCTGAGCCTTCCAGATGGACAGCTCTTTTAGGAAAGGCACTTGTTTGTATCAGGCCGTTGGTCTAGGGCAGGGGTGTCAACTCATGTCATCATGGTGGCATCATGTGATATATTAAGACTTTTTCCCCCTTCGCTAAACTGGGCATGGGTGTGGCCAGCTTGTGACGCAACTGGCCTGCGGGCCAGGAGTTTGACAGTCCTGGTCTAGGGTGAACTGCATCAGACAAAATATATATTTCATTCAGCTTCTTGTTCTTCATGACCAGATACCTTCACAAAGTCCATAAATGAAGTATGAAGTTCAGAAGCTGGCAGCAGTCACGAATGTCAAGGTTTTACCACTAAACAAGACATAGCTGAACTGTACTCTCTACAATTCTAAATTTATTTTTGCATCATCTTGTCATTCAATCTTTTTAAAAAATCCATTTAGCTTTATGAAAGAATTTCATAATGAATTTTTATGGAAGAATACAGTCGGGCAATTATAAAATAAGGTGAGCGTCTTTCTATACAGCTTAATCAAATTAAAAAAGTGATTAGTGTTGTGTTTTTCTCCACGTACAAATGCAATTAAAACACTACGTTAGTTAACAGTTATGAATTTGGATAATAAGTGTGGAGCAAAAAGAAAGAAAGAAAGAAAGAAAGAAAGAAAGAAAGAAAGAAAGAAAGAAAGAAACAAACAAACAAACATTTGAGAGGCATAACTGGGTCTAATAATTGCTTTTTTTAAATTCAAGATGAGCTTTAGTATCATGGGACCTGTATAAATGGCAGCATAGTTATCACAGTCAAGCTAATTACTATAACAAGGGTCCCTTATTTAAAATTAAATTTAAAAATGGGAAATGGAATCTAGCCTTACAGCACTTTTAATCTTTATATAGCACTTTGTAACCTCAGGCAATCTTATAAGGAATGGTTATATTTAAACATTCTACATTCCGAAAATCAGAAGGAACATATTCAGACCATTTGCCTGCTGTTGACAAGAACGCTTTACATCCAATTTATAGCAGTTTTATCATGTACGTTACAGTGCTTTGCATGATCTCCTGAGGTTTATATACAGCATGACTGTTTCTGAACTACTTGCTTAACTCAGCTTGATCTAAGTGTTAAGGTAGTTGGGTAACCTTCAGCCAGTCACTCTCTCTCAGCCCAATCTACCTCACAGGGTTGCTGTTGTGGGGAAAATAGGAGAAGGAAGGAGTATCTGCCACCTTCAGTGATTTATAAAAATAATAAAGGTGGTACACACCCACACCGACACTCACACCCACCCACCTGTCTCTCTCTCTCTCTCACACACATACAGAGAGAGAGAGAGAGAGAGAGAGACAGAGAGGCAGAGAGAGAGACAGAGAGAGAGACAGAGAGACAGATACCTCTTATAATGTTGTTGAGCAGTTGTTGAAGAATGGGCCAGAACAAAATGGTTTGGTTTTTCAGGGGAACAAAAGAAATTAAAAATTTTCCTTTTTACATAAGAGCATAGTATTTGCATTTTAGATCATGGATCATGGATCGGCATATCATTTTTATAGACCAAAATATTCAAACCAATATCATATTACTGTCTGATTATGCCAATATCAAAATATGGAAACTATATAACAGGAAATCTGTAAATAATATCCTTTCTAAAATACATATGTGCTGAACGTAGTTTCTGAGTAATGTATAGTTCTTGTAATTTATACTTTCCTAAGTGTTAGTATTAAATTTACAATATTCACTAGGGAACCTGAATGATACAGCTGTCAAAAGGCAACACTTACTACATAATAAACACCTAGAAAAGTTTTATTATCTTATTTTGAAGGATTAATAAAATTTCTAAATGATACATTTTTTCTGTCACAGAAAATCACTATGATTAATATCATGCCATTTAGTCATTATAGGATTATTTTTATACTGTTTTCATTTCCTGCGGTGCAACATTTTCTCTGATTCATCGATTTTGCTGTAATCTAAACCATGCCCTATATTTTTAAAGCACTAGAAGACAATAAAATTGCTAGAGTTTTATTCCATTCATCTTATGTGCTATATTTTATTTTTTGCTGCTATTGAAGTTTTCAAATGCTGATCATTTGCTGAAGGAGTCCTGGTGATATTATACAAAAGCATCTTTATAATGTCTGCCGATGCAGTAGCTTAGCATATATCATGTACTTAACCTAAGGAATGTCCTAAATCCAGGGGTGAAATCCAGCAGGTTCTGACAGGTTCTGGAGAACTGGTAGTGGAAATTTTGAGCAGTTTGGAGAACCGGTAGCGGAAATTTTGAATAGTTCGGAGAACTGGCAAATACCACCTTTGGCTGGCCCCAGAGTGGGGTAGGAATGGAGATTTTGCAGTATCCTTCTCCTGCCATGCCCACCAACCCACGCCCACAGAACTGGAAGTAAAAAAAATTGGATTTCACCACTGCCTAAATCCATGGTCTTAAATTGTCCAATTATGCAATAGCAAAGCTTGGAAGAGTTGAAGACATTTGAGAACCATTATTTAGCTAGAAAGGTGAATTTACAGGAAAGTGATTCCATTCTGTGACCACAGTTGTAGGAAACCTCTGGAAAAATATCAGATTGCCTTTTGCTGGACAACACAAAGTAATGACAGCCACTAAAATATTATTCCTTCCTTAGACAAGTTTTCAATAATTTTCAATTGTTCACTGGTTCTTGTTCTTATAGGGAAAAAAGAATAGGAACATAATAAAATATAGAAGACAGGAACTCAGTTTCATTTCTATATATTAAACCGTGGCTACTTGGAATGATATCACTTAATCTTCCAAAGCATTGCTGGCATTGGATAGTATTACTTTCTTGTTTCATCTTGTGTTAATTTTTTAGTCTTCAACTTTTTTATGTGGTTTTTTTTTTGCTTTTTTAAAATGTCTTTTATATTGTATATCAAAGCTGTAAAGAAAAAAAGTGTATTGATATGAAGAAGGGCTTCTCCTTGAAGCAATTACACCTTCTGGAAGACTCGGTATGAATGTTTTAAGAGCTTTTCTAGGTTGTTTTACCATATGTACATTTACAGCCACTCCATTGAAAGGCCAGGAAAAGCATAATCTTTACAATATACCTCCATAAACTGCCTCTTTGTCCTAAGCAATTTCTAAGAGTTTGCTTTCTTTTTTTTCTTTTTGTAAATATTTTTTATTTTTTTCAAATATAAACATAAAATATAACTTTCAAGAACAGAGTCTCGATCCGGTCATTGATGGTTACCATGCTTACATTCCTTTAACAAGCTCCATTCAATTTCCCATTACATCTTTTACGGATAAAAATTCAAAACATAAAAGAACAGATTTTAACATAAAGTCTAGCATCTTCACCTAAGCAAATCCATTATATCAATACAATTTTAATTTCAAATTAACTTTCGCTCATTTTTATATCTATATATCAATCTTGATTTTATCTTGTTCTTCTTCACCTTGTATCTTTTACCATCAGTGTCAAAATAATTTTTAACAATATTCTAACCTCTTATTCTAATTATTTACCTTACAATTTTATCACCACAAATCTTAATTTCAAATTCAATACAACTCTATTTTTATTACACTTTATAAAACAAAATTTTGTCTAATTCTTAATCTCTTGACCCTTTCCCTCAAATCTTAGTATCTTAAACACACTTAAAAACACTTATCATCTATTACAGTTTTCATGTTACACAGGTTTATCACAAAAACATGTTTTATTTAAACTAATTTCCAGCATATTTTCTTCCATACCTCCCTTTATTGTTTGGCTGTTTTCCAGCATATTATGTTTGGCTGATTCCCAGCATAGTCTCCTCCAGAGAACCAACTATTTTTGGCTAAGAGTTTGCTTTCTTGAAAACTCTCTAAAAACTAAAACCACTCATGTGTACATTCTTGGGATTCTCTTTCCAAATCTTAGTTATGCCTTTATTATGTTCAGCTCATTAAATATACACTACATAGCAATCTCTCAGTTATTAATTTTTCATTCTGAAGGGCAAGCTTTTATCATAAATCTCTTTCTAGTTTAGCTAATCATTATCAAATTTCCCCTTTTATCAAAGTTAAAAGAAAGAAACACAAAAACAAACAGCTAATCACAATAATGTAATAGTTTTTCCCCCTGAATGCAGTTGCAGTATCAAAATGAAGAAATAATGATTTAAAAGTTTGAAGAGCTGCTGTCAGTATAACTTTAGATTAGAAGTATTAGATTAATACTGTAATCAAAAAGGGGGAAAAAAGGAAGGAGGAGACCTCTATGTCTAGAATGAAAACCAATCAGTTACAGATAAATTCTGTTTAATTTGCTTGCAATGTTTGTGTAGGGTTTTCAGAAAAAGAACTTGAGTGTAAAATCTCACACATTTGGATATGAAAGTAGTAATTGCAGGTCTAATTGGGATAGCAATTACAAATGCTTTGCTTTGAACAGTTGGTTGAACTTTAAATCTGAATTCTGAGTACAAAACTGAAAGCATTAAATGCTTTCTAGAATTAGATATTGACTTTGAAATATACATGGTAAAATATATACTAAATATTATTTCTGGTTTCCACAACGATTTTCAGATCTTTCTTTTTAAATTCCACTCTTTGGATATTTAAATACTTTATGTTCTTTCCGTTCACAACAAAGGATATCTAGTGGGTTGATGGAAAAATGTCCTCCCTTCATCTTTACATGAACCTGCATTCAGTGCCATCATTATTACTTTCTTTTTAGTTATGGATGTGCAATGAGCTACTGTATTTCCTCTGGTTTTCCTTCACCACTCATATTCCCTGCTCTTATATAAGCCACATCTGATAGTGCAGATGTGATACATAAACAATAGATGAAGGTAATGCTGTTTCTTTGTGGGTTTTGCTGTACTATCTGCAAACCTATTCAGTGCCAATTTAAATAATTTCTCAGTTGTTTGTTTCTTGCTGCAGTCAATTCCAGATGCAAGATGTGAACATTGTACCACTTGCCAAGATTATGTGCAGTGAACTGATCAGAAAAGAACTGTCTTTAGTGAATATTTTAAAGACATTTATATAATAATTTACCACTAATCATGAACAAATAACTCTGCTATCTTGTCCAGCATTCTGTTCTCAAAATGGACCAATGGCCTTGTATTAGTCCTGCCCCACACATATTCTACAGCAATAATACCAGTCATTATCAGAAATATTCTTTCTTGTTTAAAAGGAAGCAACATATAATATTCACAACTTATAAGAATTGATTTTTCTTCCATGAGTTTGTCTGACATAACAATTTTTTTCTGGAAATGGTATGTATATATTTGAAACTTGTTTTGCATAATGCAAACATTTCATTTCAGTTCTTTTGTAATTTCAATCCTCTGATGAAGCGATAATGCATGGGGATTTTTGGGATAAGAAAGAATTTCATTCATTCATTCAAATTTGTTAAAGCCATAAACTCTAATGGCCTGGATAACATGCAACCCCCCCCCAAAAAAACCCACCCATTATACAACAGATAAAATATAAAAATATATAGATAGCACAGAATAAAATGATCTTAAAAGAAACACAAAACAGATAAAACCTCAAGTCTAAGACCAAAGTCCAGTTTTAAAAGCTTCTTGCAACTGTGGGAGAGGGGGTGTCTATCCAGGTGTGAAATCCAGCAGGCTCTGATAGGTTCTGGCGAACCGGTAGAGGAAATTTTGAGCAGTTCTGAGAACCAGTAGCGGAAATTTTGAGTAGTTCAGAGAACCGGCAAATACCAACTCTGGCTGTCCCCAGAGTGGGGTGAGAATGGAGATTTTGCAATATCCTTCCCCTGCCATGTTCACTAAGCCACACCACGCCCACCAAGCCACACCCACAGAACTGGTAGTAAAAAAAAATTGGATTTCACCACTGTGTCTATCTCTGGATGGATGCTGCTCCAGAGAATATGTTCTTTTCTCTGTTCCAGATAATACTGTATATTCTCAGAGTATATATATATTCTTTCTTACATAGCATTCAGGGTTTCTCCCAGTAACCAACCAAACTTGTAACTGAGTTTGGTTTATCACTTTCTATCGACTTTATCACAAGGTTTCTTAGAGAGTAATATAAAGAATTCATTGGATGAAAGGTGCTAGATAAATCGAGTTTCAAACCAGTTTGTTTCCAAGAAGTCATGGTTTAATCTCAACAATAATGGCTAGCTAGAGTATGGCGTGGTTAAACAAACCTAGTATCTTCTAATTTTCTTCTGTTTATATTAATATTGCAGAAGTCCACTTACTTACTTATATCCTGTTGTATTAAATCAGTATATCCTGAAAATTGTATATAAGATCAGTAAGTAGAAGTCTTAATTGCTTTCTCTTCCTGTGAGAGAGAGAGACACTTTGCAAAGTTATAAGAAACTCCTGTCTTGGTATGTTCATGGTCTCTGTTTTTATTCCTAAAAAGGTAAATGCTGGTTTCCTGAATACCTGTGGTCTCATAGAACTGGGTCCCAAAGTAAAATAGGGGATCCAATAGATATATAATAGGTATAGGATTTCTTGCTTAAGAAGACAGTTGGACTAGAGGAGCTCCAAGGTCCTTTCCAACTTTGTTATTCTGTTAAAAGTATAAATAAACAAACAAAAATTCTGATCATGCATTTCATTAACTTTTAAAAATATTGTTAGTGTTCTTGACCCACAGCCTCTGATTATAGTTATTAAATTCCTGCACTAACATAAGCATTAGAAACTCACTGAGGTCTAAACATCTAGGACAGATATTCTTATGCAGCTGCAATTTTTAAGATGTTGTAAAGCATGTCATGAACATGATTGAGATGCTTGTTCAAATGTTCTTATTTTACTCTGAATAACAAAAAGAAAAGCTGCCTTAATTGGCTGTGGTATGATTATCTGAGAAACCAGCTAGTAAATTAAAACAAACAAAATGAATCACAGTGCAACGTTTTCTTGAATTACAATTTGGAGAGAAAGTCCCCTAATTACCAATTCTTATTTTGATGCTGTCTTCAGAGTTCAAGTAAATGTATATATCCAATTACAAAAGGCTACCTAAATCTTAAGACTATAACGTACAGCAGACAAGATTTCTTTTGCACTGTTGCCCAGCTCTATTTTCATTCTTTCATTTTATATAATATTGAACCAAGAAACAATCCTATGGAATTAAAAAGCTAGTGTCTCCTTTATGTTTCTGCTTCAGTTTTACCTAATAAAGAAAGTATTGTTAATATTTTGATTTTTTTTTCTCGTGTAGAACAGTTTTCTCACTGATCAACAACTGGGCAACCTTAACAAATCTGGAGAATGACACAATAACCAACAGATTGGAAGAGGTTAATCTACATACCAACACCAAAGAAAGGAGATTGAACAGAGTACAGATAGTCCTTCAGAAAAATAGCCTTTTTTTCTGAAGCTCTGTTTCGGAGGCTTTCAGAGGCTGGAAAGAAAAGTTTTTTTCTGAAACAGAGTTTCAGAAGTTTCAGAGGCAGAAAAAAATGCAAGAAACAGAGATCGCAACCAACAAACCTGTTGCTAAAATTTATCTCTGGGAACAGCTGATTGGTGATATTCCAGGAGGCTGATCCACCTGCCAATCAGCTTTTTTCTTATTTTCCTCCCCAAAAACTAAGGGGCATCTTATATTCCAGTGTGTCTTATACTCTGAAAAATACGGTAACTCAGTTCAAAGGCCATGTAGTAGAGACACTGTACTTGCACATTGCATTATCAAATAAAGCTTAAACAGGAAATGAACTAGATGACCTCCATGCTATTTTTAAATTCTAACATTCTGGAATTATAGATTTCTTTCCCAGAGAGAATATAGTAAAGAGTGCCTATCTGCATTATTATATGGGTAGTCCTCACTTAGCAACTGCTCTGTTTAGCAACTGTTCAATGTTGCAAGGATGTTTTAAAAAAGTAATTTTACAATCAGTTCTGAGGGGCAAATGGCATGGGTTTTGTAATTTGTTAACTAACATAGTTACTTTGTATTTTAATTTTATTTATTTTCTCTCTTTTAAAATGATGTTCAGGTTAATTAACTTTTAACATTCCTAAACTGATAAATAAGCTGGGGGCTAGCTCCAGATAAGAAAAGTTTGTTAGTACAACTTGGGGTCTGGCTTATCTCTTTTGTGAACTCTAAATAACCTTTTTCCTTACAATTACAGCCCTTCTGACGTCAGACCTCATTTTAATGAACATTATGGGATGCAAATATGTAACATGTTTAACTGATTTCTTATGCAAAAGGGAGGTTATTTTTATTCTGTCCAATCAACTTTCCTTTTGCATTTTCTTCGTTGTTAACTATAAAAAGGAAGAAAACATGGGGCTTGGGATTCTCTCTTCCTTTTACATAGAGAAACCCCACTTTATCAGTTTCCTAATGAACTGCTTTTAAATTATCTTCTGACTCAGCTGCTTATTGGGTAGGTAAACTGAGACAGAACCTAGAGCCAGATTTGGCTTTCAGTTCTCGTATTTATAATCATCACCAGTGTCCTTGCTATCCTGGCAGGCATCTTTGTGGTTTTAATCTGCTTTGTTAGGGAGTCACTCTGATTTATCCATACTTGCATTTAGTGCCTTTATATAATTTAGATATGAAGATAAAATAATCCTCTATCTATATCTGCAGTTAAAAACTTCTCCCATAATTTCCCCCTATTTATTGCATCAAAGGCAGATGTTAAGTCAATAAATGCATCACAGAGACATTTTGAGGGGTCATTCATTGATTTAGAATCAGATATTAAGGTGAAACATTGATCTATACAGTAGTACTGTGTCCCTTTCTGAAGCCTGCATATTCCTCTGCTATAATCTGCCTTGTATCTGCCCAGTCAATCAATCCATTTAAACAATGCCTTATATATAGCTTACCGTCTTTTTCAGAGTATAAAATGCACTGGAGTATAAGACGCAGCTTAGTTTTTGGGGAGGAAAATAGGAAAAAAAAATCTGCCTATCAGGTATTTATCTGGCTAGCGTCCTTAGTCTGGTCAGCTTCAGCACATTTGTTTGCTGTTTTTTTACCCCCTGCTTGGGGATAAAAAGCAGTTTCTAAGGCACAGCTGAGGGGAAGCAGCAATGAGAAAAGCAGGCAAAGCACGGGGAGATCGCTTCACTAGGCTAGTGCCTAGTTAGGGCTGAAAAAAAGCTTCTAAAGAACAGCTGAGAGTTGGAACAAAGCATGGAGATCGCTTCACTCGCTAGTACCTTGTTAAAGCACAGTGGAGAGTTGAGGGAGCAGGCAAAGCTGGGAAGATTGCTTCACTCGCTAGAGCCTCATTAGCGCCTTGTTAGGGCTGAAAAAAGCTTCGAAAAAGCTACATTTGGAGTATAAGACGCACCGAAATTTTCAGCCTTTTTGGGGGGGGGAGAAGTGTGACTTCTACTCTGAAAAATATGGTATATCTTGTGTCAGGGAGATTTGTGGGGCAAAAATTAGCAGGGTTTCTGGAATCTCCCTTCTTAAATATTGGGATTACCACAGTTTTTCCAATCCACAGAAATTCACCCAGTGGCATTGATATAAGTAAACAAGGAGGCGAACATAAGAGCCCAACAATCAGAAAATCCCTTAAGAATTTTTGGTGGTAATATATTCTCTCCCATGGTTTTGCCCGTTGTCTTCTGTGAAATCATTCTTTTAAGTTATGCAGCATACTGGGGGCCATTTTAATGATGATTGTAATATGTCTGTGCCATTAACTGTTGTTTTTATATTTTAATGTCTTCAAAATTATTTTTAAAATAATTTCAAATTTCACCAAATTTCAGGTGAAATCTGTGCTTCTATTGTTACTTTTTATTTCTTTCTGCCCTTGAAAAAAAAATCTCCCAGAATTTTGTATCATTATTTTATAAACATGATTGTTTTAATTCTTGCCACTGGCTTTTATAATAATCTTGTTTGCTCCTCCTTATCAATGCTTCATGTTTTTGGCATTTATCCATGACTGTCTCTACTCTGTCAAATGATTTATTCTTTGTAATCTGACTAATCTAGCCAGATCCTTCACAAATTATACATCTGATAAAATCTATGTACAGTATGAAAAAAGTCATAATACTTTCCATTTCTTTCCTTGAGATATACACCCATCAATCTACATATGAAGATTTACACAGCTCCCTTCATTTAAGTATTTTTGCACTTAGTGTTTTTCAATAAATATTTCTTACTGAAATAATTGAGCAGGGAACTGGATTGCAAAATTTAAAAAATGAATGTTCTGAAGAGCAATCATGAGTGAGTGGGAGAGGAATAGGAAGGACTTTTGCCATTTTTTAGTATGAAAGATGAAAATATCACAATCTCCTTCAATACCCATTTTATGATTAAAGTTCATCAAAGTAGAAGCCCTGGAAGCAGTGGTGGTATTCAGCTGGTTCTATCCGGTTTGGGTGAACCAGTAGTGGTGGAGGCAGGCGGGTCTGCCCACCCATCCAGACATCATCACGTCCTGTTTTTGACACTGTGCATGCGTGGAAGATCCTGCATGGTCACATTTGCGAACTGGTAGTGAAGGTAAGTGAATACCACCCTTGCCCAGAAGGTTCCTTTTCTAATTTCCCTTCTCCTGATTCTCATTTTCTTCTCTTCCGGTGCTCATAACACATCCATATTAAGTGTGCAAGAGGTCTCTCCATTCTTCTGCCATTGCATTTTAGCATAGTCTCCGCTAACAAGAGTCATACTCTCTAATCTCTTCTTTTGCAAATCAAGGTAATTCTTGATTTACAACCATTCATTTAGTGACCATTCAAATTTACAACAGCAACTGAAAAAAGTGACGTATGACTGTTTTTCACACTTATGAACGTTGCAGCATCCCCATGGTCATTGATCAAAATTGGGATCCTTGGCAACTGGTTCATATTTATGAGGTTGCAGTGTATCAGGGTCATGTGATTGGAAAACGTCTGAAAACAAGCAAAGTCAATGAGAAGCCAGATTTACTTAACAACCATGTTACTAACTTAACAACTGCAGTGATTCACCTAACAACCAGGGCAACAAAGGTTGTAAAAATGGGCAAAACTCACTTAAAAATGTCTTGCTTAGCAACATAAATTTTTGGGCTCAGTTGTGATTGGGGACTACCCATATGTATATATTCATTCTGTACTGTACTTTCAACATATTTCTCAAATCTTCCATATGTTAGGGGGAAATAGCATATAAAATTTAATGTGTACTTTTTAAAAACCAAACTCTTTACAAATTATTTATAGACCTGAATTCTGCTTTACTGCAATGGTTTATAAGCTGGATCAGCTTGTACTTGTCTAGTTTTGTCCTGACCGCAAATGACACACATTTTCTTGGATTTTGCTGCTTACCCATTGTCACATTATTTCCCAGTGTCCTGGTATTGGTATGTTTAAGTCTGTTGCTCTGATTGTGTTTTGAATTTTTTCAGCATTCACTGAAAGAAGGTAGCCTTTCATGATATTAGTTTCTCATGGTGAAATCTATATTGTCTGAGTGTATAAATCCTGCATGATCTGATTCAGTTATTGATTGTATTTGATTGCATTATACTGATTTAAAAGTATCCAATCTGATCCAACATTTTAAAACGATTGGCAATTTGACTTGAAGATTTAATGAGAAGTGGTGATTCAACTGATTCACCAGAATAGAATAGAATAGAATAGAATAGAATAGAATAGAATAGAATAGAATAGAATAGAATAGAATAGAATAGAATTTCCAAATGGAAAGTTCATATATCCCTTCTTCATAGCTTTTGGGACACTTATCTCATTGACATGCCTGACAAGGCAATAAAGATTCCTTGTTTTTAACTTCTGATGGAACTACAATATATGAGATATATTCCCTATAGCAGCATTTCTCAATCTTGGGAAATTGAAGATGTGTGGATTTCAACCTTCAGAATTCCCCAGCCAGGAATTCTGAAAATGAAAGTCCACATATCTTCAAGTTTCCAAGGTTGAGAAACACAGCCCTAATGTTATGGATCTCTTTTCAAGCTTTTGGGATAAAAGCAGTATTTTTGTCTGGTGTTGACTTTGGTGATTGATGTTTCATTGATTATTTTGCTAGGAAGACAAAAGAAGAATTTACTCCAGCATACATCAAGCCAAGAAACCATTACAATGCTTTTGTTCATATTCTAGAATTAGTTGCATACACTCATATATTAAATGGACTGCACAAGTTATTCAATATTTTCCCGGAATACCTAGCAAAGATCTGATATTTAACTTAATTTCTTAAGGCAAGTTATATTACCTAAACCAAATTCAGGTATTATTTCATAGGGAACATTCTTAATCAATTAGCAATTGCTTTCATATAATCATGAATTGATTTAATTAGAAACTCAGTTTTAAAAACGTTTATTGCCATTTTAATACTAGAGCATTATATGAGTTGATTAAAACCATGGTCATAGGCCATGACAATTTAATGTACAATGCAATGATTGTTTTTTTCCAAAGCAACATTAAATAACCCTTCCAGCTTATTGTAGAAGGACTTTTACAATAGATGATACTATTAGCCTAAATTGTATAATTACTATCAAGAGAGGATATAAAAAGAAATCTCAGGAAAAAATATAATTAGAATTTTTACCCATTTAGAGACTTGTTAGTTCATGGTGGCAAAAATCAGGTAGTACCTTTATCAGGTTTTATGAAAAAGTATAAACTTTCATGAGTTAGTTTAGCCACTCTATGCATTTAGTAAAGGGCACAGCATTTCAGAAAAGCTTTTGCTTCTCTTTAAGCACAAAGCATTTCTTTAATAAAAGTTGTTAGTTGTTGTTAGTTGGAAAAGATGCAACCCTTCGGAATTTTTGTTCAGCCCTTTGAAAATAAGCTTTGCTGGTTACTGTAAATTAGAACTGATTGTGTAATGGGCTGTTGAAATAACCTTGAGGAATAGGACTAAGACCTTCAACCAACAGCCAGATATATGAAACCTAAGATCAGGGCAGAAATATAATTTGTGCAGAACCCTCCTTTCACAAAGATAAAGGGAGGGTCCTCCATTCTGACTTGCAAGATTCTATCACTGTAATCTTATTATTAAAATTGTATTACATTCAAACTCTGCATCCTAATTTTGCCTACCTTGAATATCAGGCATCCTGGTTAATATATTACATTTCCATCCCATAAAATCATGTCACTAAAACATCTATCACACCTTGATTTTTCTAGTCTCCAGTTTCTTACATAGCCTTAGTAGGTATAATATTCTTATTCTACATGTAACCTGGAACCCTTGAGGAACAGTGCTGAAATTCAGCTAGTTCTAACCGGATCACGCAATCCGCTAGTGCCGGCAGTGGGAGGCTCCACCCACCCACCTGGACGTAATCATGTCCCGTTTTTGACCCTCTGCGCATGCACAGAAGTCTCTGCGCATGCGTGGAGGAGGCACATGTGAGCATAGCATGCACACGTTCACATTTGTGAATCGATAGCGAAGGTAAGTGAATACCACCCCTGTTGAGGAACCTATGAAAATACAGCTACTACCTGAAATAACATGCATGGAATAATTTTATTCCATGCATTATTTTCCCCAAAGAAGTTCTCAAAGGCATTTCAACTTCTATTTAGACCACGGGTGTCAAACTTGGTCATGTCAAATGATGTCACACAACGTATTGTGACTTTTTTGCCTTTGTGGAGCTAAGGTAGGTGTGGCCTGGGTATTTATTTTATTTTATTTATTTTATCTCGAATTTACATACCACACCTTCTCCCAAGGGACTCAGAGCGGTGTATAGCCAGATAAAAACATACAATACAAACATTAAAAACAATTAAAAGGATATATATTAATTTAGCCCCAATTTAAGATAACAAACCAATTAAAAATTAAAAAAATATTTAAAAAAGATGTTAAACCAGCCCGTGGGCCACCAGTTTGACATCCCTGATCCCATTCCCAAGAGGTCTGTAAGGGGTGTGCATAAGCGCACCAATGTTCCTACCATCCCTGTCCTACTGTCCCCATTTATTCATATCCATTTCCTATATTCATAATCATGTTTATACTTATTTCTGTTACCTTATACATGCTTGACAAATAAAATAAATAAATAAATAAAAAATCTAGACAGATGTTACCCATAGATGGCCATGTTGAGGCATTCTTCTTTATTGCCGACTCACCAAATCTTCTGTGCCTCCATCCCTTAAAGTCAGATTGGGTTTGATCTGCTGATTTCGCCTATGTTTTGCCTACAAAATTCCAAGCCAACTATATCACTGAGGCATGCATTTCTTTGAGATACGTGGCTTTCATGTGGTCCAAGCTGTATTTCCACATGGCAATAAGATATTCAGTCCATGCTTTGGATGACTATATTGAGGCAAAAAACCTGGGGACCTTTCATATCAGTGTTGCATTTCAGAATCACCAAAGGCTATTTATGGAGGGCAGGAGGATAACAGGAGCTCACCCTGTTATGCGGCATTAGGGATTCGAACCGCTAAATTGCCAACCTTTCAATCGACAAGCTTGCAGATGCTTTTTCATTGAAGCAATCCATTGGTCCATCCACCTCAGCATTATTTCATGGGTAACAGGCATTACAGTATTGTAGTGTTTCAAAATGTCAGGAAGAACTTTTCCCCATGTCAGTATGGAGATATCAGAGACTGGAATCTGTCATGAGAAATGTTTTATGTGACAGTCCTCTCCCATTCTATTGTACAAACTGACAATTTATCTGGCTTTGGAGTCATCTGTCTCAACAGTCTTTCTCTAAGGCTATGTTCATTTTAAAGGAGAAGTGTTCAACCAGAACCCTTCTCCTTACAAATGCAAATATATGGCCATTTTTCCCTATCACAAGTTTTGAAGTTTAGCATTTCCTGTAAAGTTAGAATGATGATTTTAGTTTGATACAAACCTGAATCCATAGCCTACAATAAACTAAAAAAGGAAACTGTTTCAGATACACAATAATTCTCAAATGGTTAAAGTGCAATATTTGATGATGGATAAAAATGGCAGCGTGGACACTTTTATTAACTAGCTAATCATGCAAATCCAGCTCAATGTAAGCAGCTTTCTGGGTTTTTTTAAAAAAAGTTTATAGATTGCACACAACATGTGGCTGATACACAGTACTACACCTTCACTACTTTCTTCTTTTCTCTCCCTTTGCAATGTACATGGTTGTTTATTTAAAACAAGACATTATGACATTGTATGGCTCCTTGTTCTCATTATTAGCCATTGCTGCTCAAGTTAGAGAAATATTCAGACTGATGTCATTATATGGAATACATGATTGTGTTATACGGAGGACTGCAAAATTCAAGAATGTGGATTTTAATAACAGTTTTATCTTGAAAATTAGTAATCCATGAGTAGCAGTCTTTTTAGTTCAATCTGCATCATGGTCCACTTTCCTGTTTTATCTAGAGCAGGGTGTCAAACTCATGTCATCATGATGGCATCATGTGACGTATTGGGACTTTTCCCCCCTTTGCTAAACCAGGCATAGGGCATGGCCCAGTGGTGGGTTTCAAAATATTTTACTACTGGTTCTGTGGGCATGGCTTAGTGGGCATGGCAGGGAAAGGATACTGTAAAATCTCCATTCCCTCCCCACTCCAGGGGAAGGTTACTGCAAAATCTCCATTTCCTCCTGATCAGCTGGGACTTGGGAGGCAGAGAATAGATGGGGGTGGGGCCAGTCAGAAGTTTTACTATCAGTTCTCCAAACTACTCAAAATTCCCGCTACCGGTTCTCCAGAACTGGTCAGAACCAGCTGAAACCCACCTCTTGGGTGGCCTGCGGGCCGGGAGTTTGACAGCCCTGATTGAGAAAAGTTGGTTTATTCAAGCAAGGTGGGAAAAAAAATCCAAGGCACATTTAACAAGGATTGGATTTTGCTTACATAGGTTTTCTAAATAGTTTCTTCAGGCAAATTGATGAATGAGGTAAATGTGAATTGATATCTTAGCTGTAACTTATTGAGATTAGAGGCCATGACTAATGATGAATTTCTACTAATTAATTTTAACAGAACTTGATATAGATAACTATGGTTTGTGGATGGAAAGGACTCCCTGTTAAGTTCTGTAGGACTGAATGAGCAAAAATTGTATTACATTACCCAATTCTAAGTAGAAATATGGCTAGTGAGTTTAGGAATACAGCTCATCTTTAACTAGTATAGTCTTTAAAATTGTTTAATTATCTAATTATCTACCATATCAATAATAATAATATCAATAATATCAAAAAGGGGAGAGGATGTTTAAAAGAAAACATTTTGATATTTTTCTAAAATGTCTCATAGTTTCACCATCCACATTCAGGAAGTGCATCAAGCTATTTCTCTGTATGTCTTCAGTTGTCTGAGTAAAAAACCAGGATGCACTTTTTAAGCATTTTATTATCAAGAAATCACAGGCAATTCAAAGGGAATTTTTATAAAAAAGATATTTTATCAGTCTCATATCCTAAAACCCTTCGGAAAGTTTTGCATTTTTCAAGTGTTTCAGTTTAGTTAAATTTTATTATTCACAGCAGATTCCTGAATTTCTGATATCCACATGATGAGATGGTCAGTCTTACTTGAAAATTTAGTAGTTTATGCTATCAAGTTTGAGAATTCCTGATTTATTGGCATTTTTGTGATTTGCTGTATTTTTTAATCTCTGTTGAAAAAATACAGGTTTTATTTAAGACACATTTTATAACCTTATTAATTATTGTCATATTTTATATTTTGAAATATGAAGAATTAACATGATGAATTATTGTTGGAATTGCTTGCTCTTTAATTTAAATAATGTCTTTGCATGTGGATTGGTATAAATCATTTGTGTGAATATGGCAAGAATTGAAGTATTAGTCTATCATGTCAAACACTGTGAATTATTCAAAAGGCAACAACAAATCTAAATTTGCTTGAAATGCACTATTTTTCACCTCATAATGTAGAAGATTCCTTTATATGTACATACTTTTTCCTATGCAACTTTATCAAATAAAAAAAATTCTAGTTAGATTACCCAGATGTTAGCTTCTCTGTATGCTGTTTCTTGAGCCAAGAAATATTTTGAGACAGACACAGTAACCTTCATGAATTATGTGCCTACCACAAAGCAATATATTTTATTTTATCAGATTGTATCATTTCACTTGAAAAGGAATCCATTATGGATTTCTCTGATACTTCTGTCAAGAATTGTGTCCACTACTATCCTGTTAAATCAAAGTACTTCTCTGCTCCACAATATCTATAGGATCTATTATATATAGCAGTCAAACTTCAAAATAATTTAGAAGGCATGATTTGGACCTTATATAACAGCAATGCCTGTCTACCATCATGGTGGCATCATGTGATGTATTGGGACTTTTTCCCCCTTTGCTAAACCAGGCGTAGGGTGTGGCCAGTGCGTGACACATGTGGCCCATGTGTCAGGAGTTTGATAGTCCTGATTTAGAGAAACTGGCTTATTCAAGCAGGGTGGGAAAGAAAATCCAAAGCACATTTAACAAGGATTGGACTTTGCATACACAGGTTTTCTAAATAGTTTTTTTCAGGAAAAATGAATCTTTTTACAAGCTCATGCAGAAGCTTGGCAAAAGATTGGGTGGTTTAATAGAAGGGAATCCTGAGCTTGTACAAGATTGAATTCACCTATGGTGAATTATTTTTGAACCATTAGCATCTGCTATCCTTGGACAATTCCTACGGACAAATCATGGAAATCCACTATATATTTTAAAAATATGATGGGCCTATCTACTGTTTTAATTTTCTACAATGTTCCAGAATGATGCTACATTAGGTGAAAAATCAAAATGACAGTTCTGACCAGTGCAACTTACTATATATATGCTATTGCTCCTGCTGTTCTGTGAGGCAGTGGTTATTTTCTAATGTAACAGAGACCCACCAGAGAGATTTTCATTTGGGCTTCTGGAACTGCTGCTGACTTCAACCAGACTATGTTAATAATGTGGGTTTCACATGGTGAAACATTTGTCTAAGTTAGGAACTAGCCAAGCAGATCCTACCACCCTAGTCATCCTATTTAATCAGTTAGCCAGTAAAGATTGGCTGGGAAAGAGCATCCACTATTATTGTATCCACTACCAATGATTTCATGTGCGCAAACTGTTGTGACAATCTTAATGATGACTTTTGCAATAGAAGTCAAAGGGCCTGGTGGCTCAGCAGACTAAAAGCATTGTGATTAACACCAGCTGTCTGCAATTACTGTAAATTCGAATCTCACCAGGCTCAAGGTTGACTCAGCCTTCCATCCTTTCTAAGGTAGATAAAATGAGGACCCAGTTTGTGGGGGCAATAAACTGACTTTGTATAAATATACAAAAGTATGAAGGCTATTGCTTAACGCATTGTAAGCCGCCCTGAGTCTCCGGAGAAGGCGGCATATAAATTAAAAAAGAAGAAGAAGAAGAAGAAGAAGAAGAAGAAGAAGAAGAAGAAGAAGAAGAAGAAGAAGAAGAAGAAGAAGAAGAAGAAGAAGAAGAAGAAGAAGAAGAAGAAGTGTTAGTCTCCAATGTTCTTTATACCTTAATGAAAGATACAGTAAGTAAGATATGGTAATAAATATATTTATTACCGGGATAGCATTCTGGTTGTTTGTGTTTTTAAGTTAGTATTAGACTTTTTTTTAAATTCACATTTCTATGCCGCCCACTCTCTGAAGACTCTGAGCGGCTTACACCAAAGACAGTATACTAAATAGCATATTGCCCCCAACAATCTGGGTCCTCATTTTACCCACCTCGGAAGGATGGAAGGCTGGTTGAGCCGATGAGATTTGATCCGCTAATCTGCTGAACTAGCAGTCAGCTGAAGTAGCTGCAGTACTGCACTCTAACCACTGCGCCACCTCGGCTCTATTAATATGCTACTTTAATATGCTAGTTCTTTTTACTACAGGAAACTGCTAAATATTTACTTTAGTAAGTATTTATTTTGGAGTAGGACTACAAATAAGGAAATGCAAATGATTTTAAAAACTGGACATAACCATTGGTCAGCAGAGACTTATGCTAAGTCTCTTTCAACATTTCAATGTGGAAGCTTTATAAAATGCGTTGACTTTCGCTGCAAAAAGTAGCACATATGTAATCAGCAGATGTAAGCAAAGTTGCAATCATTAGAACACTTTTCTACCCAAACCTTTATTTCTGAAGAGATTAGAAATTATCTGCATGGCTGGGGAAAGGCTATTTCAAAGCAAGAAACCCATTTCAACAGCACCCCACCTTACCAGTGTTACAAAGCAAACTTAAGTTAGAAACATGTCCTGTTGCTTTTCCCATTTATAGCAATTATGACCATGTACTATATATTTTTTGTATTGAAAAACAATAGTACAATAAAAATAGCATTAGAATCAGAATACAGAATAACAGAGTTGGAAGGGACCTTGAAGGTCTTCTAGTCCAACCCCCTGCTTAGGCAGGAAACTCTTCACCACTTCAACTGGTATCTTGCATTTGTAGTATCGTGCTAAAATTATATGGTATTTCTTTGGGAGAAGGATAAATCTCAATGGAAAAACTGCCTGATGGAAGTTCAACCATCAATGCCTAGTGACTCTAATGAAGTGGTTTAGGTAGTATGTGAAAGGAAAATATATTTTTGGTGAGATCCTGAAGCATTGATGCTGGGGAAGATCTGGTTTCACCCACCAGATGCTCTGAAACTGTAATGTAGTTCATGTTAATTCCATGTCCATTAGTCAGGACAGCCATTGGGTAGGTTTATAAAAGATGAAGTCCATTGCAGTGAAGGGTTGTGTCATATAACCACTGGTAGAAGACTGCAATATGCAATACCCTAGCGAACAAAGACTCTCTGGAATACCTAACATTTACATACATGCATAGATACACAATCATACATATACATTTTAAATTAAGATATGGACACGCTGATAGATGGTTCTACATGCATACACACTTTTTAAAGGAAATTTAAGAAAATCAAATTGGAATGCTAGGAATCACATTTGTAACAACTGGACTATATTCCATATATCTTCCCCTTGCCAATGCTCTAAATTCGGGGGGGCTAACATTCTATTAAGTTCAGTAAAATAAATGAATTTGCTGTATTCTAATAAACAATTGCTAACATTTAAGGCATAATTAACATTTGGAAATAATATGCCCTAAAATACTTTTTTAGATTAATTGTGCCCATTCAGCATTCTTTGCAAAAGCCTAAGCAATCTGAAGTCCTTATTGGTCCACCAGAGATGACCAGTGATCTATTACTTTTTGTCCTACAAAACTTCATCTGATTTTTGTGTGTGCTAAATTTCTCTGTGCATTCTCCATCTGCCCATTCTTCACATACATGAATGAACATTCATAAATGCATTCTTCATTTGGAGGCTGAAGCAATAAAGCTAAGGGAAAGTTGTATTTACATGTGAAGTAGTGGTGGGTTCCTCCCGGTTCGGCCTGGTTCTCCCGAGCCGGTAACGGTGACGAAAATTTGCATTTTTTCCCTGTTGTCCTAGTTTTAAGATATTTGTTTATATTCCTTAGTGCTATTTAGTGTTCAATGGATATTTTAAAAAACCCTAATTTATATTTAATATAATTATGAGGTCTGGTTTAGGGGACAGCCTAGAAGAAATCTGAAATTTTAATTTATTTGATTTTTAGCACTGAATTTTAATGTCTTGTTAGTTAAGCAATGGAAAAGTGGATGGATACCTCTGTTGGGTTGTGTTTAGGACATCAGTTGTTCTTAATCCTGCCTGAATACAGTATTTCCACATTTCACATAGTGAGTTCAAGTGAATACATATCTTTCTAACTGTTTTCAGCTTCCTTATGTTATTCTTCAACAGAAAGATTCATCCTAGGCTACTACATCATATCATTTAAAGAATCTACCTAGATCAGGGCTGTCAAACTCCGCGGACCGGATGTGTCATGCACTGGTCATGCCCACACCCAGTTTAGTGAAGGGGAAAACAAAGTGAGTTTGACATCCCTGACCTAGATAATTGTTTGAATGAAAACAGGGCTGATCTGCTTTATTTCTCTTTAGCTCTACTTGTTATACATAACCATTCAGTATGATATGCTTCACTAAACTGAGTGTTTATGAAAATGGAGTCAGATTACAGAAAATTATTTTCCTCCATACAAGATCTCTAAGAATTCACATTAAGTATCTTAAAGCAATAAAATGAATGTGTGCCTTCCATTTGCTGCCAACTTCTAAACCTTTTATCTCCCAATAGGGAAATTAAATCAGCCTTTTTAAAAAAGGCAATACCGGTACATTTACAAAGACCACCTTTTACAGAGCAAAATTAAATGACAGTTTAAGGATGCTTTGTATTGAGGTAAATGTACTGTGCTTCTCCTCCCTTCCCCATGCACTCAAATTCCTGCATGGGGATGGCATTATCAGTATATAATAATGAACAGATGTTGAATTTGATGTTGGGGGGAATAAACCTTCTTTTCTCCTGATGGGTGGAGTGATATTTTTCTTTTAAGACATCCACAATTATAAACTGCCCATAGGAATAAGCCCACCATTTTGGAAGAGTCATATCTATGATTATCTTGCTGGTGTTTAGAAGGCAGGAAGAGTAAGAAATTATGTGATTAATAGGAAACAGTTTCTTTCTTTCTTTTTCTTTTTAAAATATGTATCAACATCAATACATGAAAAGTGGGACATCTGGGTATCATTCATTTTGGGACAAGTGGCAGTAATGATATTAATAATATTTGTTACATTAATCAAACTTATGAAATCCTAGTGTTAGTATACATGGTTGTTTTAAGGTAGTTATTCAATATTTCAATGTTCCATTTTAATGCCAATCACAATATTATTTGAGCTTACATAGTAATGCTATCTTTCAACCTCTAATCATTACCTCTAGTTATTGGTTTTATTCTATTGTATAAAAAAATGTGTGTGCTAAAATTCCCTCTATTTCTTATTTCTACCTCTATTCTGGCTTCTAGTCAGAATAGTGACTACAATCCTAGTGTTAATACACGTATATATTAAGATATAAAAGGTAAAGGTAAAGGTTCCCTAGCACATATGGGCTAGTCGTTCCCAACTCTAGGGGAATGACTAGCCCCTAGGGTGCTCATCTCCATTTCAAAGCCGAAGAGCCAGTGCTGTCTGAAGACGTCTCAATGCTCATGTGGCCGGCATGACTAAATGGCAAAGGCATATGGAATGCTGTTACCTTCTCACCAAAGGTGGTCCCTTTTTCTACTTGCATTTTTTACATGCTTTCGAACTGCTAGGTTGGCAGAAGCTGGGACAAGTAACGGGAGCTCACCTCATTACGCGGCACTAGGGATTTGAACCGCTGAACTGCCAACCTTTCAATTGACAAGATCAGCGTCTTAGCCACTGAGCCACCGTGTCTCTCAATATTAAGATTATTATCCTTTATTATTTAATTATTCAATGTTTCAATGGGCCATTCTAGTGCCAATCACCATATTATTTAAACTTACTTAATAATATCATCTTTCAACCTCTAATGTTTCCTTCTAGCTATTACTTTATATAGAAGTGTGTATTCTTATTTTTACCTCTATTCTAGTTTTTAATCAGGCCATCATTATATTAAAAAAAAGGAAAGAAAAATAATATTTCCTTTCTATCAATCCTTTCTTGCTCATTTTAATACTTCAATTCTTATTCACTTATTAGCTTGCCTCCCATACTCCTCTCTTGGATCCTTGTCTCTGTCTGTATCTTCACTGTTCAGTCTAAACATTTCTCTCATCTCTTATCTTCCTATGCTGCCCGGCCTTCAGGATATCTACCTAGGCCGCTATCCCCCTTTCAAAAGTATCTTCCTGCTTATTCAATTCTATTTTTAAATCTCTTAAAGTACTTTTCCCTTGGTTTATTTCATCAGTCATTATTATCTTTATTATCTTCTCCTCATCTTTTTGCTTTATTTGCTGGCTTTTCTGTTCTGTCTTTTTTTCCCCATTTTTTCCTGTTTTCTCCTCTCGTTCCTGGAATTTTTTGTCTTAATTCATTATCACTTGCAGGGTATTTTCTATTTTCCCATTTATGTCATGCAATATGTTCTTTGTATCTCTGTTATTCTTTTTCATAGTGTCCTTAATGCTTTGGAACATCAACACCATTTCTTTTGAAATCTCACTTATTTGCCCCGATGGAGCATCTTGTCTTATTTCAGTAAATCCTGCTCTTACTCAATAATCCAAAAACAATATATTCAAGCCTAATGTTGCTCCTCAGAAAGTACAATACTCATAGTTCTTTATATTCCAGGATTATTCGATCAGTTCCATTTAGATAGTCCAGGAAGCTTTCCAAAAATCAGAAGTCACTTTACTTCACTTAAGAGTCTTCATTATTCCCACAGTTGAGTCTCCAGCAATCATAAAGTAGATAATTATAGAACAGTAGATATCACCACAGTCCTCCAAAGAAATCTAGTTTATTTCTCTTATCAAAAACATTCCCAGGCTTGTAGGGGTATGGTATATTTTCTATTCATCAATAGGTGGCACCCTCAGCTTAGGTTTCAGTGTGGTTTCAAATGTAACAAGTTATTTAATCCAATTTTAATTCAATTTATAGAAGCAAAATCAATTATTCAAGTAGATAGTTCCAGCATTTTAAAATGCCTTTCCAAAACAACGCCTGCCCAGTTTGGAAGTTTTCTATGTTTTAAAAAGTCTTTAGCTTTTCTCCCCTTAGTTCCTTTCTTTTGGGTCTAGGATTTTTCTCTGTATAATTGTTCGCTGCTTTAACAAACAATTCTAAGAGTTTCTTTTCCTGGATTTACTCCCTTTCCCCCCCTTTTAAAGTTAGGGTCTAAATAAAACAGGAATCTTCTCACCCAGCTCCAGTTACTGTCCATCTATACCGCTCCTGCACTTTCTTTGTTGACTTGGCTGTCCCAGCTTCATGGCAGCCATTATGGCTGCCTCTTTTCCTCATCTTGGATAAGAGGGAAGAAGCCCTGAGTCGAATGGAAAAGTTGCAGCTCTCCGTGACCTGCAGGGCACCTCTCTTTTCTTCACCACCCCTACAGGGTGGCTTTAGCTCCTTTTGGAGCCCTCCAATGGGAAGAACTCAGCATGGGAGCGCGGAGACCCACTCCTCACGTCCAATCATGCCACAACATCAGCTGGAACTCTCAGGAAACAGTTTCTAAACTGTTGGAATTGGAATTTAATCAGAATAATTTTTGAAATAAATATTTGAAAGCAATGCATATAAATCATGTGTAATGTCTCTCTTTTCTAATCCAAGAAACTATGAATAGATTTTCTGGAGTTAGTTGTGTGGGGAAATGAAGGGAATGTAAAAGGAGGAGGAGGGGGCGCACTAAAATTTAATATCAAAAAGTTAAAAATCCTACAAGTGAACAAAACTGAATGGAGATTTGAAACTGACATTAATTAAGGCTGTAAGAGCCAAATGCCACACTTAGCTCAGAAATGTCCTGAGGTGGAATAACTGCAAGAAGGAAGAGATAATTGAATAAGCTGGACCAAGCAATGTTGGCGAAAAAAAGAACTGGCTTTGAAGAAGAATGCTGACTTTTTTCCTTCCTTCTTCTGGAGGAAGAAGAGAATGGAAGAATGCAAGGCAAGATGGAGGCAGGCACACTTGTGGTAGAAGATTAGAAAATCCCCAACAGCAAGAAACAATGCGTAGGTTCCAAAGTAAATGCTTTTTGCAATATTTAAGCTCGTGCATCACATTTCTCTTTTAACAATTGCTGTTATTGGTTTCGTCATGAGCAATTCCTTGCTAGTATAGGAATTACTCTGTGGAACTGCTTCCTGTGATTCAGCCTTGCTTTTGGGTCTTCTGTGTTGCATTATTTTAATCTGACAGATTGATTGACTGGTTAATCTGGCTCTGACCTGATTTAGTTTGGCCAACATTACATTTTTCTTTGGCTGTTACAGTTAGTATTACTGCTCCCATCTATAAGCAGGACATTAAAAGGACAAATTATGACTTCTACTGGACCCAAATTCAAAAGCCATAAATAAATGGGAAGCAGGTTATTTGAAGATCCACTATCATTTATGTGAATCTGCTTGGCTCCAAAATCAGCCAAGTTCCCATATCTATCTTTGGGCTGGTGCTGATAGAAAAATAACCTTTTCTCTCTGGATGGATATCTTTATAATGGGCATGTATATAATGGGCATGTGTATTCTCAGCTATTCTCAGCTAATTCTTTTAAAAGGGATTTTAAAAATCTGGATATGACAGTTGGCTTGTTGAAGGAAGGTTATTATTTTGAATATTTTATATTGCTGTTTGAAGTAACTGCATTTTATTGTTCTAAAATAGTGCCTCATAAATGTCCTTGAGATGTATTTGCCTTGAAATGCTGCATGAAAATAGTTTAAATAAATAATATCTGACCCCAATTATTATCAACTGTAAATTAAATTGCAACTGTAATTCCAATGCTGACACTATATCTTATAAAAAATTGCTGATAATGATTATTTATCCTAATTTTAAAAGGTTTTTTTATATTTATATTTTTATAGTATTGTGAACTGCCCAGAGTTGCTTTGGACGGTGAGATGAGTAGCATCTCAATTTAATAAATAAAATAGAGACCAAAAGAATCATTTAAAAAGGAAGAGAAAAGAAGAACTGATACATTATTGAATGTAATTCAAATAATAATTGGCACAGTCTCGTAAGACAATGATTTCCTCCCCCTTTCGCTAATCCTCCTCCAAAAGGGACTTACTTAAAAGGGATAAAAAAAACAACAATTGATCTATTACATTTCTGAATAAATTCATCTGGAAACATTGAACTGTTGATGCCACACATGAAGCTAAAGACAACTTCTTGGATATAAAAATCTGTTATTTTATTGACATAATTAGATGAACTAGCTGTTCCCCACCTTTTTTCTGCTCAATGTTTGCTTGGCTTTCAGCCTCTGGAGGAATAAGGGCAGGTTATTACATCTCAGCAGTAACTGGCAGGGAGAATTATGAAAATAGATGGGAGGTGGGCAACTCTCAGGGACCCTGCCACTAGTATATTTTTCCAGTTCCCCCAACCTCAGACTGAGAGATTGGCAGACATTCAAGGCCCTGAGCTGTCACGTGCTGCTGCTGAATCCAGGTTGGTTTGCATGATCTGTTCTCATCCATAACTTGACTCTGAATGAGAAAGCCAACCTGGCTTGTATTACTGAAACCTGGCTAGGGCAGTGGTGAAATCCAATTTTTTTTTACTACTGGTTCTGTGGGCATGGCTTGGTGGGCGTAGTGTGGCTTGGTGGGCATGGCAGGGGAAGGATACTGCAAAATCTCCATTCCCACCCCACTCCTGGGGGGAGGATATTGCAAAATCTCCATTCCCACCTCACTCTGGGGCCAGCCAGAGGTGATATTTGCTGGTTCTCAGAACTACTCAAAATTTCTGCTACCGGTTCTCTGAACTGCTCAAAATTTCCGCTACCAGTTCTCCAGAACCTGTCAGAACCTGCTGGATTTCACCCCTGATCTAGGGGTCTGGAGTCCCTTTTCTACAAGATTGGAGTTTTTGTAGAAGGCTGGCTCATGGAATGCTCCTCTATTCTTTGTTCCTGAATAATTAATCTGGTATAGTTGCTGTTTTCCAAAGGTCTACTTGATTATATTCCCGAAGATCTAAGTGGTATACAATGCTGTCTTGCTCTGCTTTTTCCAGAGAAAGTAACCATATTATTAACCTGTAATTTGGTACCATATTTTTTGCACTAGAAGACGCACCGGACACACATTAGCTTTAGAGGAGAAAAACAAGAAAAAAAAATCTGCCTCTGTCTCCCAGCATCCATCCGGTATTCATCTGGCTAGCGTTCTTGCAGCAAACAGCAAACAGACTGGTTAGCTTCAGCACATTATCACAGCCCCAGTGGCTTATCAGGGTTCTGCTCCATTGTGCCCACCACCGGTCAACTGAGCTGAGCTGCTGCCGCCTCCGCTGGGGAACACTGGAGCCTTCACTGCCAAGCAGCTGATTGGCGGTTGGATCGGCCTTCTGGAATACCGCTGATCAGGTGTTCTAGGCAGTGGGGATTGCCACCTATTGCCGCCACCACTTATCACTGCCGCCACCTTTTGCCACTGCCACCTATCACCGCCGCCTATTGCTGCCGCTCACTGGTGCTTGCTGCTGCCATTTGCCGCCGCCACCTATCACTGCAGATCGTCACCACCATTCATCATTCGCTGCTGCCGCTTGCTATCACAGCTCACCATCACCACTGCCGCCATTTGCAATTGGTGGTGGTAAACGGCAGTGATCCCAGCTGCCTAGAACAGTTGATCGGCGGTATTCTGGGAGACTGATTCAACTGCTCAGCAGCGAAGGCTCCAGCTTTCCCCGGTGGTAGCAAATGGCGGCAGAGGTGACAGGCGGTGTCAGTGGTGATAGGCACCAATCCCCATTCACCGACCGCAATATCCACTCTATAAGATGCACAGACATTTCCACCTACTTTTTTGGGGGGGGAAGGAAAGTGCGTCTTATAGTGCAAAAAATACAGTATATCTTTTCTCAGCAATAATTGTTCTAAGTGTGATAGATTGGTTGATATTTCATCAAGAGAGTCTAGGTGGCCTACCAAGAGTTGAAAACATCAGATTAGGAAAAAAAATCATGATAAATAAATCAAGATAATAGATCAGTAAATTGATGTTGCCCAGTTTTAAATGCAGGTTGGCAATACTCAGCATTACTAGGCATGATTCAAGTAATTTGAAATATTATTACTTATATCTTAATGTGCCAACTTGCCTACATATTAACATCCTTCTTCCTAAATTTCAACAAGTGAAATTATAAACAGTTTGCAATACTTTTCTGAATGACTTTTGATCAAAGGCTCTTTTTCTCAATATATTATCTAAATGCATTGCAAGAGAATTAAAATATCATGAAAATATATCATGTGACATTATCGTCCTAGCCACTGTTGAAGTAGCCTCCTATTTGGTCCTACATTTTTAAATTTACTTCCTTCTCTGCATACAATTGATCCATTAAACTGTTCTTTGTAAAGCAAGTTTCAAGCCTCAAAAAAGTGATGGAAGGAACAGGAAAACATTAAAATTCAATGTAGCATTAAATTTCAGAGAACAGTAAAAACAAGCATCTTTGGCACATATATTATAATTCACCTAAACAATCTGAAAAAGCTTTGCCATGAAATTGAAAGACCATGTCATTTAGAATAGATGCCTATTTCAATAAACCTGTAGAAGGCATATGCTTTTTTTAATAGTTCCATAAATATAGTAGTCTGAGTGATGAGTGTCTTACCTCATTTACGGCATCTGCATCTGCTCATATTTCATGCCTGTTATCACAAATTATCATATAGGCTGCCAAGTGTGATGAAAAATGCAATAGTGTAATTTAAAATGTCTTTTCCAGAAAAGAAAAGTTAGACCTACAAATGCATCAGTACCGTAATAGCATATGAGGATATGGTTGGTGAAAGAGAAATTTTTTGGCTTGGTTTTCATAAAAAGATGCCATCGAAGTGGCATATCCCAAAGGCTCATTTGTTGCCATTAGTGCTTTTTACTAGATAGTAATCAAATTCTCATCCTTGCTCTAACTCCCCATTTCATTTCTTAAGCAACATACACTTGATGTATACAAATATTATATCTCTTGGGAAAGGAAAGTTTAGAACAGAGGTCTTCAAATTTGGCAGCTTTAAGACTTGTGGACTTCAACTCCCAGAATTCTCCAGCCAGCATAGCTGGCTGGAGAATTCTGCGAGCTGAAGTCCACAAGTCTTAAAGCTGCCAAGCCAAGTTTGAAGACCTCTGGTTTAGAAGAAGTATCCAGTCCAGAGCAAATACCCTTTTATATAAGGCAGCTTTTGTTCTCCCAGGTAAACTGGGCTATAATCGCCATGCTGGATTGTGAACTGGGATTTGTAGTCCAATACATCTGGAGGGAACCAAGGGGAAAAGATGGATCTGGAATATAGTAATTTCTAATTGGAAATTAAATATATTTATTATCAGAGTCTGTTAGATACTGGTTTTAATTTAGAGTTTATGATATAGTCCAAGGGTGAAATTCAAATTTTTTCCCTACTGGTTCTGTGGGCGTGGCTTGGTGGGCGTGGCAGGGAAGGATACTGCAAAATCTCCATTTCCACTCCACTCCAGGGGAAGGATACTGCAAAATCTCCATTCCAACCCCACTCCTAAGGGAAGGATATTGCAAAATCCCTATTCCCTCCCGGTATTTGCTGGTTCTCTGAACTACTCAAAATTTCCACTACCGGTTCTCCAGAACCTGTTAGAACCTGCTGGATTTCACCCCTGATATAGTCCATTAAAGGAGAAATCATGACAATAGTGATAGAGACCTGATTTAAAGAATAGCCATACATTGCTAGATTCCTGATGTAATGCTGAAGGGCTTAGCATTTAACAAGAGAGTAGGAATGAATGTAATAATTGCGTATGCTAATTAAACATAACAAAATAAGAGATCTGATGAAGCTTAACAGTTTTTAATAATGGTTTTATCACACCCAGCAATATGTGCATTATAGACTCTTTTTTAATTGCAATTCCACTTCAAAGTTACTGACATAATACAATTCTGTGGATTACACAATGAGGAGGAATCACTTATACCAACAAAATCTGAGCTCACTGCAGGAAGCCAAATCAAAAAATTCACAACAGATATAAAAATATGACAAAAATGTAAGCAATCTGATAAATAATGTTTAATTCTGGATACTGCAATATAACAAAGTCTTCTACTTCAAAAAGGTAAAAACATCCACTCTAATACACAAATCAAATGCATATCAGTTAAAAGAAAATATTTAGGTATTTCCCCCTTGTCTTCACATTCATCATGTTGAATAGTCAGACAAAAATGCTTGGTACCTGAAAAAAGTTATCTAAAGTTGAGAAAACAATTTCAAGTGATTAAAGGATGTCTGTACCAGCATCTTTAAAATGCATATTATAATGGAATTATAATATGACCAGAAGGAAGCATATCAAATGTAAAGACTGATATACAAAGTACAAAAATCAGAACTTCCTTTAACAGGCAGCCTAAAGTTACCCAGAAAATGACAAAGAAAAAGAAAGACAGAAAACTAGTGGTCATCTGGATTTATGCAGTTAATATGTGACCCTCGTCCACCCACCCACTCCAAAAAAACAACATCCTGATCTTTATGAGGCAAGCCAAACAGTTTTCCAAAGCAGCTTTAGGAGACTGGGAAAGGATGGATGGAAACTAATCAAGGAGAGAAACAACCTAGAACTAAGGAGAAATTTCCTGACAGTTAGAACAATTAATCAGTGGAACAACTCGTCTCCAGACATTATGGGTGCCAACACTGGAAGTTTTAAAGAAAATATTGGACAATCATTTGTCTGAAATGGTATAGGGTTTCCTGCCTGAACAAGGGGTTGGACTAGAAGACCTCCAAGGTCCCTTCCAACTCTGTCATTCTATTCTAAGACTGGGAAAGGAAATTGTATAGTGATATTTTGGGATATCCAAGAAAATGGAATTCGGCACCATTTTACGTTTAAAATTTAAAACTGACAGAAGGTCCATTATTATATAAGATGAATGTATCTATCTTTTCTAATTCATTAGCTATGACTGTCCATGGACCACAACTGCTCTTCAGTAAATATTATTCTGTTGTGGGTTTTGTCTTTATATACATATGCACATACAAGTGATGGGGTCTTGAGGGAACACCAGAAAATGGTGTCAAGGTTTCTGTCTGGATAGTTTATGGTGCTAATCTGCTACCTTTGGACCAGGGGTGAAATGGTCCCAGTTCAGACCAGATCGCCCGATCCAGTATCAATGGCGGCAGGTGGTTCGGAGAACCGGTAGCAAAAATCCCTGCGGCCCCCCCCCCAATGCCCAGGTGAGCCGCGCGATCATCAGAGTCTGTTTTTTTTTTTTTTACTTTTAAAAGCATTTTATCTACAACCTCTTTAGCCAAAGAGGTTGTAGAAAAAAATGCTTTTAAAAGGGGGGAAAAAAGTTGGCTACACCCACCCAGTCACATTACCACCACCCACCCCACCAAGCCACACCCACAGAACCGGTAGTAACAAATTTTAGATTTCACCCCTGCTTTGGACCATGATAAATTTGGGGGAAACTGTATTGTATTGACACTGTAATGTCAATACTTTTATGAAAATTATATTTTTCTACAATTATTGAAGTCCACAGAACATGACAGCTTCAGAATTGGGAAAAAGGGATTTTTTCCCCACTCTGGCCAGTGAATTGCTGCTTCTAATCAGTCAGCAAAAATAAAGGTAAGAGAAGGGCAGGAAGAGAAAATTGGAAAGAAGAGAAGTGATGCAATGAATTTATCTTGGATATGACATTTGATTTGTTTTAGAAATGACATTTTGAGAAATAGATCAGTCTATTTCCAGACCAAACTGACTTGAGAAGTCAGCTTGCCTATTATGACTTACTACCCATTTCTGTATAAAATTTACTTCCCATCTACTAGGCTTTGTTAGTACAAAAGCATTTATTTTAAAAGTGTCACAAGCTCCACGCCTTTTCTGTAAACTCCTGTATGCTTTCCTTTATTCTTCATTTCTATATAACTTCTTGTTTTATTTTCTTTTGTATCTGTCCTTAGCATAGTGGTTAGATCCTAGGATAAATAGTTTTGCGGAATATTAATTTGTCTGTGAAGTGTACAATCACCTTTCCACATTTTTCACTTTCTATATTCTGATGTGTTATATTCTATGATCGCCATTATCCAGGTGACTGTTTTGAGGGTTAAGTGTATTTTAGATGATGGTTTTTATTTTAGTTCATTGTTTAATAATAGACTTAATTCCAAAATAGACAAATAGACAATCATCAGGATTAACTGTGGTGTAAGTTGCAATGAACAGAACGAACATTTGATGATTTAAACTTGTATTACATATAAAGTAGTTTGTAATAAAACAGTAAGGGTGGAGAACCTTTGAATCTTCAGACATTGTTGAACTGCAGCTATTAACATGTTTCAATTAATGTTCATATTTGATGGGCCAATTTTGGATTACCCTAAGCTTTTATCCCAACTGGAGGTAAGAAAAAATAAATACAGCTCAAAAGCTAAGAATATCAACTCAGAATTTTGGTTCCATTATACTTACTTCCAAATAGATTTTTAAGTGCATTTTTATAGAAGTATATATTTACTTGAATAAAACAGTTCAGTGCTAGAAAACCAATTATTTGGACAAATATACCTCCAGTGTAAGACTTGTTGAAAAAGATTGATCAAAATAGATTCATTTGACCTAATCATTATGTTTTAAGACTGAACAGTTGATTATTAAGTGAAAAGTATTTATAAAGAGAAAGGACTGTGAATTGGAAAGCAATTTATTTGTAACATCAAAATAACATCAAGAGCCTTGGTGGCGCAACGGACTAAACTGCTGTTAAAGTAGCACTTAGCTGCCAGCTGCCTGCAATTACTGTGAGTTCAATTCTCACCAGGCTCAAGGTTGACTCAGCCTTCCATCCTTCCGAGGTAGGTAAAATGAGGACCCGGTTTGTGGGGGCAATAAGCTGACTTTGTATAAAATAGAGCACCGCTTAGTGGGGGCCAAAAAGCCCTACTAAGGTATATACAAAAGTATGAAGGCTATTGCTTAATGCATTGTAAGCCGCCCTGAGTCTCCGGAGAAGGGCGGCATATAAATCAAACTAATAAATGAATAAATAAATAAAATCCATCACATTTTTAAAGAGCTGTACTATATGCCATAGATTGCAATTCTGGTTTCTGTTCTACCACTATACTACTTAATACACTATTGATTAATATTGGTTTAAAATATTATTTATAGAACAGATCTTTTCCAAAAGCTTGCTAAATATTTTTTTGTCAGACATACTCAAAATACATTCTTAGAAGTTTCGCTTTATATTTATTTATTTATTTATTTATTTATTTGTTTAAATTTCTATACCGCCCTTCTCCAATGTAGGACTCAGGGCGGTGAACAGCCAAAGTAAAAACAAGACATACATACAAACATACAAAGTCTAAAAACTGTTTAAAATAATTAAATAATTTTGGCCGTGATTAAAACATTCCAATTTAAAATCCATTTAAAATTTGACTCAAGCCAGCCCAGCTAGTTGGAATAAATGGGTTTTCAGGGCCCGACGAAAAATCCGGAGGTCTGTTATTGTACGTAGCTCTGGGGGGAGGTTGTTCCAGAGGGCGGGCGCCGCCACAGAGAAGGCTCTCCCCCTGGGGGTCGCCAGCCGACATTGTCTGGTGGACGGCACCCTGAGGAGGCCCACTCTGTGGGAGCGTACTGGCCGGTGGGAGGCTATTGGTGGCAGAAGGCGGTCTCGTAAGTACCCCGGCCCTAAGCCATGGAGCGCTTTAAAGGTGGTCACCAACACCTTGAAGCGCACCCGGAAGACCACCGGAAGCCAGTGCAGCTCGCGCAGGAGAGGTGTCACGTGGGAGCGCCTCGTCGCCCCCAAAATCCCCCGCGCGGCCGCATTCTGGACCAGCTGGAGCCTCCGGGTGCACCCCAGGGGGAGCCCCATGTAGAGAGCATTGCAGTAGTCCAGGCGGGAAGTGACGAGTGCCTGAGTAACTGTGCGTAGGGAGTCCCGATCTAGAAAGGGGCGCAACTGGCGTATCAGGCGAACCTGATAAAAAGCCCCCCTGGCCACGGCCGCCAAATGATCTTCTAACGACAGCCGTGCGTCCAGGAGGACGCCCAAGTTACGAGCCCTCTCCGTGGGGGCGAGTGATTCGCCTCCAATAGCCAGCGATGGCGTCAGCTGGCTATATCGGGACGCCGGAAGCCACAGCCACTCGGTCTTGGAGGGGTTGAGTTGGAGCCTGTTTCTCCCCATCCAGGCCCGCACGGCCTCCAGGCACTGGGACATCACTTTAAGGGCATCATTGGGGTGGCCTGGGGTGGAGATGTACAGCTGGGTGTCATCAGCGTACTGATGGAACTCCACCCCGAAGCCACGGATGATCTCACCCAGCGGCTTTACATAAATGTTGAACAGAAGGGGCGAGAGGACCGACCCTTGTGGCACCCCACAAGCAAGGTGCCTCGGGGTCGACCGCTGCCCCCCTGTCAACACAGATTGCGACCGGTCAGAGAGGTAGGAGGAGAACCACCGCAAAACGGTGCCTCCCACCCCCAACCCCGCCAACCGGTGCAACATGATACCATGGTCGATGGTATCAAAAGCCGCTGAGAGGTCTAACAGGACCAGGATAGAGGAGCAACCCCTATCCCGGGCCCTCCAGAGATCATCCACCAATGCGACCAATGCCGTTTCCGTGCTGTGCCCAGGCCGGAAGCCGGACTGGAGCGGGTCTAGATAGACAGCTTCATCCAGGTACCGGGGAAGCTGTTGCGCCACCACACTCTCAACAACCTTCGCAATGAAGCGAAGGTTGGAGACTGGACGATAGTTAGCCAAAACAGCCGGATCCAGAGAAGGCTTCTTGAGGAGGGGCCTCACCACCGCTTCTTTCAAAGCGGCCGGCAGGACCCCCTCACTCAAAGAAGCGTTAACAATCTTCTGGAGCCAGCCTCGTGTCACCTCCCGGGAAGCCAGTACCAACCAGGAGGGACACGGGTCCAATAAACATGTGGTCGCGTTCAGCCGTCCCAGGACCCTGTCCATGTCCTCGGGAGCCACAGGATCAAACTCCCCCCAGATAACACTCTCAAGACCTGCCTCAGTCATCCCGTCTGGACATACCCAGTCAGAGGCCAGCCCTTCCCGAATCTGAGCGATTTTGTCATACAGATACTGCACAAAATCCTCAGCTCGACCCTGCAAGGGGTCATCCCGCACTTCCAGATGGAGGAGGGAGCGGGTCACCCTAAACAGGGCGGCCGGGCGATTATCTGATGACGCGATAAGAGCGGCAAAATAGCTAGTTTTCACCGCTTTTATCGCCACTAGGTAGGTCTTAATATGAGACCTCACCAGTGTTCGGTCAGGTTCGGAGCGGCTGGTCCTCCAACTACTCTCCAGGCGTCTTTTCCGGCGCTTCATCTCCCTAAGCTCCTCGGAGAACCAAGGAGCTAGGTGAGTTCGGTGCCGGGTCAGAGGCCGCAAAGGCACGACTCGGTCCAAGGCCCCGGCAGCCGCACTATCCCAGGCGGCCACCAGGTCTTCAGCCGAGTCATGAGCCAGAATCTCAGGAAATGGCCCAAGCTCCATCTGGAACCTATCAGGGTCCATCAGGCGCCTGGGGCGGAACCACCTGGTCGGTCCCGCCTCCCTGCGGCAGGGTGCAGCGGTTAGAAAGTCCAGTCGAAGGAGCGAGTGGTCAGACCATGACAAGGGTTCGATGGCTATATCCCCTATATCAAGGCCACTCAACCACTGACCAGAGACAAAAACTAGATCCAGAGTGTGTCCTCCTGTGTGAGTGGGGTCATGAATTAACTGAGTAAGGTCCATGGCCGTCATGGAAGCCATGAACTCTCGAGCCACCTCAGACGTTTCACCGATAGATGGCAGGTTGAAATCCCCCATGATGGCAATTCTGGGGGTGCCCACCGCCACCTCGGCTATAACGTTAAGGAGCTCGGGCAGGGCCGTTGCCACGTGGCAGGGAGCCAGGTACGTGACCAACAGGCCCATCTGTACTCCACGACCCCACTTCACAAAGAGGGACTCACATCCGGCTATCTGTGGAACAGTGGTCTCCCTTGGATCCAGACCTTCCTTTATAATAACCGCCACCCCCCCGCCCCTGCCCTGAGCCCTCGGCTGATGAAATGCACGGAAGCCTGGTGGGCATATATCCACGAGGGGCACTCCCCCCTCCTGGCCCAACCAGGTCTCCGTAATACCCGCCAGGTCCGCCTCCCCCTCCTGAATAAGATCGTGAATGAGGGGGGCTTTATTAACAACGGACCTGGCGTTGCACAACATCAGCCGGAGGCTCTGGCCCTGAGAATCTGGACAACCTGGGGAACAAGAAAAGCATTGGGGACCGGAATGCGCAATCGCTCTAAGATAGCGATTGTGTTCTGCTCACCAGATATGTGTTCTGCTCACCAGAAGGATTAGTAGAAAATAACTGGAAATGTTTAATATAATTGTCATCTTTCATAAAGATGCATAGAGGTAATAGCCATAAGGAAAAGTTGAAACTTATTATTATATTGGAATAAAAATTGTATTGCAATATTTCAGTTACAATTAAACGCAATTATATTGCATTAAAATTCTGATGTTTTCAATTTCTGAGTCTTTGATTTGGCCCATATGGCAGCTTTATAAATCGGTGGTCTCCACATGTCAAGGAACAGCTGTTTCCAGAATTTGTTTGACATCATGACCTGAATTCAAAACAGGAAAAGATGGATGGGGGAATGGATAGATGGATGGATGGATGAGATCAGATAGAGATAGAATAAAACCAATTAGAAGACATTTTACCGTTTCCTTTCTCTGTGGCAGATAATATTACTTATGTATTTTGATCCCATCTTTGTTTAGTACATCTCAAGATGATTTACATAATTCTTCTTTCTCTTATTGTTCCACAAAAATAACCCTATGAATTAAGTGGGGCTGAGAGAGTGTTACTGGTCTAAAGTCACATAGCCAGCTTCCCTCCCTAAGGAAAGATTAGAACTCACAGTAGCTCTATTTTTTTTAACCTGCACCTTAACCACAACATCAGAGTAATATTTCTTCATCTACTCTAGAATACAGAAAGGAAGTATGTCAAATGTAATGGTTGAATGGAAGATTGATATCACTTTATTTAACTCCATTCCTACTTCATTGGCACCCCATTCTTTTTTTTTTTATTTGATTTATATGCCGCCCTTCTCTGGAGACTCAGGGCAGCTTACAATGTACAATTCTTACTTCTAGGGTTATAGATTGGGCTTCAGGTCAATCACAGTTGTGGATGCTCCAACACTAGAGGTTTTAAAGAAGAGATTGGACAATCATTTGTCTGAAATGGTACAGAGTTGGACTCGAAGAACTTCAACACCCCTTCCGATTTTGTTATTCTGTTATACAGTGCCTGTTGCTGCATTATGACCATCTGTTTAGCCAATTGACACATCCCTTTGTTGCAAAAACTTTAACATCTTTTTTTTTTCATCCAAAACATCTCAATGACCATTCCACAGAGGTCAATTTGGTGCTAACATTGCAGTCTTTTCGGTACCAACCTAAACTTTAGTTAAATGTTACTTCCAATTGGTTTGAATAATTTAGAATTACACTTTATGATTAAATCTCTGTTGTATAATTATTCCCACATAGAATGATAATACTAAAGTATTTTAACAGATTTCAGCTGCAATTTTTCGGAAAATTTATGTCATCTTTCTTGCTCAACTTCCCAAAATGAAGAAAATATTTTTCCAATTATTATTCAGACCATTGTTGAATGACGGATGCCATTCCTCTTTGCACACACATGACCTTGAATGACATTAGGTCCAGGCATTGTGGGAGATGAAAAATGGTCCTGAAGCCATCAATGTAGTTGTTAACTATTATTAGTTCCAAAAACAATTGCAAAAAAAAAAAGATTAAAGCTCATTATGAAAAGGGGATTTATTGCTGTTGCTAAGCCTCACACCGAGGAAAATGTTGATGCTTTTTAACATAAGTTAAAACAGCATGTGATAATTTTCTTCCAAAAAGTTTGGGGCAAGTTTTCTCTTCTCTAGGGCAGAATTTCAAAAGGCCATTTATGTACAGCTCAAAAATAAATACTGAAGAATAGTTAAAGGTTCTCTGCTATTCTATGCAGGGAAACCTTAGAATGCATTGTCTGTTTTTCTCTGTGTGCATGAAGCTTACATTAACAGATTGGTTCATTATTTGTGTTGCCACTTGAGGGAAAATTAGTAATGTTTTTGGGGAGAGAACATGCTGCATTCTGCGCATTCACATCACTTATCATGCTCCATAAAACAACTCTTCTGATCTAGCTGGCAACTACAGTGCCCTGGGAGTCAAGAGGATGCCAGTTGCTGAGATGAAAAACAATGATATAAACTGGAAATATAGCAAACTAGGTGTGTCTGGAAACATTCATTTTGGAAAATGAAGGAAATGACAACCTGCTCCTTATCTGATCATCATATAAGGGGAACTGAGAGGAAAAAGGATGCTGTTTGTTCATGCACGCATACAAGTTGGAGTAATGGTTTCAGCAGTGAACAGGCCAAGGTTGAAATTCTCACTCCAATTCTTATCCAAAATGAAACTTTATTCCTAGGAGGAAATATGACATTGCTCATTTCTATTCTGCCAGAAAATTGTGAAAAGATCTAGATTACCTGGGACAGTCCCATATTGTGTCTTCTGCCTATAATTGATTTACTCTAGAAAGGTTGTGAAGAAGATAAGCAGTATGGGAACTTTCTTCTTGCAATATTCTTTTGTAGAGTAGAAAGAAAAATCTCAGACTGTCAAAATAATTGTACCGTGTGTATTGATTCATATATACACTATTATTTCAAACAAACTTCATCAGGGTTAGAATAGAATAGAATAACAGGATTGGAAGGGACCTTGGAGGTCTTTTAGTCCAACCCCCGCTTAGGCAGGAACTGAACCACTTCAGACAAACGGTTATCCAACCTATTCTTAAAAACTTCCAGTGTTGGAGCATTCACAACTTCTGGAGGCAAGTGGTTTCATTGATTAATTGTTCTAACTCCTTAGTTCTAAGTTGCTTCTCTCCTTGATTAGTTTCCACCTATTGCTTCTTGTTCTACCCTCGGTGCTTTGGAGAATAGTTTAACTGCCCCTTCTTTGTGCAGCTCCTGAGATCTTGGAACACTGCTATCATGTCTCCCTTTTCATATAGTTATCATTATTTTATTATGATCTTTGACAACCATAAAATGAGAATATTATCTAGTCAAATGCAATTAAATAAATAAATTAGAAGATAGTTGTAAAAGAAAAAAACATCAGGTAACAAAGGAATATTAAAATAAGATTTACAACAATATTATACTTATCAATTACAAATAGAACAAAGTAAAGTATTTTAATAACTTTGAAAGTAAAGTGTAGCATCTGTATACCAACAGAAAAGTTAATATATACCAGTATTCTATGTATCAAACATGCTGCTGTATTCTGCTATAATATATGTTATAAAACAATTACTGTCAAGAAGATATTCACACATGGTTGACTTGAACAACCTGGCATTTCAATCCAAAATGGGAAAATAAGGGCACTAGAAACATCTTTATAAAATTGACAGTATAAAGAATATTATCAACTATCTCTACTTGTCCATCACCACAGGAGCATAATATGTCTTTCCTCTAGCAGAGATGAAGGAGTGCATATACTGTGGGAAGAGACTATTTGTTGTGTAGGTGGCACATATTATTTCATATCTTTTTCTTATGAGAAAAGGAAGTTCTGAGGATCTGATTAAATCAGATTCTATTCTAATACACTGCTTAAGAAATTATTGTCCCTAAGTCATACCAGGGGTGAAATGCTCCCGGTTTCGACCGGATCGTTTGATCTGGTAGCGATGGCGGTGGGTGGTTCGGAGAACTGGTAGCAAAAATCCCTGCCCCCCCATGCCCAGCTGAGCCACGCAATCATCAGAGGCTTTTTTTTTATTTTTGAAAGCATTTTTTCTACAACCTCTTCGGCCGAAAAAATGCTTTTAAAAGTAAAAACAAAGCCTCTGACAATTGTGCGGCTCAGCTGGGATCATCAGAGGCTTTTAAAAGCATTTTTTCTATAACCTCTTTGGCCAAAGAGGTTGTAGAAAAAATGCTTTTAAAAGTTAAAAAAAAAAGTTGGCCACGCCCACCCAGTCACATTACCCCCCCAAGCCATGCCCACAGAACCGGTAGTAACAAATTTTACATTTCACCACTGAGTCATACTCCTAAGAAAGTTGATAAGAACTTATAAACAAGGATAGTTTTGATACATTTTTTTTTAAAAGTCTCTTCTGTTTGGATTGAAAATCAACTGCTGAAGTTAAGAAAGCAAGGCCTACTGTGGTAAAACAAGGCCTAAACCAGCTGGTAAAAATATATTGTACTTCACCAGACTCTTCTGTCTACTCTCATCACTCTCATCTCTAATCATAAGGAAAAATTAAAAACATAGCAGGGCAACTGAAGTATTGCTCTAAGAAATTGATGATCAGGCTTGAGAGATGCAGAGCTTGATAAAAGACCAGCTGTGATCCAGACAGGAGCTATACTGTCAATCTGGCTATTAATAATTTGACACATAATGACCCATCTTGTACAGAAAAATGTATAAATAGCTGTGGCATTCCACTGGTTCTTCAGAGCTATATAAATATCATACCTTCCAGAAGTAAAGACCACAATCCCTGCGTATTTATACCATGAGATTTGTTTAGTTTGTCATTTGTGCATCATGTGTGAATTTTGTAAAAAATGTAACACCCTTTTTATTAGTATTGATCTTTGATTAGTCTTCCTTGCAGAAATATAGCACAAACACAAAGCTCTTCTAAGGCCTGAATGCTGCCTTGACAGAAATTGTTGCATTAGAAGGATGTAGATCTGCTTATCTGCCACTTTAGGAGGATGAAAATTCAGATTGCCTTAACAGCCCACCAGGGTCCTGAAATGAACAAAAGTGGAACAAGGCTGCAGCCTTGTTTAATCCCCTGATGTGTTAGAATAGCACTTGATAAGTCGAGCATGTAGAAAACGTATCTGCTAGCACTAAGCATTGATTCTCTAGAAATAAACAAAAAATGACAAGAGGATGAGGGAAGAAATTATATCGTGCGAACAAAAAATAACAGACCAAAACTGGGCAAGCATGCTCGCCAAATGCATACTTGCCAATTCCTATCATTTATAGAAAGGCATATCACTACCCTTGAAGAAATTATAGTTGGTAGTAAATTATTTAAATGCAATTCTACTCATTCATTTGGGAGACATTACATTTTCCTCCTTTCAGTGTTTTATCAATGAACAATATAACAATGAGTAACTTCTGAGAAAGCAGAGCTAGACAAAAACATCAGATGGACAACAACATTATTAGAAAAGAATCATTTTTAAAGATACCCTTTTTTCTTCTCTATAAAATATAATTCAGAAATTCAGAATGTTAATCTAATCTGAAAGAACCGTGGTGTTGCAGTGGTTAAAATGCAGCACTGCAGGCTAAGACACTGCTCACTCCAGGAGTTCAAACCTGACTAGCTCAAGGTTGACTCAACTTTCCATCCTTCCAAGGTCAGTAAAATGAGGACCCAGATTGTTGGGGCAATATATTGACTCTGTAAACCGCTTAGAGAAGGCTGTAAAGCACTATGAAGCAGTATATAAGTCTAAGTGCTATTGCTAGCTATTGTACTTAGCTAAAAATGTGCTTCCTTTTGCCACAGTTGTACTGCTCCTATTTGTAGGTCTTCATATTTCTTTCTCTTTTATTTGGCTGTCTCCACATCCTCTATCCAGACTTTTTTGTCTTTCTTCTCAACTGTTATTAAATCTGGGCTGTTGTTTGGCAGATGCTTGTTTGTTTGAATTCTGAAGGTCCAGAACACTTTAGCTTCTTCATTTTCTATTACTTTGTCTGTTTTGTATTCCCAACAGTTGCATTGGGTGCAATTCCAAAACATCTGGAGCACTACTTGAGCTCCATAGGCATTGACAAAATCACCATCAGTCAAAAGGGGCTTTACTTGGAACAACTTATATCCTGTGATCATACCTCCAACACCATCAAACATCCACATCCTCCTATACTTTGTGAAGGATTCAATAGGTGGATAAAACTGCCAAATCCAGTCTAAGTATCAGGCTGAATATGTGACCAACATAATGATAATCCACTGGGTGGAACTAACAGAAGTTAAAACAATTGTGATGATCGTGCAGTATCGTTTAGTGTTACAATCCAGTCATCTAATGCATGAGATTTATAGACAATGAAAAATATTTATCTGTCCCATTGTTTGACTTATATTTCCTCATTAACTGATATGCTGGAAGTTTTCCTTTTCTTCCTCAATATGAATTGCTTCAACTGAGCCGAAGTGGTGCAGTGGTTAGAGTGCAGTATTGCAGGTTACTTCAGCTGACTGCTAGCTGCAGTTCAGCAGATCAAATCTCACCAGCTCAAGGTTGACTCATCCTTCCATCCTTCCGAGGTGGGTAAAATGAGGGCCCAGATTGTTGGGGGCAATATGCTGATTCTGTAAACTGCTTAGAGAGGGCTGTAAAAGCACTATGAAGTGGTATATAAGTCTAAGTGTTATTGCTATTGCTACAGTATATATTTAGAATTATATGTATTGTCCCTTCACAAACACAACCTTCCTTTCTAGAAAAGTTTCTACAAAGGTCTATGTAACTGAGTGGGTGGGTGGCAGGAGTAACGTACAATCAGCATGCTATTTGAATAAATACAAAATTGAGATATTTTAAAAAGGTAACACTACACAGTAGAGCCTTTGCAGGTTGGTTGCTGCTAGTAAATAGCTATTGACTGTTATGTTTGATAACTAGACAGCAAACCAAATATATCTATATAACAGAATCATAGAGTTGAAAGGGACTGTGGAGGTAATTTAGTAAAATCCCCTGCTCAAGCAGGAGACCCTTACAGAATAATAAAATCACAGAATTGGAAGGGACCCTAGAGGTCATCTAGTGCAACCCCCTGCTCTGCATTCCCTGGCAAAGGCTTTGCAATCTATTTGATATTTAAACGTCCCACATATATACATATATAAACACATATATAAACAATCCCATATCTCTATCTCTATCTCTATCATCTCTATCATCTCTATCTCTCTCTGTCTCATCTCTGTCACAGTAGTCATTATGAAACCACTGTACCGAAAATCTGAATTTCTGCTGAATAGCCCTCAAATGCTTCTTGAAAATACCTCTCATCAAGAGAATTATTGAACTATTAGGATGTTATTAATATTGCAGGCTTCATCACACTATTTCATTTTTAGAGATCTATCACCGGGTTTCTGGCTTCATTATGGCCAGATTTAAACATCATTTATCCTCATTATGGTTTGTATGTAACTTTTCAGGGTTGTTTATTCTCTCTCACTATTTCTAGCTTTGTTTTAGAATTGTGCAGAGTAGGGACAACACTAAAGGCACTTTGTAGTTTTAACCCCCATTATGTTGTGTTTTATGGAAGCTAATTAATTCCAGTGAACCTCAGAGAAGTGCGAAATATGGGTACCCAATGCCAGTAAGTTATTAGTTTTTCATGAAGTCATTTCTGCCTTTTTTTTCAGTCCAGTAAACTACGACTAAAGGTGACTATATGTCTCATTCTGTGGATTTCAATGGATGTCTTTAGATGCTAAGTTATCCCTATGGACCAAGATAAATGTGGTGGTTATTAATTCATTGACTGTATAGGATGACATAACTGAAAAAAAAACCCCACCAGGATGTCCTCCAACAAAATCATCCCAATGATTTTGAAAGGCTGCCTTTTAATAGCAACTCTAAGTGTTCTAAGTTAAGTATAATCTTAATCATAGTTATGATTAAGCTGTAAGAGCCACAGAGGATACAAATTGCTCAGTTGCTTCTGTCAAATCATCTTCTGTATGAATAAGTCCCAAGACCAACATTCTTGGACCAAACTGCAACTTATCTTGATGTCAATCCAACCAGTGATTCTGCTCGACAAGCAGGATGTCAGAACATGGACAAAATTTCTACCTTCATCTGTCTAATTGGAACAAAAGACATATTCTGAAAAAATGTCAGAGAGGGACCCTGGAGAGAGATGAAATCAATGTGGGCACTAGATTCCCATGTCCCTCACCACTAGAATTGTACCACTTCTTTATAGTGTATCTTGTCAGCAGAAAATAAGCCTTAAAAAGGTAAAGGTTCCCCTCACATATATGTGCTAGTCATTCCTGACTCTAGGGGGCGGTGCTCATCTCCGTTTCAAAGTTGAAGAGCCAGCACTGTCTGAAGATGTCTCCATGATCATATGGCCAGCATGACTAAATGCCAAAGGCGCACGGAACGCTGTTACCTTCCCACCAAAGGTGGTCCCTATTTTTCTATTTGCATTTTTTACGTGCTTTCGAACTGCTAGGTTGGCAGAAACTGGAACAAGTATTGGGAGTTCACCCTATTATGCAGCACTAGGGATTCAAACTGCTGAACTGCCAACCTTTTGATCAACAAGCTCAGCGTCTTAGCCACTGAGCCACCGCGTCCCTCATAAATAAGCCTTAGGGCCTACCTAATCTGTGAAGCACCTGTGACAAGCAGCAATTCAGTTCCTTGATTTATTATTAAATAAAGATGTCATCATTATTACTGGAGATTTATTTGGAATTGAATAGAAGCACTGTTAAAATTGGGGCTTGGCTAATATAGCTTCTCAGATTTCCTGGAGGAAGAGTTGCAGATAAGAACTATATAAATGTATCATCAAATAGAGTTCTTGTTCTCTTACCTCTTTTTCACTGATACTTCTTGGACACCTTATTTACAAAGCAAACGCAATAACCTTACAATGAAAATTATCAATGAAAATTTCACTGAAATTTTCTTCTCCTTTGGAAGGGAGAAAAGCAAGTTCATTCCATCAAATTGGATGAGAATTCCTGATAAAATTTTCATAGCATTAGCTGGAAAAGTAACTGCAATTCTGCCATATTTCAAACTACAAATGGCTATATTTTTGTATGTATGAGTGTATTTTTATCCAATTTATTTACATTATTTTTATAGGGTGCTGGTATTTTTCAAATACTACACAAGCTGAAATTTGCAGAGGTTATTATTTCCATTGCTCATTATTTATGTATTTAATTCATTCGTATGTTACCTTTTTTCAAAGTGTTTCAAGACAGCGTACATGGAAATCTCACAAAATTTTATCTCTGCAGATAAATCCCTGAAAGATAAATTAGGCTAACAGCAAAAGTGACAAGCCCAAAGAAATCCAGTGCAATCCATAATCAAGGGAATTCCAGTACCCCAGTCCAAGTCAAACTATGTAACCATTATTTTATTTATTTATTTATTAATCAAATGTATATAGCTACCCATTTCACCGAAAGTGTTCTGGGCACTGCATAGCAACCTGGATATTATACAATGTCCTTGTTTCTCTCTATCTACAGCATCTTCAATTACAGTGTAAATACTTTACTTTGTATATTACTTTGAGTAAGCAAATATATTCTAAAATACTGTTTTAAACCTGTTGGAAGTTAAAACCACCCCTCTCCTAGAAAAATGAAATATTTTAGGATATACTAAAAAGGCAGAATATTTCTCCTAAAAGAGAAGTAAAAACTCAGAGAAGCAGAAACTCATTCCCCTCACTGTTGTCAATGGGCCATTAAGGCCTCAGCATCCCATCTGCAACACAAAGGACCCATCTAGCAACAGAAACTCACCATATGGCACCTGGGAAGATTACCTCAGCCAGCAAAGCTAGCTAAGACCCCCACCTCCTGGGAGTTTGACAACTAATCAGGATACTCTTCCTGTGCCCCAGGAAGTTCAAAGCCCAGAGAGGGCATAAAACCCAGGAACTCTCGGCATCTTGCCCCTTTTACTGTTCAGGAACTCAAGCCATGTGATTCCTGTCCACCATTAAACCATGTTTCCATGCAGTCTCCATGTTTCCAGTGTCTTTTTCCCCACTTGGAACTGAACCCTGATGGACATTTCTTTCAACAAACCCTACCGGCATCTTGCAAATCAGATTACAGCTCTAAATATCAGCTACGAAAACTAGAAGTAGTTATTTCCCATAATTGTGAAAGATATAGTTAATTTTATGCATGGCTAGTTAAGAAACCAAAGGCTATAAAATCATAGGATAATGAAAAGAAGAGTCCTAATAGCTTTTATTTATTGCTTCTGCTATCACCAAAGACCACAACCACTATTATAAATGTATAAACAATACCAATGAAGGCTTAATGCATTATATCACCAATTTCCATTGCCTGGCCCCTGCCGAGAAGAAGCTTTGTGCTCAATGTATTGTGTAATTAAGATACTCCTTACTGGTTAGTAAAGTTAAGACTTATCAAATAATTTATGTAGGAAAGGAACAGCAGTGAGTGCAGTAACACACAATGTGGCAGTAAGAATCCTGTAAATATTAGACACTCATATTAATTGCCTTCACGAGCAACTAGACAAGCAGCTGAGATAGAAAATGATGATCACTCCAGCTGGTGTCTTGGTAACAACAAGAAACATGATAGAATGGCGGTAATCAGATAATATGTGCCACTGTTCAGTTATTTCACAAGGATGAAAGGTAGAGAGGTAAGACAGACATGCTAAATTGTCAGCTGTTTAAGAAAAAAAAATGGCTTGAAGCACTTAGGAGTTGTGCGTTGCATGCTAACAAATCTCATACTTTTGGCTGCTATTCTCATGACATCAATAGGCTTGAACAGCAACAGAGTTTCAGTGTTAAAAATCTGTTTTCCCCCAAATAACAATGCCTCTAGTTTTCTTCTGGGGCCAATCTAGACCTTACCAAAATACCAAAATTGAATTTTTCTTTAGAGGATTACAAAAAAGAAAAAAAAAAGAGGAAGAGAACGAGGTGATTTAGGATTTTTTATAACCTCTCCTGTAGTTCCTTTTCTTCCCCCAAGAAACCTTAGGCAAGGCCCTTTTGAAAACAATAGAACAAAGTTAAGCAATTTGTTCTGGCAAAACAATCACAATTGATTGATAATATCAATATCTTCCATTCTTTGTTAATAATTGCTATCCAGTTTGATGATGGCAGAAAACTTAAAAAACAGTAGCCAGATTTTTCTGGTACTGCATACAATATTATTAGAGCCACAGTTATTCAGCAGAAGAATTCAGAAGAAGATAGAATATGGAAAGGACAGAATAAGGACTATAGACATATCAGTAAGCCTTTCAGCACTAGGATCAATTCTGTACCACACATTTTTTCAGGTCACCCTGCTAATAGTGGAGGAAAGAATAAGAATAAATTGTAAATTACCTCAAGTCTATGTTGAGCAAACCAAAGCTGTAATAAATATTCCTGGAAGATCATCTTTACTTTTTGCTAACATTTGCAATTATCAATGTCATTAAATTTATATGTTTAAGATAAGAGAGAGCAAGATCCATATACATTATTTTTCAAATGTCAATATTTTAATTTTAAAACTCTACAATGAAATATAATATTTGTATTGCAGTTGGCTTTTAATCACTGATGAAAGCAGAATTACAAAACCGCAAAATTTTGAAATGGAAAAAGTTGAATTCAAAATTCATTTAAAGATTTCACATAAAAAAAAAGAAAAAAAATTCTGGATTATTGAAGCATAAGGGATATATCTTCTATCTAGACCATAAACACATATTGCCAAAATGTTGATAACCTCAGGAAGAAGATAGGTTAAGTTGGATATCCTAAGATTTACAGATTTCCACTCAAATTATACAAATAAATCCTATGGTATGGTAGAAGCTTTCAAGAAGAGACTGGACTGCCATCAGTGAAAAATGGTGTAGGGTCTCCTGTTTGGGCAGAGGATTGGACTACAAGATCCCTTCCAACTCTGTTAATCTGTTTAAAAAAAAGCTGACTGACTGTTGTCAATGAGAAAATGGAATGGTTTAGCTTGGAAAATGACTTTGCACCTTAAATAGGAGTTTCTACATCTTTTTTTCCAGGTGTAAAATAGTTTTTCAAAGAACTGGCATTTCACAGACAAATTAAGGCACTTCAAGAAACTAAATGCAGGTGAAAAAGCATCCACAAATCTTTTCTTATTTAATCAGTTACTAGCCTGTCAATAATGAATGATCATCAGTATTTGTATTTGTCTTCATTAAAATGTATCTTGTATACAGTACGTACCTAAATGTACCTAACATTCTCATATCTTGATCGAAAAATCATAGCTCACACTGCAATACTATTAGTCATCTTGTATACTGCCATCATAAACCTGTAATTTACTTATTTGTGAACTGTAATAGAAGCTTTTGCCTTCTAGATTTTCAAATGAATAAGAAATAGCAAAGAGATGAACAGATTCAATTTTGTTTTTGTCCATACTTAAAGTTCTTAATAATCAAACAAGAAATGCAGACTAAGCATTACCATTTCCTTTGAACTGTTGTTACACTACCATTTAAAATCTTCCCATTTCATTTTCAACTCAATTTTCTTAATTTAAGCTTCTCACAGCTTTGGTTCAATTAGCTGTCTTGTTCTAATTAACAGTTTGTACACTTGAGAAATATAACCTCTTGTTTTAAGAGTAATGACTCTTATTCCAGGTGCCTACTTAATTTGTTCAGTGTCAGAGAGTATGGAGATGGTAGCTTTTAATTACAGGAAATGATAAGTTCTTATCCTCCATGAGCAGCAATTATTTGAATTTTCTTTGAGCAGAAAAAAATCTTCATGGCTTACCCTAATGATATAGTCACAGATCTATTGCTGTTTGCAGGAAGGTGTTGCAAGTTATATCAGTATATTCAGCATGTTGCTGAAAACATAGTTTAAATGTAATTTTCTTTTCCCAAGATACCATGACAATACAGCATGGAAAAGAATTTTTAGATAGTCACTAATCACAAGATTTATTTTAGGCTCAGTTTGGCAATTTATTATTTATTTATTAGATCAGCTTTTGTGTTGCTCCAATCTATTGGATCCGAGCATCTTACAAAAAAGTAGGATGGTGTTTAAGGTTGAAAACATACAGTATAATCCCAAACAAATAATGTCAAACACTCTTGTTGGAGAATAGTTAATCCCAGATAGCTTTATTCAGAAGCTGCTAGTTAATTTGGGCTGAAACATGAAAGGAACTTGAGTAAATTAATTTTCATGATTTCCATGAACATTCATGAAAAATCCACCTAACCTTTTATCTAGAAATATATGAGGCCATCTTCTATACTTTCATAAGAAATGCTACTGGCTGGCTTACTGCATTAAGATAGTAGCTAAATTACTATTTTTAAAAGGGAAAAAAATCCAATAAAACAACCCGATAACACAGAGGGAGTCATCATATTGACTATATTTTATCAAATAATTCTGATTAAATTTAAATAAATACAAACTTGTGGTTTGTTTGAACTATCTTTTCTTCCTAGTCCCAATATCATTTTGGAAAATGTATATGCCATTTCTTGGGCAGTGAGATTATTAGCAAAGGAGCAGAATTCAAAGTGGATTGCAAAAGAAAAGGCTAAATTTTAGGGTTATAAACTAGAAAAGAGAAATGATGTTATTCTGTGGCCCATGTAGAATGGGATTTTTAAAATAAATACTTTTTGGATCAAAGCATCAGTCCTACGTATTCCTCTCTATTACATTTTCTGTCAGTTCCATTTTAATCTTGTGCAAAAATATTGACAGATCTTGATATTTGGTGCTTCCGTGTTTTTCAGTAGCTTCAAGTTGAACACCACAGTGGCATACAGTGACAACAACAAATAGTGTGTGCTTGTATTTGCATGCCTGTCCACATTCACACAAACCTTATATTTTGTTTTAAAAGCTTTTAATAAAGAAAGATTACTTTAGGATTATAATAGGGCCATATGACTACACACAGGAGAGAAAATAAATGTCTGCTTGGCATCCATTCTTGGCATTCTGCCTAAATTAGAAATTATAATAACTCACCTAATCAGAAATATGTGAATATCCCTTTGGAAGACGAGTAGAGCCAAGGTGGCCTTTAGTTAAATAGAGATTGCTTATTTCCCTCAACATTCACCTTTTCAAGCATGAAATATAACTAATCAAATGGCAATGTTTTCATGATTAAAAAATGTTCTTATTAAATGAGAACTGATCAGACTTCATTAAAAAGATTGTTTGGGGGCTCATTATTGTAATTTTGATGGTAATTATGATCCTTCAGTTGGTGCTAAGTTATTTCTAGCACATTGTTCTGAAAATTACTGCTGTTTATTTTTTATGCAATTCAATAAAAGGTCACTATCACTTTCCAAAATACTATGGTAATATGTTGAAAGGTCTTTTAAAGGAATTTTAAAACTTATCTGTAGAAGAAGGCATTATGTTTCATGTCTCATTTGCATTTTTGGGAAATTGATTGGTAAATTGGAAATTGAATCCACATTGGAAATACTGAAATCCCATTCAACATAAACATTCACATTTTGTCTTCTCAGATCTACTCTATGAGTTGTTCTGGTTACTCTACAAGTTGTTCCAATTAAAACCCAGTGAAGGACATTTGGGAAAGATTCATATGTGACATAAAATGTTGCATGCTTTCTGTGTTGGTTCAAATTTCCCATGCCCAAAGACTCAGTTTTAAACTACAATCTATCATGTGCATAAAATCAATTACCTCTAATATCCCAGAAAGCTCTGTTCTTGGTTTGTTATTTGAGTATTATTTATTCAGTTCTATAATAGTAGCATTCAGAATTGAACCAATCTCCCTAGAATATACCTGTCAGTTAACTTGATGTAATCAACGTGTTATTCCATTACTCACATATTTGGCAGGCTCTGTTACCAATGTCTTCCATTAAAGTAGGAAAAGATGGCTTTGATTGGTTACTATCCTGATTGTGACTTGAGGCAGATTTTGATGAATCACACTGTTTCTGATATTGTTCAGTTAGAATTCCTTGTACAATTTTTCATTCTAAGTTCTACTTGAACAGGAGATTTGACAGCTTATTAAGATTTTAGTATCACTTTGGAAACATTTCTTCAAGCTTTTGTTATGTTTATTTTCAGAATATGGATAAGTTAATTAGTTTTTTTCTGCCTTCCTCTCTCCATTAAAGTCATATATCTAGGTCTTTATTTGACAAAAAATAAAAACTCTCAAGTGTGACCTCCTGCATTTTTCTAGAAGTACATCAGTAAACTGAACTAGAAGGAAGAGTTTTTAAATTAAAATAAAATAAGTCATAAGAACAATGCATTCGTTGTTATTTGAACTTTGGGGTAATTATCCATTAAATTTTTAGGCTTGTATGTTTTATGACCATGGAATTACTAACAGCAGAAGCTGAGTTTGAAACACACACTTTGGAGAAAATGCTCAGAGGACACATAATGATGTGAAGTTTTAAAATTAGCAGGTTTCTTTCAATTCAGCACAATGGCAAGAGGCAAAATGACTGGGAGACTCATAAAAAATAAGAAACATCGGGATATATACTGTACATGCTTGCACAATTCTGCACAGTTGTATTTGCCAGTTTAAAACTGATTCATCATCATGTTTTGTACAATCCATACAGTGATATGGGGCTTGCTCTGAAGATGGTTTCATTGGAAACATTCCTTCAGGAACTGCCCCAATGTTTATGCAAATTAAAGATGACAGTACAAATTAGAAGGCAGCATAAACAAAGCCAAAGCAAAGTATACTGAATTCTAATCTTTGTGAATTCCATTTCCAGTAGAAGCATATCGAAGCATAAACAAAATATTATATCTATTACTCTTGGTTTGGTTTGGTGCCTTTTCTTTGTTTTTAAAGGTCCTAACAATTTAAAATTATTTAGTTAAGTTTCAGGTGCAAATGCAGATGCCAACTGAGTTAAGAAAGGAAAAATTCTTTAAAAGTATTCTTATCATCTAAAAAAGTACACTTACTTTTGTCTCAACACATTTATAGACATCAGATGAATTGGTCAAGTGTTATGCTTCATATTTTAAATTTAATCTGCCACTATTATTCTTGATTGCCACGATACAACCAAATTGTTGGTTATATAGTAGAGCCAGTTCGTTACTGTTATTCTGGATTCTAATTGATTGTTGATTATATCTGGGAAAGTCACACACACTCTCTCTCAGCCCTAGGAAGGAGGCAATGGCAAAGTACTTCTGAAAGTCTTGCCAAGAAAACTGCAACAACTAAACTATTCAGTCTCCAGAAATTAATTCTGGACACACAGACTCAAAAGCTCCCCTAGTTAAAACCTACATTATGCTGATGGTTTGTCAAACCAATTTTATAATGTTTTTCATCTTATGATTCTTAATCAGTATTCTTTTTTAAAAAAAATTGATTTATATGCCGCCCTTCTCCGGAGACTCAGGGCAACTTACAATGCGTTAAGCAATAGCCTTCATACTTTTGTATATTTATACAAAGTCAGCTTATTGTCCCCACAAACTGGGTCCTCATTTAACCTACCTTAGAAAGGATGGAAGGCTGAGTCAACCTGAGCCTGGTAAGATTCGAACCTGCAGTAATTGCAGGCAGCTGTGTTAATAACAGGGTGCATTAAACCACTGTACTACCAAGCTTTCATCAGGTTTTTACTATTACTAATATTACTATTATAACCCAATCAAAACTTTGCCCTTTCCAAATGACTTATCCTTGGCAATCATTTCTTTACCATTGGATTGCTTTAATCAAGAGACAAAATGCCATCATCAAATAAAGCAAAATAATAAGACTATTGACCTTTAATATGTTCTGAATTTGAGTAAAACATTGTAACACTAATAAAAAATTCATGTTAACTTTGAAAGTTACTAAAACTAGCTCAAATCACAATTCAGTTCTATTAAAATAAAATGTTTTTCTATCAGAGCCCTGATTTTTTTTCATATATTCCTTTAGAACTGGTGCAGTACATATTGCTTCCCAATAGTATACATTAACATTAAACAAGAACAGCATGACATAATGAGAATCTTGTATAAGATATATACAGAATATACAGATAAAATATGTAATAAAACAAACTGCCATGAGTTCTTGGGACGAGTGGTGATAAAATGCAGCAAATAAATCAAATATATAATAAACAAACAATAAACAATAACTTTCATTCAAAACAAGTAAAATATATCAGCATCATTGATGTATTTTTGTTGCAGTATTTTGTATGAGCTAACATTTCCAAATCACCTTTAAGACCACCCCACATGTAAAACATTGCAGTAAATCATTGTTCTATAATTATTTAGTTATGCTAGGTCCAATTTTGTGGAATATGGATCTTTTTAACGAGTCTGGGGATATCATTTTTCTTGGGAATTTATAATCACTTGGCATTAGTTGCTTACTTCCTATCTAGTAGATATGACAATTAATAAGGGATAAGCATACTTTTTACTTAAGTGCCCTGTTTATACTATAAGGCCGTGATGGCGAACCTATGGCATGCATGCCACAGGTGGCATGCGGAGCCGTATCTGTGGGCACGTGAATGTTGCCCTAGCTCAGCTCCAGCACGCATGTGTGAACCGGCCACCTGATTTTTCGCCCTTCTGTGCCCACCAGAAGTTGGGAAACGGGCTGTTTCTGACCTCCGGAGGGGGTGTGGGGAAGGCAGTTTTTGCCCTACCCAGGCTACTAAAAAGCCTCTGGAGCCTGGGGAGGGTGAAAAATGGACCTTCTGGGCCCACTGGAAGTCGGGAAACAGGCCATTTCTGGCCTCCGGAGGGCCTCTGGGAGGGTGGGAAAGCTGTTTTCACCCTCATCAGGCTCCAAGAAAGCCTTTGGAGTCTGGTGAGAGTGGAAAATGGGCCTACTGGGCCAACCATGCCATTGCATGCCAAAAGAGGGAGGAGTGCAGGGGGGTCACGCATGCATGTGCGGGGGGGGCACATTGAATTATGGGTGTGGCCATGCACATGCACAAAACCCGCTCCCCCCGCTTTTGGCATGCGACGGCAAAAGACCTTATAGCCATCACTGCTATAAGGTCTTAAAAACATAAAGTCACCCAGAGAAATCTGACCAGAGCACGCCTTCAGACTGAATTCCCAAAACTGTTGCATTGAAGTTGCATTGAATTTGTATGCTTTTATCCTCAAAATACACTGTACAGTGTTGTGCAAAGCTGTAATAATACAAATTACAAATAATAATAATAAATTATTTAAGGAACAGCAATAGAAATTTGTTTAAATTTTTATTTCTATATGTAAGTTATAATTTCGAGCACGTTCTATATTCCTTCGTAGTCAGACGGGAGTACTATAAACAAAGATGAATGTAATTGCTTTAATTGCTCATTTTAATTATTGGGAACTACAAGTATAGTTCTTTAAACTCCACAGGAGAATGTGTATTATCTCTGTGATTTATTGTTCATCAGACCTTTCCTTGGATTTAAGTTTCAGGAAATTGTTCATTCTTTTAATTCTGTATCTTCCCACTGAACAGAGACAGAGAAAGGCCAAATTTAGATTTTAAAAAACAAACATTGATTTCAGACTAACAACATGGCTTTCATGTTTGAGTAAAGCAGGAGTGTCCAACCTTGACAACTTTATGACTTGTAAACATCAACCCTCAGAATTCCCCAGCCAGCCATAGTTGAAGGGAATTGAAGTCCACAAGTCTTAAAGATGCCAAGGTTGGACACCTCCCCACCTCCCAACCTGTTCTAAAGCAACTTTTGGGTCAACTTGATTCAAACGGTGACTCCAAGCAATCCTTTTTTGTTCAGAGAGATCCTGATTCATTTGATTTAGAATAAATCCTCCCATGGACCACTATTTCCAATTATTTATTTAAAATATTTATGTAACTGTCTACCTTACATAATATAACCCTGGATTATGTTTGAAATCCTTAAATATAAGGAAAAGTTCCAGAATGCAGTGACTATTATGAAATGGCTTTTTACAAAGCCTTAAAGACCTGGTTGTACTGTTGAGATTGGGCCCTAATGGGCCCATTTCTTGGTTGTGTAAACTGGGATGAGTGTTAGCGTTGCAAGTTGGTTGTTCAGATGCTATTTATATTACTTATAACTTTGTCCAAAGTTTTTATTCTATATTTAATTGCTAGCTGCCCAGAATCACATGCTGAAAATGAATGACTATATGAATGTAACAAATAAATAAAAGCTTGTTTTTTTATTTCCCTCCCCTTCTCTCTCACACACACACCAGAGGTGGGTTTCAGCAGGTTCTGACCATTTCTGGAGAACCGGTAGCAGAAATTTTGAGTAGTTCAGTGGTAAAAATTCTGACTGGTCCCGCCCCCATCTATTCTCTGCCTCCCACGTCCCAGCTGATCGGGAAGAAATGGGGATTTTGCAGTATCCTTCCCCTGGAGTGGGGCAGCAATAGAGATTTTACAGTATCCTTCCCCTGCCATGCCCACCAAGCCACAGCCACAGAACCAGTAGTAAAAAAAAATTGAAACCCACCACTGACACACACATATTGAAAAACATATTTTAACCTCTGAAACAGCTTTCAGAGCTGTTTTGAGGAGCCAGGGCTGCTTTTGGGCTTTTAGACATGGTGAGGGGGTAGAAACAATGAGGAATTCATGTAATACCCATCTTCTAAAGCCCATTGACTTCAGTTACAATTAGGTATAAATTCTGGCTATTTGAAGAGCCACCTATCTCTGACTGTTTCTGCCCACCCAGTGATCAGGCAGAGTATAAGCATTCAGGTCTCTTCTATAAAATAGTGTAAAATATCAGGACCCAGGGGTGAAATGCTCCCGGTTCAGACCAGATCGCCTGATCTGATTCGCCAGATCGGCCGAAGAGGTTGTAGAAAAAATGCTTTTAAAAGCCTCTACAATCCCATCTGAGTTGCCTGATCATCAGAGGCTTTTAAAAGCATTTTATTCTGCAAACTCTTCGGCCGAAGAGGTTGTAGAAAAAAATGTTTTTAAAAGTAAGAAAAAAAACTTGGTCACGCCCACCCAATCACATTCCCTCCCACCAAGCCACGCCCACAGAACCGGCAGTAACAAATTTTACATTTCACCAGTGTCAGGATCTTCTCTGCAATGGTGGCTACCTTCTGGAACAGCACCCTTTCCAGGTCCATTGGGCTCCTGCCATGATGATCAAAAAGGCTTTGAAAACTTGGCTGTTCTCCCAGGCTTTAGGGCAGAGTAGCCATGAACCCCTGTAGTTTATTTTATTGTTATACAGTATTTGCCTTCTGCATGCTTATTATCTGTTGCCTTTTAAAATTATTCTAATTTTTGTCAAATGCAAGCTGCCCAGAGTCATCTGGATTTCCGTGGCCTCTAAATTGTATTAAATAAATATAAATAATGATGATGGTCAGAAAACACTGACAAATGTTAATATAAAACAAATAGGCTCTCATTTATCTATATATATAAAAGCGAAAACCACTCACACTGCGAACACAAAATTTCCAGAACCAGAGACTCTAAAGCCTACAAATTTGAAATTTGGCACGTATGTTCCTCTTGGCTTCTAGGTGCTTGCTAAGAAAGGATTTTTCGAAATGATCATCAGATCATTAGTATTTCTTATATTATTATCAACATGCCTGATGCTAAGGAGTTAGATGTTCTACTCCCCCTCCCAACGTGAAAATAACTCTGGAGAGAAGGGGATAGGATAGGAGAGGCTTCTGTGGGGCAAGCCTGAGGGAAAGAACGGGATAGGACAGGAGAAACTTCTGTGGGGCAAGCCTGAGGAAGAGAAGGGGGATAGGATAGGAAAGGTTTCTGTGGGCAGGCCTGAGGAAGAGAAGGGGGATAGGATAGGAGAGGTCTCTGTGGGGCAAGCCTGAGGAGAGAAGGGGGATAGGATAGGAAAGGTTTCTGTGGGGCAGGCCTGAGGGAGAGAAGGGGGATAGGATAGGGGAGGCTTCTGTGGGGCAAGCCTGAGGGAGAGAAGGGGGATAGGATAGGAAAGGTTTCTGTGGGGCAGGCCTGAGGGAGAGAAGGGGGATAGGATAGGAGAGGTCTCTGTGGGGCAGGCCTGAGGGAGAGAAGGGGGATAGGATAGGGGAGGTCACTGTGGGGCAAGCCTGAGGAGAGAAGGGGATAGGATAGGGGAGGCTTCTGTGGGGCAAGCCTGAGGGAGAGAAGGGGAGAGGAGAAGCCAATTGTAACTATTCATTAATTTTCAAGCTGTAAGTGTCGATTTATCAAGCCCGATCACATAGTTTTGTAGCAGAGCACAGGTATTCAGCTAGTAACTTATAAAAATACACTTTGTCTGAGTGTAATGACAAGATATTGAGAGTAGTGCCAACTATTCTGATCAGCCAACTTTTCAACATCAGAATAATAAGTCAAGGGTAGTCAGTGTATATACTGTATAGTGTTACTTTCAGTTATGATCATTGGTATTACATATCTACTCTATATCTTAAACTTTTATTTTTAAATGGTTTTATTGCTTGCATTAAAAATATTATATTCACATTATGGAAATATGAAACACTTTTAATCCTCCATCATTTTTTATCCTAGCTGATGTTTATCGTATTCTCTCTCTCCCCACCCCCTCTGTGTATATCTATATATCTATCCAGGGGTGAAATGCTCCCGGTTCGGACCGGATCGCCTGATCCGGTAGCGATGGAGGTGGGTGCTTCAGAGAACGGGTAGCAAAAATCCCTGCCCACCCCACTCCCCCATGCCCCGCTGAGCCGCACAATCATCAGAGGCTTTTTTTTTTTTACTTTTAAAAGCATTTTTCTACAACCTCTTCGGCCGAAAAAATGCTTTTAAAAGTAAAAAAAAAAGCCTCTGATGATCGCGCGGCTCAGCTGGGATCACGAAAGGCCTTTAAAAGAAAAAAACTCTTTTTTTCTTTTAAATGCTTCTGACGATCCAAGCTGAGTTGCCTGATGGGCAGAGAGTTTTTTTCTTTTAAATGCCTCTAACGATCAGGCAACTCAGCTTGGATCGTCAGAGGCATTTAAAAGAAAAAAACCCCTCTGACGATCCAAGCTGAGTTGCCTGATCGTCAGAGGCAGAAAAAGAAAAAAAGTCTCTGCCAATCAGGCAATTCAGCTGGGATCGTCAGAGCCTTTTGAAAGCATTTTTTTACAACCTCTTTGCAGAAGAGGTTGTAGAAAAAATGGTTTTAAAAGTAAAAAAAAAATAGCCACGCCCAGCCAGTCACATTACCACCCCCCCACCAAGCCACGCCCACAGAACCGGTAGTAACAAAGTTTAGATTTCACCACTGATATCTATCCATATCTTTTATTATTTTCTCAGCAATATATTGGCTCCTGTTTGAATGTTTTATTCTGCTGCAGGTTGGATGGGATTTTGATCAAAACAGCAAACACATATTAAGTATAAAAACAGTATTTCAGAGCCCAGAATGGTTATTTTCTCCATATGCTGAGAAAAGAGAAGAATTTGAACAAAGGTATTTATTAATAGAGTCTAAAGTCAGGCCAAATAAAACCAAGGAAATCTGTTCCCGGAATTTTTTTGTATTATGATATTGTATACTACTATATTCCACAATGTTTATAAAACCTTAACAAATTTACCTGTGGAGAAACCTGGAATTAATTCTTTGTCAATTTTTATTTTGTCTCTTGTAATTTACCCTTCAGGCTAGTCTTTACTAATTAAAAAGGATCCTATCCTTATCCTCAATTCATAACCACCTTGTGTAACTTGGGTTAAACCTATTTATGTTCAGGTTTGCATGATATTTTTTCTGATTATTTATAACATTGCCACTGACTGTCTTCCTTATTGTATACGTGAACTTTAAATAATTCAGGCTTGGGAAATCTGTGACTCGCATCACTATTAAGTGATAAAAACATGTTAGGAACTGTAATATCTAGATATCTACTAAATAAGGTATTCTAACCAAAAACCTAGCTTTCTAATAACAGATTCTATAGATAATCTCTAAAGTAAATCATAGAGCCCAATGCAGTAATGCCTACAATACAGGTAATCCTTGATTTACAACTGTTCATTTAGCAACTGTTTGAAGTTACGGCACTGAAAAAAATGACTTATGACCAGTCTTCAAACGTACGACCATCACAGCATGATCACGTGATCAAAATTTGGACTCTTGGCAACTTATTTATGACTGTTGCAACATCCCATGGTCATGTGATTACCATTTATGACCTTTCCAGCCAGTTTCCAGACAGCTGGATTCATTTAACAACCATGTGATTCACTTAACAACTGCAATGGTTTGCTTAACAGCCATGGGAAAAAAAATCAGGCACGACTACTTAATAATTGTCTTGCCTAGCAATGGAAATTCTGGCACCAGTTGTGCTCATAAATTGAGGATTACCTATAGTTGATTAAAACTGGGTGGATCAAGGTTTTATTCTGGAATAAAACCTATCTGGAATGAGCTCCCCCCGGAGATACGGAGGATCCCGGATCTACGCACCTTCTGCCGCGCCCTCAAGACCTTTCTATTTCAACAGGCTGGCCTGGCCTAACTTTTCCCTTTTTAAATTGTAAATTTTAAATTTGTCTTAACCATTGGGGGTGTTTTAAATTTGTCCTGGGCCAAATTATTTAATGTGGTTTTATACTGTCTTTTAAATTTTGTAATCTATGTGTTTTATTTTTTGGCTGTTCACCGCCCTGAGTCCTTCGGGAGTAGGGCGGTATATAAATCTAATAAAATCAAAATAAAATCAAAATCAAATTCACTGCTCATCATTCAAAATGAATTTAAGTAACTGTATGTCAATGATTAGAGCAACACAATTGTATCAGTGCGCAGATGTTAGGAAATTTAAAGAAGCACAACACATTTGGCATTTATGTCCTTTTGGTTGGACTGTCTCTATGAAAGCTGCCCAGTACCAAGTCTGCCTAGAAAATGCCAAATTAGGGAACGGTCTTCTGGATGGAGGCCAGATCTGCTCACTGGCAAAATCAGATTTAAATACAAAACACGTTGCAATTTTCATAGCTTTTCACATCCATTCTGTAATCTGTTCACTCACAAATCTGATAAAGTCTGGTTAAATATCAAATTTGCCATTAGCAGCAGCAAAATCTGTACAACTTTAGTCATTAATACATGTTTTTAATTCATTGCTTTTATCTGGCATTTTTCAAAAAATCAAACATTAACATGAATGATAGTTTGGCAAATATTTCCCGAGATGGTTGGAAAGCATAGAAGCAGTCGGTTTTGCAATTTCACAGTTCCTTGGCTTATTAAATTTTGAATAAGTAATCAATTTGGAATACAATGTAAAGGGTTTATATTTCATAAACATAACATACTTATGCAAATTTTTAGGCTTGGAAGAGGCTGCCAGATGGAAAAGCGAGAGTCGTGGATTTCTTCCTGGCACTTTTAATAGCATGTACAATGCTGAATAGTTTTATGCTAATGTTTTGCACTAGAATTCATAGTTTATTGCTACTTTGAAATGTAAATTGTGATAGTTAGAAAACTTTATTACTAGGAAATAAACTAGTATGTAAAGGGGTAGTTAACAATCTTACTTACAAAAGTGTTGGCAGTTTAGGGTAATTAGATCTATTAGATCTCATGTCTTCCAATGCTACCTGAATGCAGAGATTGGCCTAGCATTGCAAACAGTGCTGGAGTCTAAATGTTCCTGCATAAAATTCTTGGCAGAGTTGTAACCAACAAGTTTGGATTTTTCTATATAACACAATAATGCTATAATTTCTTTTACCAATATCAGGTTTGGTAGTAATAATTCTATACACATGTAGGGTTCTTGTCCATGCTTTTTCAATGGAAAAGTTTCTCTCTTTTGAGGCAGTATTTTACTTGAGATGGATCTGACTCAGCTGATAGCATAACAATCAAGACATTGCAGAGTTGTGGGCTAAGGAACAACTGGCAAAAGCATTTCTAAATCTCTGAAAATGTGGGGAAGAGTTCACAAAATGCCCTTAAATAGCAATAGCACTTAGACTTATGTAATGCTTCATAGTGCTTTACCGCCCTCTCTAAGTGGTTTACAAAGTCAGCATATTGTCCCCAACAATCTCCGTCCTCATTTTACCAACCTTGGAAGGATGGAAGGCTGAATCCACCAAACTCGAACTGCTGGCAGTGAGGTAGCCTGCAATACTTTTATCCCAGAGCTATAATTGCACTCAACAATGAACTAAAGGGCTACCATCATGAGCTGTTGGACAGCATTACTTGGTCTGCTGTGTGGATGCCTGGGTGGTTTAGGGATGGGGAATTTTTGGTGGGTTGGGGTGTGTTTGGGGATTGTCATGTGTGTTGGGCTTTGTCTCTGGGTGTTATGTGAATTTCGTTGTATGGCTTTACTGTGTATATACGTACAATGACAATAAACTTTATATATAAAAAATACTGCATTCTGAGCACTACACCAACACGGCTCAGTAGATATATCACAAGGAAGGAGTAACCCTCATAGGTGCCAATTTATTGCCCACTCCTCCATTCTTATTAATTTATAAAACTACTGAATGAGTTTATCCAGTGTTTGGGAATTAAGTATATCAGTCTGCAGATGATGCACAGCTTTTTTTTAATAATAATAATAATAATAATAATAATAATAATAATAATAATAATAATAATTATTATTATTATTATTATTATTATTATTATTATTATTATTATTATTATTATTATTATTATTATTATTTAGACTTCTATACTGCTTCATAGTGCTTTACAGCCCTCTCTAACAGCTATATCCCACCCCAAACAAGAGATGTGATGGAAGACTGAATCTGAACAATATGGGGCAGCAATCCCAAACATTTCTGGCTCCACAGACCCGTAGTAGGAAGGGATGGTTTCACGTGGTCACCTACCACTTGCATGACTCGGTTTCCAACAGGATTAGGGTTAGTAGTGGGCCAGAGTCTTCTAATACAGGGGACTAGATGGAATGGAATTAGACTGAATTCCATCAAGGCACAGTTACTGTTGCTACAGAGACCTTCTGGCTCTATGGAAATTTAACCTATTTTTGATCAGGTTGCATTTCTTTTGAAAAAAGCAGATATGCAAAATACTACTTTTTGATTCATGGTTCTATCATATCAGATAGAGTCTACCATAGAAAAGCCTTGGAAGCTTCTGAAGTTTCTGAATGTTTAACTACTTAGTATAAGTGTAAGCCTTTGGTTCAGTTAGGTATAAAATGTTTGTAAATAAATAAGTAAAATAAGGTTTACTACTATTAGTATTTATTATTAGTGAATGTCATTGTCATATTTGCTAGGAGACCACACTGCTATTGCAGAGTAGTAGATTGGCTGCCACTTTAAAAGGTCTATTGTAGGAAAGGTTCCCAAGATGCATTACAGGAGGGCAAGCTGGTTTTGCACCAAACAGAAAGATAAGCAGTTCCTCCTGTAGCGTCATCCAAGGCCCCTCCCTTCCTGGAGCCACCTTGCAATGGGTGCCACAGCTGGGAAGGTTCAGAGCCAGTAGGAATCTAACTGCCTGCATGGAATACCAACTTATCTCCCCACTGAAGTGGTACCTATTTTTCTACTTGCATAGAACATGCTTTCAAACTATTAGGTGGACAGAAGCTGAGGCAAGTGATAAGAGCTCCCCCTAACATGCAGTGCTAGGACTCAAACCGTTGGCGGAGAGACCATCTCCAGCATCATTAAGCCAGTGATCCACCCCACTTCTAGGTTTACTACTGAAAAGGATGAAGACTTAGAAGGATGACCAGCACCATTTGCTGGCATTGCTGGAAGTTACTAGAACTAGATGCTTTAAAGAAGCTAAATTAATTGAGTAACTCAAGACAAGAATCCAAAGAAGAAAATTTGCCTTAGCAAAGATTAAGCTTGTTCCTAATGTTGCTACTAATGTAATACTCACTATGAAGAGAAAAGAATGGGAACAGTTGTACATACTGGTGCAAAGAAGTTTCCACTCCAAATTCTCAGTTCTAGAATATTCCTGATATCTGCTATAGGGAGATGTATAACTCATACATGTGACCCGAGGGATCACTTTAGAGAACCCCTCCTTGCTACCAGATATTTGTTTCATTTAAAAGGAATAATTTGTCAAATCATTTGTCTGTAACAAATGCAAAGCAATGTATATCCAATAAACCTAATCTAATCAGAAAAGAATCATGTTGCATCTATCACACTAGAATAAATTAGAATCACCATCTGGCAGAAAGAGTTTTGCTATTTTAATTGAAATATGTTTTAATTAAAAACAAGCATATTAAGAAGCTCTGGGTTTGTTTGTTTTTTTGTCTATTTTCCCCCTATTTTACTGGAGGGGAAATTATAATGGGTTTCTCTTGGGCAATACTACAATTAATCATGAATAAAAAGGTGACACATATATGCTCATTCTAAAGCTCGCTTAGATATTTCAACCTTGAACCAGCTTCCACAATACCGCAAGCTTATGCTTGTTCATTCATGAATAATTTCCCCATGTCACAATGGACCTGATCACTTCCTAAATTGGAGCATCATGCTGTACTAATGCACCCTGGGTCTTCACTTGTTCAGTACTAAACATGAACCTAATGTCTAAACAGAACTTACAAAAAGTTTCTTTCTTTCATCTTTCTACCAGAAGGCAAGAGCAGCTACAGCAAAGAGGACGACTCAGGAGTAGGACCAAGAGATGATTGGCCCCTCCCATAAAGTTTAAAAGACCAGCTACGGCTCTTGGGCTCTTTGTCGGAAAACAGCGTTGATAGACTTGTTCTTGTCTTCCTGCACTTATCTCTTGCTGGCGTTTCTGCTTCTGAACTTTTGCCAAGAGAAGCCTTTGGCAGTTTGCCTAAGTATACCAAAGTTGGTGATTAGACTGAAGAATTTGTGTTAAGAAGAATTTGTTTTAATTTAGTTTGGACTACGCTGAGAATGAGTTAATCCTCAGCTGTTCTAATAAAGTCTGTTTGTTTTGGAAATATTTGCATCTAATACTACCTACTTGGGCCTGGGTCACAACAATCACATCCGTTTTTGACACTCTGCGCATGCACGGAAGGTCCTGCGCATGTGCGGAGGTCGCGCGTGTGCTGACATTTGCAAACTGGTAGCGAAGTTAAGTGAATACCACCCCTGTCATAAATCATGTAGTGCTTGACAATTAGCACCTTGAATTGTATCTGGACACACACTGGCAGCCAGTGCAACTCACGGACCAGTGGGGTTACATCTACCTATGGCCTAATTACCTGTATTTAGAGTTGGTAAATAATTTTAAATATTGCCTTTACTAAAGAAATTCTGTCAAAAACAATGTGATCCATGCTGACTACATTTTTTAAAAAATGTGATGAGGAGATACTAAGCACTTTTCAATTATTTTTTGTGTATAGATGTAACTGATCAAAGTTTGTGGTACATTAAAAGAAAAGAGATTTAAAAATCCCCAGTATTCCATCTATTTGATGTAGCACAAACTTTTCAGAATAGAGTTCTAAAATGAAGTTCTGCAGTTTGTTTTTTTTCTAAAATAAGCCTTTTAGAACATTCTAGCATGTTTCAGGTAAAAACAATTGCGAAAATAGTTTATTTGATTCTTCTATACTTATGTATTAACTTCTTCAATAATACATAAATTACTTGTTCATTTGACCGCAATATAATTTGCTTAATATTTGATATATTTCTTATTTAATAAATTCTTTATAGGTAATATATAGAAATGCCCAATGAATAATATTTTATTGTCCGCCTGATTCGCCAGTTGCTTCCCTTTCTGGATCGGGACTCCTTAAACACAGTCACTCATGCCCTTGTCACTTGCCGCCTGGACTACTGTAACGCTCTCTACATGAGGAGCACCCAGAGGCTCCAACTGGCGCAGAGTGTGGCCGCGCGGGTGGTTATGGGAGCGACGTGGCGCTCCCATGTAACACCTCTCCTGCGCGAGCTGCACTGGCTCCCGGTGGTCTTCCGGGTGTGCTTCAAGATTTTGGTTACCACCTTTAGAGCGCTCCATGGCTTAGGGCCTGGTTATTTACGGGACCGCCTCCTGCCGCAAACGGCCTCCCACCGGCCGGTACGCTCTCACAGAGAGGGACTCCTCCGGGTGCCGGCGGCCAAACAATGTTGGCCGGCGGCCCCCAAGGGGAGAGCCTTCTCTGTGGGGGCATCTACTATCTGGAACCAGCTCTCCCCGGAGATACGGAGGATCCCAGATCTACGCACTTTCCGCCGCGCTCTCAAGACCTTTTTATTTCACCAGGCTGGTCTGGCCTAACCTCTCCCATTCTCTTTTTAATGTAAATTTTAATTTGTTCTTAACCTGGGGTTTTAAATTTGTCTTGGGCTAAATTGATTTAATTCGATTTTACTTCTGCTCTTAAATTTTTGTATTCTATGTGTTTTATCTTGTGCCTGTTCACTGCCCTAAATCCTTTGGGAGTAGGGCGGTATATAAATCAAATAAAATGAAATGAAAATGAAATGAAATGGTGCTGTAAAAAGTTTCAATTTTGTGATTAGATTGAAATACCTCCTTAAAATAAATATTTTGAATTTTATCATCACATGTTTTGATAAGTTGACGATCCAAATAGCTTTAATCAAAAACTTATTGAAGAATCATATTGATCTCATTTCACTTGGCTTATGTATAAGTAACATAATTTGAACAATAGCAACCTGTGATCGTGATTGGTGTCATTTTTTTTTAATTTAATTTTTTTTAATTTTTAATTTAATTTATTTTTTTAATTTAATTTAGTACTTTGTACTAAAACTGAAGCATCTTGGGCAGCTATATAATGTTTTAAATAGATAAATAAATCTTATAATAGATTAGATCTATTGTATAAGATCTGTATAATCCAAATCTCTTCATCTCATTTTAACTTTAAATAGTACCTAAATTCCTTGTTATTACAAAAGATTTCGATCATGGACAATATTGCTAAAGAAATACAAAATTACTTGGAAGCAAATAAACTGAATTTAAACTACTTTCTAATAAAAAATATTCTGTGTATTCTGTTATGAATTGTTTTTTTGTTTATACATATAAATCATAAATGTGCAATTGGCTAGTAGTCTGCTTATTCTAAATAACGGACTTATCAGAAATCTGCAGATTTGGATGGCAGAAAATATACACCTTTCAAAACCAAGGTTCTCTAAGAGCACTGAATTTATAAGCCTGCCACAACTGCAGGAATACGTCTTTATTATAAAACCTCGGTCAGGATAAGGTCTTCATCTCATTTTATTTCATTTTAATTCTTCCTGGCTTCTTAGAGCTGACCACACTGAAATATAATATTAAGTCCCATACCCAGGATTAAATTTGATTTAAGTGCACTTGGTGTTAATGTTTGTTTTGTTCTCTATTTCAATATCCATTAAATTAGATACAGTATATTCAGTGGTGGGATGCTCTCGGTTTGGTCCGGTTCTTGCGAACTGGTAGTAATGGCGGTGGGAGGCTCTGCCCCCCCCCCCGACATCATCACTGATGAGCTGTGCGTGCTCCCATTGCGAACTGGTGGTGAAAGTAAGTGGAATCCACCACTGAGTATATTGTGAATTTAAGTTAAATTTGTCTAAAGAAACTCTCTACATCTGAATATATAAATATGTTATTACTACTGCTTTACTGGCATAAAGGCTAATCAAGTTTATGATTAATTACACGAACAATCTATAATTATGCCAAATGTAGGTGACTCGATATAAAGAATATGCTAAACACATTAAAAGACCACTTGGGGGCTTTTCCTGTCTATGTAATTTAACTAATTATTCATGACACATTTTCTATCTCCTATATAATCCTATAATGAATTATTGTCAGGGCTTTCAGCCAGTTTAGCTGGAAGCCAAGGATCAGCATCATAGGACATTTTAACAAAGAATATTTTTTTAAAGATCTTGATTGCTATAGTTCATGTTTTAGTAGATCACTATATTTTCCAAGACATTTGGCATAAATATTTATCAACATTGATAGAGGAAATGCAGACAATTTTCAAATACAAGGGCACTGTTTTCCTCATTTTGTTTATTCCCATTATAAACATTTTAGTACAAAATTTTGGAATTCATAAGGCTATTTAAAGTTTTAAGATAAAAACAGTACATACTGTGATAAAATCATTTGTAAATCATGTGCGTCTTTTTTTCAATATCCTGATAGAGATATAGCAGTTACAATTTGAACTGTACACATTTCATAGAACAGCACGACCAGAAATCAATTCTGAGGAATTGTCTGCAGTGTTAATCATCATTAATAAAGAATAATGAAATGCCCTTAAGAATTTGCTGGATTTTATATTAGCTCAGACATTTAGTAGTAATTATCATAAAGAATGGCATTAATTAAAAAAATATAATCACAATTCTTTCTTGTAAAAGTTTACAATAGAACTTAATATTTGTCTTTATCATTGCTTGATCAGATACTCATAATTAAAACAACTCTTCTTCCAGAAATGTTTTATTTCTGTTTCAAAGCTTATTTTATACATAGCAAAAATGTTTTCCTTTATACATTGTTAGAATCAGGCAGTATAAGCAAATGCATGATAAAGTTCGTTTATACCAAACATTATTTTTATAATTTTCTATTCAAAAATAGATAACTCACATTATTTGAAATTCAAACTATGCTTAATAGGTATAAATCATCAGTGCTACTTCTTTCCTGATATTAAGACATTAATATATGGCCTATAAAGTTTGGCAACTAGGGAAAATCCACAAAACCATCAAAAACAACTTCAAAGGAATAAAATTATAAGGGATAAGGAAAACAACACTACCCTTCCTGGATATCCTCATCAGCAAAGGCAGTGATAGCAAATTTAAAAATTGTTTTAAAAATTAATTATAAAACTATTGTAAAACTACTTACACCAACCAAGTGCTCCAAAGTAACAACTCTATCTCCAAAAAGAGAAGCTGCATAAGAACATAATTTAGATTGGTACAAACACACTGTAGCAATCCTGAACCTCAGAAAAAGGAAACAGATCACCTTTACAACATCTTCCAACAAAATGGATACCCACGCAACTTTATCAAAAAATGCCTGACCACTCAACCAACCATAGCACACCAATACAAGCTGTGTTTGTTATTGTCATACATTAAAGATATATATCCATAACTACCTAAATATATATACGTAATTTAGACTATTAAAACTACATGGCATCACCATAGAACCGTGATAGCGAACCTATGGCACACGTGCCTGAAGTGGCACATGGAGCCATGTCACCTGGCACATGTGGCGTTGCCCGTTCCTCTTCTGGGAAGGAGGAAACCTTAAACCTGTTGAGATTTGAACTGCCAAATAGCAGGCAGCTGGCAGGCAGCAGAAGTGGCCTGCACTCTAACCACTGCACGATCGAGGCTCATACTAATACAAATAAAATATCATGCAAAGCAGCAACTTCCTTTGCTTCTGCTATAACTTACTTACTTACTTACTTACTTACTTACTTACTTACTTACTTACTTACTTACTTACTTACGTACTTCCAGTACTGAGGCATACACAGGCAAGGTTACACAAATCATAAGCAACAATTGTAGATAAACATCAGGTTAAAAAAGAACTGCTATTTTTTTTTGCCTGGAAGAGTCTGGACTCTTTCATATCAGTAATACCACTTGATTGCTTTTTCTGTATAATACACTGGATGCGCAAAGCTTTCTTTTTGACAAAAGCAGCAATGTTGACTCTATTGAGACACACCAATCAAAAATATTGACATGCTCTATTACAGTGTTCATCTATCAATATTTCCTGTTTTCCTAACAGCTTTAATTTGTCTTTGCAGAAGAATAATGTCCTATCTAATTCGCAAAACAATTCTAGAATAGGATGCATTCACACACCAGATAAGAATTTATATGGAATTAATGCCATAATTGGAGTACTATCTGAGACATGGAGAGAAAAGATTTATTTCCAGGATGTTAGGCTGAAAAATGCAAAATGTCATTGATTCCTTATGTGGAAGAAAATATATTGGCAAACATGTTCTAAAGGAAGGAATATTAAATTTCTATTTTGGTCGTTGGAGATAATTGTATAGAAAGTATTTTTCTTTCTTGTCTGTTTTAAAGTGTCTTTTCTGATTTATTAGCTGTAGTTTTATTTGTAGCATTTTATTGTTGAATTACAGTTTCGGCAATCTTCCAAGCCACCCAGAGAACGCTGCTGATAAGACATTTTTTTCTGATATGAACAATTTTTAAAATGTTCGTTATTCAACTTGTTTTTCTTACTAATATTGTTGCCCAGAATCATACTGGAATTGGGTTACCCCTAAACCAATTAAATTAAATTAAATTTACAAATTGAGTGTATTTATGTATCCATAAAGGAATAAATATGAATATTCACAGAACAGATGGAATTCCATGAAATTCTTCTGTATTTGCTGTGGCTCGGGACCAAGCTGGATTCTAGCTGCTGGAGGACAGGGAAATGTCTCCTCTAGCTGGGAGATTCAAATTGCCGGAGCTGAAGCTGGAGAATAATAGGTTGGGCTTGACCTAGATCCTAGAAGCTGGCAATGTGATAGGATGAAGTGTTGTAGAACCTGTTCTATTTGCCAAGCGAATTTTCCTTTCCTTTCCTTTCCTTTCCTTTCCTTTCCTTTCCTTTCCTTTCCTTTCCTTTCCTTTCCTTTCCTTTCCTTTTCTTTCCTTTCCTTTCCTTTCCTTTCCTTTCCTTTCTCTCCTCTCCTCTCCTCTCCTCGCCTCTCCTCCCCTCTCCTCTCCCGTCCCCTCTCCTCTCCTCTCCTCTCCTCTCCCCTCCCCTCCCCTTCCCCTCCCCCTTCCCTTTGACCCTGTTGCTCAGTTGGCATGTGAGTTGGCAACTAAATGTATGGCAACATCAGCTGTTGAAGATGGATTTTTGGGTTCAATAGAATCCATTAATGGCTAGTATATGACTGGTAATGGCTAGTCTTTTGAAATGGATTTGGCAATGTTTGCACTGTCTATGTGCGGAGGAAAAGGAGGAGGAGGAAGGAAAAGGAGAGAAGAAGAAGAAGAAGAAGAAGAAGAAGAAGAAGAAGAAGAAGAAGAAGAAGAAGAAGAAGAAGAAGAAGAAGAAGAAGAAGAGGAGGAGGAGGAGGAGGAGGAGGAGGAGGAGGAGGAGGAGGAGGAGGAGGAGGAGGAGGAGGAGAAAAAGAAGAAGAAGAAGAAGAAGAAGAAAACAATCACCCAGTAGGACAATAATAAACCAATGCAGAAGTGAACAGAAGACAGATTGCAGATTTACTTGCCACAGGGAAGGTACTAGACATCAAGCTGCCACCTGTTCTCTGCAAGCCCTTTCTTAATTCTAGAATTAAGAGCTAATAAACCTAATAATTGAGTACTGCATACATGTACCGCTAATTAGTCTTTCAGTGTTTTAAAAAATCACCAGAATATTGATTCCCCACTCCCAAAATTGCTAACCATTTTAGTCGGTATTGAACAGTTAATATTCTTGGTGTCTACAAACTACATCGAGACAATTTGATGTTTCTGAACCATTGATTTAACTTTGTTGTTCCTTAGAAAAGATGGAAATAATATATAACCTCCATGGAAATCATTCAGGCTCTGGTGTCTACATTTTCTTCATGTTAGGCAGGTCTGTGGCTATTAATAGTTAAGTCTTGTACTGAAAGAATATATAGTAATTCTGATTCCAAGAGGAGAAATATCCACAAAAACACATTGATATTTTTAGGAGTTGTTGACAGATGCAGCTCAGACGTCATATGTACTCTGAATCACATTTTTCTTTTCAAATCCAGATTAATGTACTAGATTATTGTAACTCTGGAATCCATGTAATAGTTCATTCTGATCACATATAATTAAGGAAGGTAGACTGACTCTGAGTCTTATAAAAGGTAAAGGTAAAGGTTCCCCTCGCACATATGTGCTAGTTGTTCCCGACTCTAGGGGCAGTGCTCATCTCCATTTCAAAGCCGAAGAGCCAGCATTGTCCAAAAACATCTCTGTGGTCATGTGGCTGGCATGACTAAATGTTAAAGGCACATGGAACACTAATACCTTCCCACCAAAGGTGATCCCTATTTTTTCTACTTGCATTTTTTACGTGCTTTTGAACTGCTAGGTTGGAAGAAGCTGGGACAAGTAATGGGAGCTCACCCCATTATGCAGCACTAGGGATTCGAATCGCTGAACTGCCAACCTTTTTATCAACAAGCTGAGTGTCTTAGCCACTGAGCCACTGCATCCCTTAAGACTCTGAGTCTTATATCAATGGTTATAGTTTTCCTTGATTCTGTTCTGGCTAAAAATACAGATTAAGATTCCTGGGGATTACAAAACAACAAACCTATAATCATTTTCTATCCGGTTGTGATGAATAAATATGAATTCTCTCCTAGAGGTTTAAATTTAACATTTGAACAGAACACTGTACAGAATTGAAAATGAATACAGAATTCTGGAATGATAATATTGAACAAGTATTACTAAGGAATAGTGCATATTAACTGCAACATATTTTTCTATGTATATGTTTCTATTTCAGAATTGAACATTTTCTATATGCCCCAGTAAGACAAAAATGTTGATACAACACAATTGATTGTAAGAGCATACTGAGGAGCTGCAGAGCTACTACGTGCATATTAAGTCCATGGGGATACTAGCACACAAAGATGCTCAAAATGCATTGCTATAATTCAACCCACTGAGAGAATAAACTGAAGAACAAAAGAGAATCTATACAGAGGCTCTATAGGGATAATGAATGTGTTCTGTATTTTCTCTGATTTATGTCTGCCAGGTTATTTTGTTCTGTGATCCAAATTAAATGTATACATTTGTGTGAGTAAAGGTCAATGGAAACCCAACTGATAAATAAGATTCTTACTTGGGTCACTGAGGAAGATGAATAATAGTGCGACATAATTATTGCTTTGTAGATTCTTGTATCCCATCTAGTGAACAGAATGATAGGCCAAATAATGACCTCATTACAAACAGATGGATCCTTCATAATTTCAAATAGCATATTATAAAGGTCATGATTTTGTATGAATTGTGAATCGTTTGGGGACCTAATTGATAAATGAAAAGGATGTGCTGGTCACAGAATGTTACAACAAAGCATCTGTTTTAGCATATTAAGGAATACAGAGGTTGAACTGGAGTTTAAATATTTTTTAAGTAAACCTTTAAAATCAGCAGCACTTAATCCAATCACCAATAATTAATTAGTATATTTATTCTAATGTATCTTGATTTGGGCCAGTTTAAGCCTATTCCCTTGTAGATACTTATGTGGTGTTGGTCAGACTAAGAACATATGATAAATAAAAAGGCTATATAAGTATCCACATTCAAGAGCATAATAATATTATAATAACATGGGTACCTACTGTTGAAACCAAATGCATCATTTTTCCAGTAAAAGATTCCTAGAAAAAGTGCTGCTGCTTGAAAGTGTTCTCCAAAAATGCTACATGCACACCTACAAATGACTCAAAATTATTGCCCTTGGAAATAAATTCCTGCATAGGAAATAATAGTAAATAATAGTCACATTTTCTAATGCTTGATATCTTTGACTAGGTATAAAGCTTTAAAAAATAATTATGTTTTTATAAAATATGAATTAATTATGTATAAATCCCTGGGACAATCCTCTAGCATAAAAAGAAACAAGAAATTTTACTTGTGCATACCATTTTATATTTCACAAAAATATTCCACTCATTAAAAAAAAAAAACTTTCAAGCTTCCTGTTTTCATCCCATCCCTTTCCGGCTTTATATTCTTCAGTGTGTTGGGACTACAATCCCCAGATTTCCCTATGCATTCTTTGTTGATATTGAGAATTTCTTTGGAGTCGCTGGGAATTATCCAGCAATTAAAAGAACAAATAGATAAATACTGTGTTTCCCCAAAAATAAGACCCTTTCTTATATTTTTTGAGCCCCGAAATAAGTACTTGGTCTTATTTTCAGGGAGGTCTTTTGGGGCGCAGGGCGCAAGATGGGGCTCCTCTTGTCATCTTACCTTATTTGATCTGTCTCCCTAATCCTAACCAGAGGAAATGGTGGGGACATGTGGTTTAATATTTTTGGAAGAGCTTATTTGGGGGGAGGCTTATTTTAGCACATGTGCTCAAAAGCCCTATTGGGCTTATTATCCAGGGAGGTCTTATTTTCAGGGAAACAGGGTAGATGATAGACAGACGACAGACAGACAGACGAGCACACAGACAGACAGACAGACAGACACACACACACACACACACACACACACACTGGAATATTCAGTTTTCATATTTTTCATTTCTCAAGGTTATAATTTCCACCCCCTAAGATGCTTATAAATGCCAAAATAGAAATATGACTCTTGGTAGCAAATGTGAACAGACTGGATTTGAGGATATTCAATGAGCTTTGCATAAGAGGCAACACAAAAATGATGCAAACTCCTTGCAATGTTGGTATGGTAACTAATATAATTAGAAAGAAGCTTTTTTAAAAAAATTAAAATAGAACTGTGCTAATAAACATTTGGTCTCAATTATTGAAAACTCAATGATGCAAACAGTATTTCCTTATTGGGAAAAATGTATCAGGAGAACATTCTAACTTTTTATTGGCTAGTTTACTCTTCTGATTTGTTTTCAGTGCTGGACAATCATTAATACATTTGTGTTAGTTAAATTAAAAAGCAGTTTAAAAGTTGTTGTTTTACTTAGACTTGCGTATAGTCCTCTGCATATCTTAATTTCCTCAAGTATGATGGCTTCAAAAATAAACAAGGCAGCAGTCAAAGATGTAAATATGACCCAACAGTGTGTGACAGCAGCCAAAAAAGCCAATAGAGGGATAGAATCAAGATAACATGAAGTTCTTGTATTGCTTTACAAAGCTTTAGAAAGGCCACACTTGGAATATTGCATCCAGTTCTGGTCACCACAATATAAAAAATATTTTGAGACTCTGGAAAGAGTGCAAAGAAGACCAAGAATGATTAGGGGGCTGGAGGCAACAACCTATGAAGAATGGTTACAGGAATTGGGTAGGTCTAGTTTAATGAAAAGGAAGACTAAGAAAGACATGATAGCAATGTGCCAATGTTTGAGGGGCTTCTACAAACACAAGGGGGGGGGGTCAAACTATTTTCCAGAGCACTTGAAGGCAAGTTAAGAAACAATGGACAGAAATTAATCACAGAGAAGAGCAACCTAGAACTAAGGAGAAATTTTCTACCGCTGATTTCAATCAACCAATGGAATAGTTTGGTTTCAGAAGTTGTGGATCCCCCATCACTGGAGGATTTCAAAAGAGACTGGACAGCCATTTACCTGAAATGGTACAGGGTTTCTTGCTCAAGCAAGGGGTTGGACTCCAAGGTCCTTCCAGCTCTATTACTTTATGTTCTATGTCATATGATGTATCTACTGGTACTTTTCATTTTTGTTACAAACCTATTTGCTATTATGCTTAGTAATGATGTGTCTACTGATGAAAATATCATGTATGTAAATCCTGTGGTCAGGTGTTATATGAAGTGGATGTTAGAGTAATTAATAATATAGAAATATTAGCCATAATTATACTACATATCTGCAAGCCACATATAAACTGTAGAAAGGAGGCAATTCTATGAATAAGATCTCCTGTTCCAGCTGTGATGAATCATTTAAAATATGCAGTTGTTAGTTCGTGCTGCATTCAGCATATAAAAATGGAAAACTGAACAGCCCCTGAAACAAATTGGAAATTCCCAGGGATTAATATAAGTTCTAGTATTGAAAAGGAAAATCTAAACTCATTTACATGCACTCACTAGTAACTACCTTGCCCAAGACTTCTTTTACCTTTAACAAAACCTTAAAACTCTGCCTCAACAGCTAGATTGTTCAACCAGTATCTGTCAATTTTACTACGTGTGAAACTGATTTCAGTTTCTTCACCTTCATTTGGACACAGACCATGAAGTCCAAAGATGTGTGAATACAATTAGGAAGGATCCACTCCATATGAGACATCATCATGCTATTTTCTTACAAGCTTCATCTCCCCATCCAGACTTTAATCTTTTTCTGTATCTCAAAGGGTCCAGAAGTGAAATGAATTCCAAATGGTCCTGTTATCTCTTGATCACATGCAAAACCTGCTAACGAAACACCTGATTCTTCAGTATTGTATCAAATTTTATCTCCTCCTGTCTCTAAAACGAAGAGAAATTCAATGCATAAACGTAATGTCAAAAAAATCAGCTTCAAATAGCAAACCCCATTTCCAATAATCTTTGGGCAAGAGATTTTTGCCCACAGTGCTACATATTCTATGCTGCACTGGAGAGTTTGTCACCAAATCAAAATAATGTAAAATATCATTTAAGACAGAGATAATCAATTTTTTATGGCTAGAACTGCACTTAATGTTTTTTTTGGGGGGGGAGGGAAACTTGGCAGACCAGTGAAACAAACTGGCTGAATCATATACATATATTTAATTTAATTTACAGCGATACTTCTTCAGGCTTTCCATCTCAAATTGTTGAAAAATCATGCAACTTATTTTATAAGGTAGGGATTGGAAGGGATCCTGGGAGCTTGGTCTTCAATTGGGCCCACCCAATTATCAGATCAATAAAATATGCAAAGGAGAAATAGGGCAAGCACTCAAGTTAGCAGAATATTGGAAGACCCTGAAATATTGATAAAAGTGGATCGTCTAAAAAATCTATGAAGTGTTGTGGCAGATCACAAAAATGTCATATTTTTAATTCAATGTATACAAAAGGAAAATTCAAGAAGTAGTCAGAATGAAAATAGCCAACCTACTTAGTATATAAAAACACTGAACTTGGAAGGACAAGAAATACAGAATTGCTGAGATGACTTTTTTTTAAAAAGTGTACCCTGCAACACCTCAAAGAATGATCAATCATGTGGTATATTTAATTAAATGGCCACTAGTTTTTAATCTGATTACAGTAATCATTTTATTATGGAAATTTGTATTTTGTAAATTATTTACAATTATGTTGTATACAAAAAAAAAATGTACTTGCAATATTGCAGCACCAAAATGTTTATAAATGTCATCTTCCCACATAAAGCTGTATTGTCTGGCGCTATCCATGGTACTGAAAGGATCTAAAAATTCCCACTTGAAAGTTTTGCTGTACTCCAAATTTACTACTTTATAAAACACATCAAAAACACCTAATATATTCCTATAATACATTCAATCATATACCTTTATGGATTTCAGGAGAACTTGTCCATCAACATATTTTCTTCTATAGATAATGTTTTATCTTTGACCAACAGCAACAGCAAGATTGTCAACAGTTTTTATCAATCTGTCACATTTCAGTCTGGTCTGAAATGCTCCAGTGCCATAATCTACTGGTAATCTAATCTACTGTTCAGTTCGAACAGAGAAAAGCTATGCTTTGTTGCTTTGACATATAAGTGTGTGTCATCTGAAGCCATGGCAAACACAAAGAATGATTATTCCATACAAACAGGCATGCCTATTTAACTCATGAAGTTTGAATTAAATCTGTTTACTTTCTGATTATCCTACAAACCCAGTACGAATATTCCTTTCCCTTAATTTTACAAATTATTAATCCAAAACATTTTTCTATAGTATGCAGTAATCAAGGTAAATATAGGGAATATTCCTCTTTTTTCATGCCATTTTAAAATAGAATAACAGAGTTGGAAGGGACCTTGGAGGTCTTCTAGTCCAACCCCCTGCTTAAGCTGGGTACTCTACACCACTTCAGACAAATGGTTATCCAATCTCTTCTTAAAAACTTCCAGTGTTGGAGCATTTACAACTTCTGGAGGCAAGTTGTTCCACTGATTAATTGTTCTAACTGTCAGGAAATTTCTCCTTAGTTCTAAATTGCTTCTCTCCTTGATTTGTTTCCACCCATTGCTTCTTGTCCTGCCCTCAGATGCTTTGGAAAATAGCTTGACTCCCTCCCACCTAAATCAACTAATATGCAGGTCGCCCTTAGAGTGAGTCTTGCTTTATTTTGAAAATCATGAAGATCTCATTTGAGATCTTGGGAGATTTGAAGATGTCCAAGAATTTGGCTATTAAAAACTAATAATGGACTTAATTTATCGGTCCTGAGAAGATCATATGCACAATGGCTTCTGGAAAGGCTACATAAATCCACACAATAAAGAATAAAATCGAACCTATAATTTACATTTGTTACCTTCTACAACACTTTCATATCAACTTTTTATCCTATTTCTTCAGACTTCAACTTTAATTTACATAGAATTTACATAGAACTTGCACAGTTCTGATCTTTGTGCATATAGACCAGTGGTGGGATTCAGCCAGTTCGCAACTATTCGGGAGAACCGGTCATTAACTTTCTAAGCAGTTCGGAAAACTGGTTGTTGGAAGAAATCTTATTTTGTTTTTTTCCACTTTACAGGGCTAATCCTGTAAGGAAGACAGGAAGGAAACATTCTGGTGTTGTTTCTAGCCAAATCTTTATTGCCCTCCTTACAGAACTGCCTCACTGGTTAACCCTTATTCCATTGTAACAGCTAAGGTGAAGCGCCCATCAACGTGAGTGATGTTGAGTTGGCCATGCCTACATGGTCACATGACCACCAAGCCATGCCTATCCAGCTGGTCATTAAGGCAGGGAACCAGTTGTTAAATTATTTGAATCCCACCACTGGTATAGACATATTACACAACATTTGTATATCTTTTTCCAAGACCTTTGTGACTGCTATGCCATGTACTTCTAGTCTGTAGTGAATGTCTTGATTGCTTGTTCTTTTACTGTTGTTCCTAAAAGACATAAATGTGCACTACTTCGATATCTTAATTTTCAGTTCAAAGGCTTATCTGTTGTCATTAATCTGATCTTCTTATATTTAACTTCAGTTACATTTTTTCATGGTGTCCTTGATTTTATTTACCTTTTACTTAGAGAATTCAGCTTTGTCATACTTATTTCCAATCTGGAAGTAGTCTGTTTCACTATGTTCTGTCCATATTGTGGCTGCTTGATCCTGTATATCAGTTTCTCATGAACACAATGAGATAGCTTGGGATTTCCATTTTACTGAACACATTCATAGCAGAGTTTGATGTGATCAAAACACTCAAAGGCCCTTTTATAATCAGTTAAGCACATAGTGACTTTTATTTGGCATGCTTTGGCTCTCCAGCATGCAGTGGCAATAATGTCTTATGTTCTAGCTTGAACACCTGGTATTCTTTTCCTATATAAAGCTCTAATCTGCATTGGATAATCCTAACCAATTTTGCTAGCTGTGAAGGATATTAAGGATATTGTACATAGTGTGCACACTCTATTAAGTCTCCTTTTTTGGTATTGAAATGTATATTAACCTTTTCCAATCTGTTGGTCACTATGTCATTCTGCATTTTCCTGGTATAGCTTAGTTACAATCTTTATGGTTTCTTTTTCTATTGCATGCCATATACAATATGTGTTGATAATCCATCAGATCCTGTAGTCTTCCAGTTAGGTAATTACCAGAGTGCTGAACTAATTTCATCTTTAGTACCAGAGGTTGTTGTAAGTAGGGAATGTCTTTTCAGGTATTTTGGATCTTAACATCTCTATAGTACAGTATTGCAGCTTCATTATGGTTTCCTAAGCCTTACAATCCAACTATATTTTCTCTTTCATCATTCCAACACTGAGAATCCATTCCCCAAACACAAGCAGCACACCTTATTTGCAAGTTCTGCTAATTTCAAATTGAACTTGATTATAAATACCTCCCCTCCTACTGCATCAGTGGTTGGAGTATAGACTTGAATGACTGTCGTATTAATGAGAGGTCCATGAAGCCTAATTGTTTATGCATTTGATGAATGTTTGCAGAAACAGGACATGTGTCTTGTCTAATGAAGAGAAGGACTAAGGCGACATGATAGCAGTCTTCCAATATTTGAGAGGCTGTCACAGAGAAGAAGGGGACAACCTATTCTCCAAAGCATCTGAAGGCAGGACAAGAAGTAACAGATGAAAACTAATTAAGGAGATATCCAACCGAGAGTTAAGGAGAAATTTCCTGACAATTAGAGAACAATTAACCAATGGAATGGCTTGCCTCCAAAAGTTGTGAGTGTTCTATTACTGGATATTTTTCAGAAGAGATTGGACACCCATTTGTCCAGAATGATATAGGATCTCTTATAGGACAGAATGTATCTGCCCTCAGTGTGGAAGGGATTGCCACTCTTGAATTGGCCTTTTTCGTCACACCAGATGCTGTTTTAGGACCTCTTTCCAGAGGTCCAAAAGACTACGATACCATAGTCTTTTGAGACTGAAGGTTGCCAATGAATATAGGATCTCTTGCTTAAGCAGGAGGTTGGACTAGAAGGCCTCCAAGCTCCCTCCCAACTTTCTTATTCTGTATTCTATTCTGTATGATATTATTTGGTTATAGGTTGGTTATTTGGTTATTCTATGATATTATTTGATTATAGATTGCAATGTTGCCAAATGCTGTTCTGGCTATCATCTTCCTAACTATAAAACCAACATAGTTCATTTTTTAGTTTTTCATATCCTGAGTAATAAACTGTTTGATCATCTGGTTGAGTTCTCAAGTCACTGATCCTGAAGATATCAATTTGTAATTATTTCATTTCACTTGTATGTATTGAGCTTTCCTCTGTTCATGCTTCTTACATTGCATGTATCAACCATAATTCTATCTTTGCAGCTTCAGATTTTCTTTTCCTGTGTGACAACACGAGTAACTCTACATTCCAAAGACTTTAATGTAGCCACATCACAAAAAACAATTACTACTCTGAATAATCGTCAGCTCTCCCTCATTGGCGTGTTGAATGGCATCTGATCCAAAGGGTCCATCATCTGGCACTATATGTCAATCATTTTATATTTTCTATCCATATGGTTTTCTCAGTAAAAATACAGGAGTGGTTTACCATTGCCTTCTGCTGCACAGTTTGAGTTTGTGCTTTTGTTATTGTCAGTAAGTAGAGGGACATGCTGGCTCAGTGGCTAAGATGCTGAGCTTGTCGATTGAAAGGTCAGCAGTTCAGCCGGTTCGAAACCCTAGTGCCATGTAATGGGGTGAGCTCCCGTTACTTGTCCCAGCTTTTGCCAACCTAGCAGTTCGAAAGCACATAAAAAAATGCAAGTAGAAAAATAGGGACCACCTTTGGTGGGAAGGTAACAGCGTTCCGTGCGCCTTTGGCGTTTAGTCATGGTGGCCACATGACCACCGAGATGTCTTTTGACAGTGCTGGCATTTCAGCTTTGAAACGGAGATGAGCACTGTCCCCTAGAGTCAGGAATGACTAGCACATATGTGCAAGGGGAAACTTTACCTTTACCTTTATTGTCAGTAAAGTGATCATCTGTCTCTGGCATCTTCCTGTATTGCTACTGCCCAAGATAGGTTTCTGCTTATTTTAGCTGGGCAGCTGGAATGACCTTCATGCATGGGTAAACCTGCTGGGAATATATACTGTTGGTATACACACCTGACATTCTCCATTCATCCCTCCTAGGAGCATTCTGCCCACCACAAAGAGGCAGCCCAGCAGGACTTGGAGGAATTTATGGAATAAACCTATCAACACATAATAAAACATTGACAAGAGTTCCTATTTACCACAGGATTTGTGATTCTAGTTAACAAGGAAAACTTTTTGTCTTTGCCTTTTGCCTTAACAGGGCTCGGTGAGAAGAAAAATGTAAAATGAGGGGAATTTTCCTAGATTCTCAACAATGACACAAATCCCTGGGTTTAAAGCTAGTAGTTGTTGCCTTATACAGCAAAGATGATGTTAATTTTCTCTGAATGGAGGTAGTAGCTCAAAAACATGTTTTTAACTCCCTGCTGTGCCACGATATCAATGATTTATCAGGCAGGAGAGGTTTGTGGGAGAAAAACAACAGCAGGAACAGCAGCACAGTATTGTTTTGTAGTCTCTCAACAGGAATAGGGTTAGATCAACTTTTCTCTATAAAGCTGCTTACCTTCAAACAGACAGTAAATCACTGCTTGCTTGCTTGCCTGCCTGCTTTTCTTTTCTTTTTCTTTTTGTGCAAAGAACACACCAGAAGGAACATCCCTATCACTCTAGATAATGCATCAGTGAGCAAATGAATGATTACATGTCGGCCACATCATATTGGCTAGGGGGAAATTCAATTTTAGTAGCTCTCCCCAGCTCATGAATTCCTAATAGCCTTTAAAAATCCCGTATAAAATCACCCAAATGAAAACGGTGATATGGCTGACTAACACAAAAGTCAACACTCTGAATAATGGCTCAAATCACCAGTTTCAAGAGACTAAAAGGAAAAAGGTGATTCACATATTCCCTGACTAACTTGTGATTTCTTTTTCTTTTAATTTGGCATTATGTGACCAGGGCCAGATGGAAACAAGCTATCTGGTGAGCTTGAAGGTTTTAAACAAACCACTAAGCATTCTTTTTTCTGATGTTTTCCACAGTGGTGCTCAACTGTAAATATGCATACTTACATTAATTATAAAGCACAGAGGCACAAGCACTGCATTACAACAGAGTGTTAAGAAGCAGATCACAGATAGCTGGGATCAAATCTCTCTGAGCTGTATTGGTTTATACTAAGAATAAAATCCATTTTTAAAAATTAATAATGATGATAACAAACACAGATAGCTTTCGTAGTGCACTAATACACAAATAGGTGGAGAGATGTATTTGCTTATACAGTATTACTGTCAGGACAAACCCAATAGTGACATAAAATAATCCAGCCCAAGTTCAGTTCCTTATTTGCTTACATCCAATAGACAGAATCTTGCCACATTAAACCCTTAGTCTTCTCGGCCTAACAGATATATTCTGGGAAAGTGGCTTTCTTAACCCTCTTCCTCTGTTTCCTGTGCAGTCTGGACTGTGTTGCCTTTTGTTTCACTCACTTCATTAGAATGTGCTTCTCCTTCCTGGGTAACTATAGCTTCACTATAGCTCAGTGATGATGAACCTTTATAGCACCGGGTGCCCAAACCGGAACACACATGTGTGCATGCCAGCTAGTCTTCGTGCACGCCAGAGCACTGGAAACCCAAAGACCAGGTGGCTAGTGCGCATGCACACGCCAGCCATCTGGTCTTTGGGTTTCCGACACACGCATGCACGTCGGCCAGATGGTCTTTGGGTTTCCGGTGCTCTGGCGCACACGAAGAACAGCTGGCTGGCATGTAGGCGCATGCCAGAAACCAGAAGAGCAGCTGGCGACGGTGCACGTGCCCACAGAGAGGGCTCTGCATGCCACCTCTGGCACATTTGCCATAGGTTCATCATCACAGCTAGAGTCCATCACTATTACATATTGAAGAAGTCTTCTTTTTTGGTAAATTCAAACCACTTCACTCTGATCAGGATGCAAACAAATATGGAAGCACTTGCACAGAGTAAGCAGGATTTTGGATTCCATGCTGTCCAAAAAGCTGCTTTTGAGGTGCAGATTGTAATATGGCATATAGGTCCTTGGCTTCAAAGGAATGTCAAAGACCAGCATGATCATACTTGAAATGTTGCTCTGGAGTGGCCAGCATTACAGTAATTTTTTATTAGTGTGAATCTGCTGCTTGTGTTTTGCTCCACTACATTCAACAAGAAGAAATAGAGACTTAAAATGAGAAAAGGGAAGTAGAATTTCAAGGTAATACGATACAAACAGAGAAAATTTGGAAAGACGTTCAATAAAATTGTTAGACAGTACGAAATCTGGAACTACAAGTATCTCCAAATTTTCCACAAAGTTTGAAAAGGGAAAAATGTGCAGAATATTCTTTGATATTATGAAAATTTTTAAGTATTTGCATTTTTTTGAGCAATAGTGGTCTAGAAAATGATTAGTCATAAATAATGTAAATTTGCAAGTGTTTTTCTAAAACTGCAAACAGACACACCATCCATATTTAGAAGAAACCTGAATCACCAAGCAAGCAACATCATGCAATACATTTATCAACCAGGGCATTCAGATATGTTTCAAATTCTGTATTAATATCTAACATAGATATCGATTGTATGAAAATATGGGATGAACAAGAAGAAAACTTGGAAGTCTTAATAGTGATTTGTATGGCCATTGATCTCTAGCTCATTAATATCAGATGTTTGTGCTTCATAAAAATAATATGCAGGAATCCAATACAAAATGTAAGCTAATAATGTGCAAACTATACTTTATAATAGTAAAGTCACTGGTATTACTGTAGTTGATACAGCTCTGAGATTAAACTTTCTCTTCCAGCAGTACAACAAACTAAAAAGTTTTCCTTAAGTCCAGCAGGTCTCTATTCTGGGAAACAAATGTAGGGGGGGGGGGAATTAGACTCCAGAAAATCTTATTGCCCTGGGATTTCTAGACCTAGGTCTAATGTTGCTTTACTTCCAACCTATATACAATTTACCAAATGGAAACTTATTATTTTATTTTATAGTCAGGCAAATTATCTGTTTCTATGGTGGAAGAAGAGAGACCTCTTGTGGAATTTCATATATATATATATATATATATATATATATATATATATATATATATATATATTATCTTCGTAGATTTTCACGGGTAGAGGTATGCAAGTCTTGGCGTATTCAGGTCTTTTTCCATGTAAGATTGAGGGTATCTTGGTGACATTTCGACGAGGTCCCACTCGTCATCTTCAGGTGCATAAACACGAAGCCGAAGACGAGTGGGAACTCATCGAAATGTATATATATATATATATTTCTATTGAGGACCTGGTCTACCCCAATATGGGAGAGAGCATACTGCTTCCCTTTCGCCTTTCAGCTCAATCTAGGAGGCCTCAAGCAGTCGCATTCACGACAAACTATTTTATACCAAATTTATATTTGCTGATAAAGAAATGGAGACTTTATCAGCAAATACACACACACACACACACACACACACACACACATACCATTCTAATTAATTCCATTTTTAAAAGCAACATTGATTTCAGTTTTTTAAAAATGTTAAACTTTTTATAATATACTGAACCTAAAGAAATAATGAAATAAAGAGCAATAACTGAAATTAACAAGCCATAACACTATTAGAAGATTAAACAAAAGTAAAGCAAAGCAGACTATTGAATAACTATGGATGGAATCATTACATGGAATAACATTTCTAGGGAGACTAGCATGGATAAACTGTTAAGATTACTCTTCGTAGCAGTAGGGCCCTACTAACATATTCTCTCCTTTGGGAAGGTAAATATCAGATCCTTATTAAATATATTACATATTCACTATTTCAAATCCAATGCTTATTTTTTATCCAGTTTTGTGACTATATTGCCATTCCCATTTCAGCTTAGATAGACTTCCCAGATATTTGTCGAATATGTCTAAGAGCTTTTGTGAAGCACAATTACATTCTCTCTCCCAATTTCAGCACATATTTAGAACTCTTGAATATAAGAAACTCGGGGGAGGGGGAAGACTATGGATTTCCAGGAAATTATTTCAGAAATAGCAGAATACACTACATTCTATCAACTTCCTTTGATCTGAAACTGGATGAATATCAGATAGTCATTCCTGTATTTGTAGCAGAGGTAGAAATGAGATATCTTCATTAACATAGCCAGGACCAATGAGTGAGTGAGTGAGTGAGTGAGTGAATGAGTGAGTGTGTGTGTGTGTGTGTGAGTGAAAGAGAGAGAGAGAGAGAGAGAGAGAGGGAGGGAGGGGGGAGGGAGGGAGGGAGGGAGAGAGGGAGGGAGAGGGGATGGAGGGAGAGAGAGAGGGAGGAAGGGAGAGAGAGAGAGAAGGATTACTATGCAGATCTGTTATGCAGTCATCAGATTTGACTACATAACATCCTCAAGCCAAATAAGAATAACCTGGAAATATTGCCTTCACTCTCAAATTTTTAGATATTGATTGAAAACAAATTCAATCTGTCATAGCTAAATGTCTATGGAGATTCTCAGTCACCCAGGTCACAGCTGGCTTGAAAGAGGAGTCAAAGAGGCCATCTGTGTCAAAATTGAACAACCCTCTCTCAACAGACATCATCTATTTCCAGTTTACAACACAGTCCTTTCAGCAGTTCCAGGAAGGATCCACGCCCATTTGCACTACTCAGGTGACCCTGAAGACACAGATAAACCTCTAAGTGGCCTCAACAACTCTCTAAAAAGAATGCAAATGACCAGCTGTCTGCAAGAAACATAAATCTTTCCATTCCCCACTATTCCCACAGAGCTGAAGAAGCTTCTTGGATGAGAAGTGAAACGTCTTCAAAGAAAAACAAGAAAGTCCAGTTGCCCCTTGAAAAAGTTCCTCTGGGACATGCAATCTATCAATGCAATAAAGTCACAAAGCAAATGAAGTCAAAAGTATTGTTTCCTTCCCTCTTTCTGAACAAGTTAAAAGTTTTGCTCTTTTTTTTTTTAACACCCTGAGCAGTCCCTAAAAGAGAAGCATGATTTGGAGGGAGAATCAAATTACTGTTAGCATTCACAAGTAACAGATCCTAAAAAGGTATGAGATAATTCAGTTAGTTTCAACTGCACTTAAATCCATTCACAAAATGTTTTCATACTTTTTCCATATGAAGTGTATATCACTGGGTATTTTTCAGAAACAAGCCTCATGTGTAGATCAGCTATAGCAGTGATGGCGAACCTTTTCAGCACCGAGTGCCCAAACTGGAATGTGCGTGCATGTGCATGTGCTGGCCAGCTGGTCTTAGGTTTCTGGCATTCACATGTGCACCGGCCAGCTGCATGCGCCAGAACACTAGAAACCCGAAGACCAGTTGGCCGCCATACGGATACCTTTTTGGCTGGTCTTGGCTGGTTTTGAGGCCATTTTCAGGCCATTTTTGGGCCGTTTTTGGCCATTTTCAGGCCATTTCCTGGCGGTTTGGCACCCACGATGACCATGTGCATCGTAAGCCAGAAGAGCAGCTGCCGACAGTGCGCGTGCCCACAGGTAGGGCTCTGCATGCCACCTCTGGCATGCGTGCCATAGGTTCGCCATCACGGAGCTATAGGATTTGCTTGAAAATTTAGTGTTTTTCCTTACTCGCTGTTTCCTAACCCAATCATTGACTTAATTATCCCATCAGCTTAATTTTTACATTTGCATCTTACAATCTTACATAGCAATTACATTCATTTTTTGGGGGGGGAGGAACATATAGATATAAGGATCCTTCAAAACTATAGTTTCAATTGATGTAATATTAATACTAATTTATACATGAACTTCATGTAGTTTCTAATCTAAGAATGATTTGCTTCCGAAATACCTCTGTTTCACTGAAAAGTGAAATATCAACAAGTTTGTCTAGCATAAAATCATGAAGACAGTTTCGAGTGTAAACCCAGGATCAAAACTGGCCATGAATGTAAAGAAAGCAGTTTTCTCCATTATGTATGTCTGTGACCTACAGAATGCATACATTGTAGGCTTCACTTTGATAGGCTGATCCAACAGCATCAGTGAAATGCTAATTCTGTTCACAAGGCCCATGGATAGTCTAGTTCTATCCATGCAAGTCATTCTTTGACATTGCAGTTGCTTAGGGATACCATAATTGCATTTGTGGGGGGGAAATGCAATCTATTTTAAGAAAACAATAGTTATGTCAGGCTGATTGCTATTTTATAATCTGGGCAGATAGTTTTGAACATGAAAAGCACAGTAAGGGACATACCATGCTGTTCTGTTCCAATTTCTAATTAAGGTTTCATATTTGTTCTTTAATTTCCATGACAGACGTTTTACTTCTTTGATATATGGTAAAAGTAAAATATGGATAGAGCAGTTGATCACGGAAGAGAACAAGTTGCATGTGCTGTAAATTGACTTTTAAAAGGGAATGTAAGATGGGTCTCAGGGTTCACCCTTTTCATAGTGAGACCTCACTTTATCAGAGTACCCTAATGCTCACTTTCTGAAACATTTGATCTAGTTTGTCAAAAGGTTGATATCCACAATATAATGTGGAATGTGAAATATTTAGAAGACTCAACAGCAGAAATATTGCATTCATATATATAAGATTTTTGCTTTTGCACAACCGCCGTCACTAACGTAAAGCGTGGCTATAAAAGCCAAGTGTGTAAAATCTGCAGATATAGCAAATAGCCGAAGCATAATATAAAAGCTACTATGAGAAGTGACCCTGAACTGGACATTTAACAATGTTTAATACTGGAAGAGAAAAATGTACTCACGGGTGTACTGTCGTCTGAAAAGATGTTCATACTGATAGAGCTGCTCATTTTGCCCGACGACAAGGAAGGCGGTGAAGGACTGCGCTTTTCCAAATGGTTCTGACTCTGTATATCTTGACGTTGGAGATATTCACGCCATGCTCTTTGAATGCTATATGAAATTTGAAAGATGGATGAATTATGAGCCTACATTTTATATTCACGCATCTCCCCAGAGATGCCTGCCATTCTGGAAGGCAACCCTTGTAAAATTGAAACAAGATTTTTGCACACTCTGGGAAATGCTTTTCTTAAAAATTTTCTCTTTTGGATGCTGTATTTAAGACATATTTTCCCTAAAAAGCTTCATCCAATAATGACTCCTAGTTGGTATTTCCCCCAGTGAGAGAGGCATACATCAGAACAAGTCTCTGGGGCAAAAGTTCACGAGCCTAGCTTGTAAAATGTTCAGGAGAACCTGCGGTGGGAGCAAAGTATTCTCTCCACAATTTTAAATAAATGAATATATTTTAAAATCAAAGTCCAGGATTTAAAATTATATACTTAAGAGTATATCACAGTGGGAGATTTAATCATATAAATTAAATATGCAGTCCTACATAGAAAGTCCCGAATGTCTCTTACTAAATTCACTTACAGCTAACTTCAGATATTTAATGAACATTTCCATTCATTTTTTTTTCTTTTTTGATAAAGCATTAAAGAAAAAAAACTTAACCTGAACAGACAGGGGAAAAAAGTTATATTCTGGATGAAAGTAAAAGCCTACCTACTTCAGCATTCAGTTCCCACAGTGGCTACCAGATGCTTGTGAAAAACAGAATGTGAGTGTAGCATTTCCCCTTGACGTTCTCCAACAGCTGGTATTCAGAGGCATTAATCCAGTGATAGAATAAGAAAGGTGTGTGGTTTGAATGAAAAGTAATGCTTTCCTCTCTATAACTTTACTTTATAGAGATTTTTTAAATAAAAGAAACCATAAAATAATCTTGAAATTAGCTCTTTGGTTGCCTGTATTTACCTCTCCATATAAGCATTACTATTTGCTATACACTTCTGTCCAAGATGGGCAAACTTCCTAAAGTTGTTGTGAAAGAACTCTATGCTTTGTGTCTCTTGTCAGGTTTTGATAGCCCTTACCACCTCTTCATAGTCAAATAGATGGGTAAGATTGTGAGATCACAGTTCACTTTTTCCTTCTGGCCAACGTTGTCCTTTGGAGGGAAATAGCAATATCAATAGCTCTTAGACTTATATACCACTTCACAGTACTTTACAGCACTCTCTAAGTGGTTTACAGTGTTCACATATTGCCCCCAATAATTTGTCCTCATGTCCAAGAAAATGTCCTTTTTGTGCTTCTGAATTAGTGTTTTGTAGCACTGAATTCATAAAGGTAAAGGTTCCCCTCGCACATTTCTTCTAGCTGTTCCCGACTCTAGGGGGCGGTGCTCATCTCCGTTTCAAAGCTGAAGAGCCAGCTCTTTCTGAAGTCGTCTCCGTGGTCATGTGGCTGGCATGACTAAATGCCAAAGGCGCACGGAACACTGTTACCTTCCCACCAAAGGTAGTCCCTATTTTTCTACTTGCATTTATTTCGTGCATTCAAACTGCTAGGTTGACAGAAGCTGGGACAAGTAACAGGAACTCACCCCATTACGGGGCACTAGGGATTCAAACCACTGAACTGCTGACCTTTCGATCGACAAGCTCAGTATCTTAGCCACTGAGCCACCATGTCCCTTAACTGAGTTCATTGTGATATCATATTCAAGGAAAGGAAATCCATGTGAATAACACCATCGGCATTCCCAAAAATTAACCATGAGTTTTCTTGTTGAAGCCTGTATGATGGTGATGATGAATGCAAGGGATTGTGTTAATATTCCATGGACTGATGCTTTGTTTCTGGGTCATAAAGACAAACAAATGTTTTGTTGGCTATCACAATTCTGTGAAGAAATTTCTCACCTGTTTTGACATGACAAAAATTATTGGCAAATTTCAATTCTTGAAAGTTTTATCGATCATCAGAGTAAGAGGCATCCAACTTGCATAATCATTCAATATTGAACAATACCAATAATGTGACATAAAGTGAACCTATGAAATACATTTTGAGTAATTTGTGGATAGTCAGCTCATCAATCTTTCTCATGTGAAACTTATTGGTTGCTGTCATATTTCTTTGTAGTTTACCATTTTTGGCCCTGTTTGTGGCCTTGTTGAAAGGACTCATATCAACAAAGTCGTCATCATAAATAACCTATATTTGGTGGTCAAGTTTTCTACTTTGGCAGACAAAAATCCAATCACAACAGACAGCTTGAAGTGTATTTACTTGAGGCTTTTCTTTTACAAATAGCAACAGAACCATTTAACCCCGCAACTTTCCATCAACTGAGGTGGATGCTAAAGATGTTGACATTTTTTACTTTGTCCATACTGCTATGTCTTTGCAACCTATGATTATGAGGGCTTTACTTTTCATTCAGCCTTCATGTATCTATCACAGCTAGGAGCCATTGATACTTTTATCTTCCACAAAATAATGGATTCATAAACTTTTCAATCAGAAACATTTGCCTGATGTTTAAGTTGGTGCCCTATCACTGTTGCTTCCAATTACCTTTCTAGAGTCCTGGCCAGACAAAAATCTGCTTTTTTCCAAACACTGCAGAACAGACTGTTTTGATTTTGGACAAAATTTCTTTATATATAGTTATATAAAATATAAACAAAAATATATGTATTTTCTATTTTCTCTCGTATTTGTGTTACCCTTTTTTTTCCCCTTTAATTTATATGCCGCCCTTCTCCGGAGACTCAGGGCAGCTTACAATGCATTAAGCAATAGCCTTCATACTTTTGTATATTTATACAAAGTCAGCTTATTGCCCCACAATCCTCATTTCACCTACCTTTGAAAGGATGGAAGGCTGAGTCAACCTTGAGCCTGGTGAGATTTGAACTTGCAGTAATTGCAAGCAGCAGATGTTAATAACAGTGCTTTAGTCCACTGTACTACAGGCTCTTCTTTCTTTTTGCTGTTTTTGTTTACAATTTGAAAGAAGCTTCTAATTTTTTTTTAAAGTGTTATATTTTGAACTGTTAAGATGCTGAGTATGATATCTACAAACCACCAGATGGCAGTGTCATATCAAAGAAGCTTTAGATTTTGAAGAGCTTTGTAAGGAGTATAGTAGCGAATTCAAAACATTGCTCTTTACAACTGAATAGTTGTCTGAAGAGAACTTCCAGAGAATAGCCTCATGGTATTCTAATGCAGTTCTTTAAATTTTTATGCCATTTTTCTCTACTTCTTCTTCATTGCAAATAAAGGGTTTTTAAAAAGGGGGACAAAGCAATCCTGAAAGAATTGCAAAAAGCATCTTATAGTAGACAGGCTGTGATTTCCAGAGCCAACAGCTCTCTTCAGTCAGGAAAAGAAGAAAAGAAATGCCCCATATATCTCTGAAACAGTGTTGCTGTGGTTTCATGTCTGAATAAACCTTCTCTCTCTCAATTGTTTTGTTAAAAGTCCCAAAGATATGAGAGAAGATAACTGAGAGAATAACTATCCAAATGGTGTAGGGTGCAAGATATTGTTTAAAAAGTATACAGTGATGATACCCGGTTGTATATTTTGACCTCTGGTTGGCCAAGCAATGTTGTCAAATACCTGACCCACTGCCTTGAGGCTATGTGAGTGTAGATGAGGAACAACCAGTGGTGGGTTGCCCCCGGTTCGCACCGGTTCTATAGAACTGGTAGTAAAACCGGCGGGAGGCTCCGCCCACCAACCCCAACATTATCAGAATGCGTCTGCACATGCGCAGAAGAGTGCATGTGCGCATGAGCAAAGGGTGCGCGTGCGCGGGGCCCCGTTACAAACCAGTAGTAAAGGTAAGTAGAACCCACCCCTGGGAACAACCAACTCAGGCTATGTTTATTTGAACACTCTTTAGATCTGGATGTATTTCATCACTGACTGTTGCTCTTCTCCATTTCAGATTTGTGTGTAATCTGGGGATCCGTTTGGATTCTCTGCTCTTGTTCAAAGACCAGGCTGGAGCTTTGCCCAAGAGGACATTGGCACAGGTACACTTAATGTGCCAGCTGTGCCCCTTCTTGGATCAGGAATTCCTTCAGACGGTCACTCGTGTTTTAGTCATCTCACAATTGGATTAGTGTAATTGTGGTCCTTTGGGAAAAACAGCTGGTAAAGAGAGGGAAATCCTACATTCTGCTCCTTTGATATTGGGTTTCATTCTCATTCTGTTCCAAAATATTATATTAAGTGTAATTTATGAACTAGGTCCACAATGTCAAAAAATGAAAAGATTCTCTTGCTTTCAGAGTTTTTCTTTTGGGTGACAGCTAAATCACAGTATACTATTTTGATAGTATATGATCAGTATATGCGTTGTCTCCGACGAATTCTCGGCATCACCTGGCAGGACAAAGTCCCAAATAGCGCAGTCTTGGAATGTGTGGAATTTTTAGTATGTATACACTATTGAAACAGCAACATTTACGCTGGCTGGGGCAATGTCGTGAGAATGGCTGATGTCGGATTCCGAAAGATCTCCTGTATGGAGAATTAGTGCAGGGAAAGTGCCTCAGAGGGAGACCACAGCTGCGATATAAGGATATCTCCAAGAGGGACCTAAAGGCCCTGGGAATGGACATTAACAACTGGGAATCTTGACTTCTGATCGTTCAGTTTGGAAGCTAAAGACGCAGCATGGCCTTCTCCAATTCGAAGAGACACTTGTTTGGCAGGCTGAGGCAAAGAGGCAGTCCAGGAACCAGTGAAATCTGGGGCTGGGCAGGGGACAGAATGTATCTGCCCTCAGTGTGGAAGGGATTGCCACTTTCAAATTGGCCTTTTTAGTCACACTAGATGAGACTAGGACCTCTTTCCAGAGCATGATACCATAGTCTCTTAAGACTGAAGGATGCCAACGATGATCAGCATCCCTGTGAATTAAAATTCAAGACAAGGGTATGTCCAGGAGTGGTATTCACTTACCTTTGCTACTGGTTCACAAATGGGAGCACACATGCATCCGCAGGGCCTTCGGTGCATGCGCAATGTCAAAAATGGGACATGATGACATCTGGGGTGGTGGGCAGAGCCTCCCATATTCGCCGCCGGATAGAACCAGCTGAATACCACCACTGGATATGTCATATTCCCATGTATTAGGCAGGCCCATCCTGACTCTTTCAGTATTTTTTCTTTGTTCAGAAATCAATGAGCCACACTAAAATCGCTTCCTAAATTGCACATTGCATTATTACCCAGAACTGTTAGTTTATGGAATTTGAATGGGCCCCATCTGCTCTTCTTGCCATTTTTTGTTTACCTTATATTTAAATAACAACAAAGGCATTGAAACGCTGAAGTCAATTGGCCATACTAACAAGATCCCCTGAAGTCAAGTAATAATATTGTAATTGCCGAATTATTTTAGGTCACTTACACTTTCACTTTTGATTCCAAGGGCTGTAAATTGATATGATATTTCTCAATATTATTCTCCATGTCCATGTCCATAGCAAGCTGATGGCTGTAAAAAAAAAAATAAGTCCTTAATTACAATCTATTTCATTCTTATAGTCACCACAAACATTTATCCACCTTGAAACAAAACATTTTGAATCGGCTTGCTATAAAATAACTTTCTTTGGCCCAAAATACGAGCGGAAACAATTAGGCTGCTCTAAACAAAGATGAGATCAAATTAATTTGTCAGTTTTCCAATGACACGGACCTTCTGTTTTTGACTTGTAACACTACTGCTTATTGAGGATGGCTTGGGCTATGTATAACATATCATTGCTAAACTGCTGATGACTGTATATGAAGTAACGTTAGTTTGCCTCTAGCACAGCCATTAAAATGACATTCTTAGCAAACAGTGCTCTAGGGATTCTGGGGACTATATAAAGGCCTCTAGCAATAGGGCACCCAATATTTAATTTATGAATCTCTTCCAAACTGGTGATGTTCCTAAACCCTTCTTTTGACTCCCTGTACCCTAAACTACTTGTCTCTCTCAAGAAAGTTTTGCTCTTTCTCAAAGTTTTCAGGCTTATATTCGTCTATTATAATGTTCGCTTTATGAGCTTTAAGGTTTACCATCATCTAAAGATCTCTAATTCCTTCAAAAAAAGGAATTATTATTCCCTTATGCCATATGTCATCCACAGCATATGCAGGATACCTTTCTCCTTAAAATTCAACAAATCCTTTTGTAAGGCCTTTTTCTCCCACAAATGCTTCTCCTCTTTTTCCCATCCCTCATTTTCTTAATTTTTAGATTGCATTGGGACAGGGATCTATCTATACAATACACTTCTCTCATAGACAAGTATATTCATTCATTCACTTACTCATTCATTGATGGAGGAATTTACAGTTCTTGCTTTGCATGGGAGTAAACATGTGATACCCAGGAGGAAAGTTTACATCATATTAAAACTTAATTCTATCTTATTTTACAAATTAGATGTTAACACTTATTCAGTGTGTAGTTGATTAAGCTCTTCCTCAATCTAAGCAAAGGTTAATTAAAACTTGTGCAGGACTTTAATATGGAAATCAAAAAATGCACTTACTTTTCAAGTAAATATTTTCCATCACTAACTTGCTCCAAGGTGTGCTGTAGCCTTTTGAGTTCTTCCTGCAGAGAAAAAACAGAGCAGACAATAAAATATTAGCTTAACTTAGTAAATATTACTCACTAATTGATTACTTTAGCTTGAACTCATAATCATTACTTTCAGATAGATGGAGGACTCTAACCATCTGGATTAGTATTTTGTGTAATATTTGAATACAAAACTAATAGAGAGGGTTAAAGGAAGCTATTCCTTCAAACAATTCATAAAATTCTGAAACTTCTTTCCAAAAAGTAATTATGAAAAAAAAGTCCTCAGTATTTTAGTATGCTTTAGTTCTCTTACTCAGTATTTTAAAAAATGGCAATAACATTGTCATGCATTAGATTTATTAATAATGGCATTTTTGTTCCACAACTGCTCCAGAGAGCTGATTAGTATCATAGTAACAACTTTTATGTAGTTCAGTCAGAATGTGTAGAGTTTTTGCAACCTTTTCTCATTTTTTGAACCCAGGCCCATTCTCATTGAATTGAAATATTATATTTTGAACATCTAGCATTCTCAATCCATTTGTCATCGCATTCATATTTCATTCCAACCTTCTTCAAAAAATCTATTCCTCCTTTTTTCTTTCTTACATGTGTAAACTGAGATAATTTCCCACATTTTCCTGAAAGATTACTTCCAACTGGATGCTTGAATCTAAAAGCAACCCTTTCTATTTTCCAAAGCACTCTAGGGGTCAATTTTGTTTTCAGTTTATCCCAAAGCAACATAAGGTAATTTAGAATGTGGAAACAATTTACAATTGCCTTTTTATGTGGCTAAGGGTAACAAAACTTGCAAGACTCCCATAAATCATTTTGTGTATGTGTTTGACATTATTTTATATTAACCTAAGGCTAAATACTTTAAAAAGTTTTTTTTCTTTTTAAAAAAAGTAGTTTGTAACATTTTAGGTGCCATTCAATCATTCATTTAAATATTATTGGCTTGTTATTTATGGAAATGGTAATAGAGCAACTACAAAAAGTGCTACTAAAGTTTGTATAATTTGGAAGAGCAGAAGGCATAAAATCTATACTAATTTCAGTTTTGCATCATTAAACATGAAGTATTGATTATTGCTCTCTGCAACGAAATATATGAAGCTAGCTATGTTGCTGTGTCCACATAAAGTGATTCTGATATTTTGCCCTCAGACCTTAAAGCGCACAAATGATGCTTGCTGATGACAAACTATAGCCAAAATGTTGTTACTCCAATTCACAGCTTTAGGAGATGCATCTAACACATTATGCTGGAACTTACTAGCTGCAAATTTTAACTTTGGAAAATTGAACTGGAAGTGATCCAAACTTCTGTTGAAATTCATGATGAATTATGATACCTACCTAAATGTGCTATCATGTAAATTTACTGTAAGGTTCAATACAGTGCTCTTTCTTTCCATGCGGACTGTTGGGAATGTATATTAATAGTTGAAAGAAATTGAAGTTTGAAAATGCAACCCTTGCTTTTTGGAGTGCAAGAATTTTATTCTCTCTTGTGGATGTGTACACAATATTTATGGAAATATTAGTAGGTCTACAGTACTCAGGTAAGGAGTAATATTGGGATGTGGTATAAGAATGATACAAAAAGCTATTACCGTTTTATCAAAGCTACTTAGACATGGTTTTAAGGTAATATGTTTGAACCGCATTTCTTTCACACAATTCAGCTCATCTATTCATTCTTTGAACAGCATTAGAGTTACATTCCCATGACTTTATCTTCATGCTGATATTCATTCTTCTTTAATTAAAGCATGTTTTTCCCCCTGAAAACCAGGCAGTAGGCCACAGAATAAAAAGATGACATGAACACTGAGTTCAAAATAGAGAAATCTATAGAGAGTAATCAGTAAACATAAAATATCAAAGAAATATAAAATATACAGTATTTGGAAAATATAACCTATTTTCACCTGTTGAATGAAAGAAAATATATTTGGCATCAGGGCAGTTAGAACCAAATTGGTGTTTTCCAAACAAAAGTGCAATTATTTCATTTATTAGTATATTTTCACTGGCAAGGAAGGGAAGCGGTTACAGGTAGTTCTCGAATTACAACATTCATCTAATGATGTTCTGGAATTACTGTATTTTTCGGAGTAGAAGACACACTGGAGTATAAGACGCACCTTAGTTTTTGGGGAGGAAAATAAGAAAAAAGCTGATTGGTGGGTGGATCGGCCTCCCAGAATACCCCCAATCAGCTGTTCCCAGAGGTGAAGTTTAGCAACAAGTTTGTTAGTTGTGAGCTCTGTGCCTTGCTTTTTTTTCTGCCTCTGATTTGGCAGTGGTGGGTTGCCCCCGGTTTGCACCAGTTCTATAGAACCAGTAGTAAAACCGACGTGAGGCTCCGCCCACCGACCCGATATCATCAGAATGCTTCTGCGCATGCGCAGAAAAGGGAGTGTGCGAGAAAAGCAAGCGTGCGTGCGTGGTCCCATTGCGAAACGGGAGTAAAGGTAAGTAGAACCCACCCCTGTGATTCGGGTTTTCCCAAGATGTATCAATACACCTCCTAATCTAATAAATTGAACTTTGAGAAAATGCTTGCCTCAGAGTTTTTAATTGGAGCAACGGGTTTTCTGGAACGCTGACATTCCCAGCCAAAGCAAAGGGTCACATGGCAAGTCACCTGGTTTGATTGGCACTCATCATTTTTAGTACCCATCTTGCTTCTCACAACCAATTAACATTGAGTACTGAGATACCACTGTATGTCTTATTAACTCCATGTAGTATTCTGACACTTATAATTATTTTTACTTTGCTCTAAACAACCTCTGTATTATCTTTCGTCTCCTTCCACATTCCATTCATTCTGCTAGGAGATTTCCTGTATCTTCTCTCTTTTTTCATTCAATTCTCTCTTTCTCTCTTTCATTTTCTTGCATCAACCGCAAAGGTGCAGCGGTTAGAGTGCAGTACTGCAGGCTATTTCTACTGACTGCTGGCTGCCTGCAATTTGGCAGATTGAATCTCACCAGGCTCAAGGTTGACTCAGCCTTCCATCCTTCCGAGGTGGGTAAAATGAGAACCCAAATTGTTGGGGGCAATATGCTGACTCTGTAAACCGTTTAGAGAGGGCTGTAAAGCACTGTGAAGCAGTATATGAGTCTAAGTGCTATTTATGTTACTTTTACTCATGCTCCTTTCAATATTTTTCTTTCTTACCTCTTGTTTTCAGATATCTATTCAGACAAATAATAGGATTTAACATATTGAAAAATACCCTCATATTCCATACAAGGAGACGCTTGCACAATCAGTGTAAACCCATCCTTACCTTTTTGCCTACCTCCCCCCCCCCTTTTTAGGATTTCAACACAGCTAAATTAGCTGAACCACTCCAGCACTTCAGCTATAAAAAGACAATGTGTTCTGCACCTTAAGTGGTGTTTATACTTATCTATATGTTTGAAACAAATGTACCTTTTCCTAAGCAGATTCTTATACACCAATCACAATTCTCATTCATTTTGGCTCTCTAAATGGCTGATTTCTTTCTTTCTGTACTCTCACATCTTGCTCCATTCATATTATTTCACTTGCTCAAGACCAATCCATTATTGATTGGATTCTATTCTGCATATTGTGAGGTCCACAATTGGGTCTATCTCATACTGCTTTGAAAACTTTTTTTTCTCTCCAAAGGAACTAGTGGGTTCTTTCAATTATTGTGCAACATAGGCACAAACATATATGTATATATTATTTCTTTGCATCTTTGGTTTTGCCAGATGTTGTTTGTGAGATGGATTTTGAATAGCATCTCTCAGCAAAGATGCCACACAGGAATACTGCTTCAAGCTTTTCCCATTCATTATGACCATCCTCCTTATTTTAGCTCACCATTCCTAGAATGGTTTCTGTTTGCATCTGCACTAAACAGCTGTTAGATATTACATTTTAGAGTGTTCTCTGTAGAGAAGGATAATTCATTTGTATAAGAAAAAGCAGGGGAAATAAAACAGTAAAGGATAAAGAATAAAAATAGAAACACTTGATGGAGTCATACGGAGCTTCAACTAACAATAATTAATATAGGATTGATTCTCTAGGTTTCTCTCAGCTAAAATCATCCAAAAGGCAGGATAGTCTCATTATTTTCATGATGGGCAGGGGGCACCATGGCAGCACTTCAGAATAAGATTATACAATGGAAATTACCTTACATATAAAGATTAAATTTAGAGCAATATTATCTGGATTCTTATTTACCTAATAACACTAGAATTATAGCTATATACAATCTCATATCGCTTCTAAGGCTATAGTCTTGTGCACAATACCATGCTCATAAATGTGATTGATTTCCATGACAATATTGCACATCAAACAGGGATTACTGTCTAAAAATACATATAATTATACCTAGGCTTATTTAATGACATATTCAAGGATGATAAGCTTATATTGTTTACTACAAAGCTCTGAACATGGTTTTTGAAGGGCTGTTCCTAATTATGGATCATGTTTTGCATTGATGATAATCATACACAGGATCAAATTTCCACAACTTTATTATGATATGAACGGAGCTAATATTTCCAGTTATAGGATTCTTTGGAGAAAATAGCCTCTTTGTACTTCTAGCCTTGAAACTTGTCAACTGAATTAATCAAGGAGGCAATTAACCAAATTTAATTGAATCTGTTTACATAACCAGTTACAGCAATGGTTAACTGACTGACCAATTATATTTTTATAGTACTGGTGGTCGTTTTAGTTAAGAGCCATATATATTCAAAAGTAGAATATAGCTCAGCATTAAAGAGGCAAAAGGACAAGGTAATGGCAGAGGATGAGATGGTTAGATACTGTCATTGATGCAATGAATATGAATTTGGACAAATTCCAGGAGACAGTGGAGGACAGGGGGGCCTGGAGTGCTATGGTCCACAGGTCACAAAGAGTTGAACATGATTTAGTGACTGAACAACAACAGCAATAAATAAGCTGTTGTCTTCTCTTTAGCATTTGTTCTATACCACAAGGATATTAGCATACTTAAAATTATTGAAAGAATTGGGAAATTTTATTTACCGGACAAATACAAGGAATATATAATAAATACTATAACTTCAGGGGTAAAATCCAGCAGGTTCTGACAGGTTCTGGAGAACCGGTAGCAGAAATTTTGAGCAGTTCGGAGAACTGGTAGCAGAAATTTTGAGCTGGCCCCAGAGTGGGGTGGGAATGGAGATTTTGCAATATCCTTCCCTCAGGAGTGGGGTGGGAATGGGGATTTTGCAGTATCCTTCCCCTGGAGTGGGGTAGGAATGGAGATTTGCAGTATCCTTCCCCTGCCATGCCCACCAAGCCACGCCCACCAAGCCACACCATGCCTACCAAGCCACGCCTACAGAACTGGTAGTAAAAAAAATTGGATTTTACCACTGAATAACTTCCATTATCAAATCAGAGTAAAAATAACAAAATGAAAAAAAAAACCCCTATTATAGAAGAGTTAACAATCAGTCCAATCAAAGAATGACACAAAACAATCCAGCCAAAATTTAGTTCTTTATTTACTTACTCCTTACAGACAGAATCTTGCCAGACTAAACCTATGTTACCATATTACTCTATATAGTAATGCTTTGAGTAATATATTACTATATTACTCAAAGCAGACATAGTCTGGAAGATTCTAGGGAGTGGCTATCTTAAATCTTTTCCTTTGTCTCCTCTTCAGCTCTGGACTATGTTCCCTCTTGTCTCAACTCTCCTTGGAATGTACTCCCTACTTTCTGTTGCTTCACTGTAGTCTTTCACTGCGCCTTCCCCCTTCATAGACACAATCTACCACATTAACTAAACTAATAACAATGGAGATCTCTCTCTCTCTCTTTTTTTAGTAGGATGCTTTATCTTGGATATAGCATTTTATTTGAGACCACCATATCTGGCCTACAAAATCCTGATGATAAGTAAATGGCAACAAAAATATTTAGCCTTGACAAAAGACAACCAAGAGAGGATAATGGGACCTGAAAGAATGTTACATAGAAGGTCATGCAACAGTACCCATAGAAGAGCAAGAAAAAAGGAATGATAAAAGCAGTACTGTGCCCTTGAATTCTTGAGTCTTTTATGCTTGCAAAGTGACATTGCATAAAAGTATGAAAAACATATAGTTTGCAGTGTGATGATACAATGCTGTGCTCTTCATTTTCATAAGAATAACAAGCTCCTATGAACACCCATAACCTATCTCACTCATTCTGGAACACGGAACACGGAATAATTTAAGCTACAGGAAAGCAGGTTTTCTATTGACTTTTTAAGGAAAACTTCCTAATAATAAGGGCAATTCAATAATGAGTTCAATTCCTGAGTTGACTTCTTTCATTGGAGCTATTCAAGCAGCCTGAATTTGGATTCCTGTAGCAAGGACAGGGTCAGACTCACTGGCCTAAATGGCCCTTCTCAATTCTATAGTTCTGAGTATTAAATTATATAATAAGAAAAATATGGATGAGAAAATAATAATATAATTTCTATCGAGAAGCTACAGTACTTGTATATAATTACATCAGCAGGATCAAATGATGGTCTTGAAAATAATGATATACTGATTCTGGGACTTCTACCGTTTATGATATTGCCTAGGATTAAAGTAACCGCTTTGGCACTAGATCTGTGCTATTTCAAAAGTTTTCTTCCTCTTTGAGTTTCACTCCTGCTATATTTTAAACTGTCCCTGAAACTTCTTTCCCTTTCAAAGTTATGTAGCATAAGAGATTGAATTATCTTTGCTCATCCTTCTTCCTCCTGTATCCTCCCTATACAATTAGAAAGCATCAAGTTGGGTAAAATTGAAATGACAACTCGTGATAGGATTTGATTCACTGTATAGCTCTAGAAACCATTAATCTATTTCCAGGTTTTCTACTCATTTACCCAAACCTCAGGATTGCTTCACTGCAATAGTTAGATTTATGACTGCCTATATGACCACAAGACAGATGTATGTAAAAAAAAAATAGAGAGAAAGATTAGGATCTGCATTCTTTCAGCCTAAACTTGTGATGCAATGACCCCTTTCCCCTTCTTCTATTATAAGGAAGCTTTCAAAGTTTTAATCTTCTAGATCAGAGGTCTTCAAACTTGGCAGCTTTAAGACTTGTGGACTTCAACTCCCAGAATTCTCCAGCCAGCTATGGCTGATTGGAGGCTGATTGGAAAGATGGTTTAATGGTGGACAGGAGAACCGCATGGTTTCTGACCACATGGAGTGGAGAGTGAGATATATTTATACCCTCTCTTGGGCTTTGAACTTGCTTCCTGTTCCTATGAAAGAAATGTATTCTGATTGGTTGTCAGGCTCCCAGGGGGCCATGGAGGGGTAACTTTGTAGGTTGTCTTGAGTCCCAGGCTTGGTTGAACCTTGCTGAGTGATGCACTCTTCCCAGGTGCCATGTGGTGAGTTGGGTAGGAGGCTAATCCTATTATGTCCTGAGGATGAAGGTCTTTTGTTTTGTAGATAAACTGGCCCAGCCTTTTGTCTTGTAGATAGGTTGACACCAGTCTTTCTGGGGCTATTAGCAAAGGTGGGGATTGTTTTCCAAGAGGATGTTTCTCCTTTTCTCATCCAGGGAGGTATAATATTCTGCCTTTTTAATATTTCCTAGAATATTTCTTTCTTCTAGGACAGAGGTCTTCAAACTTGGTAGCTTGAAGATGTGTGAACTTGAAGTCCACAAAGTCTTAAAGCTGCCAAGTTTGAAGACCTCTGTTCTAGATAATATATAGAGTTTATTATGCTCTTGATAGTCAAGTCAGTGCTAAACACATGTTTTGAACTACGCTGCTGTTATTGTGAATAGTAAGTAGTAAAATATAGTAGAACGTAGATCGAATTGTCACATCTACTGGAATCAAGGAAAATGAAACAAAAGGCAATAAAACAGAATAAACTAATTGCTTAATGGGTACTGCTCCTATAAATATAGTCTCCTTCTTGGATAGGTATTTAGACATCTTGTGTGTTGTGTCATCGCTGAGCCATTTACACTAAGCATCCACAAAGCTTTATGTTTGTCCCAGTTGTGTTCTAATTAGTAGTTATATCTCCGTAGTTTGAAAAATTCCAATTATTCCTGCCCTCTAGCTGCTGCTCCTGGCATAATGTCTGAACAACATGACACCTTCTTTTGTTCTGACTTTCATTGGCATTGGCCTGAAGTACATTGTTTAGCAAAATAAACACATACAAGAATAGACTCAAACATGGTAAATTATATATTAAATATATATTAAATAATGCAGCAACAACAGTATCGCCAGACTGTCACTCAAAGAATAAACAAGCTTTAAATATAGCAATTTACGGAGAAAGAGAGTCTGCCTTTCATTTCCTCTCCTGGTCCTTTTGTTTGCTTCTAATGCATTAATAGTAGGAATGTCTAGATCACTCTAACAATGTCAGTGCATTAGCATTTTGGCAGGGTTTTTGGACCACCGGATGTATTTGAAACTTTGAGAATGTGTGGCTGCTGTGGGAGAAGGGCTCCATGATGAGGGTAACAATTCACAAAACATCAATTCCCACAAGGCATACTATTTGCAACTGCCCGCCCCCCCCCCCCACCGTCACCTCTCATAACTTCAGAGAATTCAATCTATCCTCCCAGTTTAACTTTGGGAAGGTGGGGTTAACTCACATGCAAAGCATTGAACGTTAGCTCTAACTGTATTTAGGATGATTAGTGGGTCTTTATCAGGAGTGAAATCCAGCAGGTTCTGACAGATTCTGGATGACCGGTAGTGGAAATTTTGAGCAGTTCGGAGAATCGGCAACTACAACCTCTGGCTGACCCCAGAGTGGGTGTGGGAATTGATATTTTGCAGTATCCTTCCCCTGCCACGCCCACCAAGCCACACCCACAGAACCAGTAGTAAAAAAAATTGGATTTCACTACTGGTCTTTATTATTTTTACGGAACTATCAGAGGTGGAAGAAAAGACTTATTACACCATTTTCCGTTGTTGAAGTCTTATCTGAAATTTATCAGATTATACCATACTCTACGATAACAAATTTGCTGCTATTTTAGTCAGAACAAATTACTCCATGTGAGAGTGGTTCTGTGGTGGTATTCAGCTGGTTCTATCTATCTATCTATTTGCCTGGTTCGGGTGAATCGGCAGCTGTGGGAGGCTCTGCCCAGCCACCCGGACGTCATCACGTCCCATTTTTGAAGCTCTGTGCATCCGCAGAAGTTCCTACACGCACACTCACATTTGCGAACCGGTAGCGAAGGTAAGTGAATACCACCCCTGGAGTGGTTGCATCAAAGGATCTCATTGTATAATATAATTTACTATAGTGTCCTAATAAAGTGGATGTCAACCCTGAAGCTGACCTGACCGAAGCCATCTTGACAGCTTCAGTGTTGCCACACTGGAGCTGAGGGATAGGGAGGGGGGATTTTAGATAGCCCCAGATTCTTATTTCTTTTATCTGTCCATTGTCCTGCTAGTACCTTTTCCTCCTGTCCCTCAAGTGGCTTCCTTCTTCCCATTGCATGACAACAGGACTCACATTTTCTTCATTCTTGGCAAGTAAAAGGAATATACTACAGGTTGTCCTGCTCTGTATCTGAATTTTGTTTTTGGTTTATTCTAGAAAGAGGGAGGGTGAGGGTAGAAATCAAAGGAATCTCTAGAATAATCAGCACCTAGGATAATGCTCATTCCTAAGCCTCTCTTCTACCATCTATTGCTGGATTCTGTTGCTTCTCAATCAGTCTGGCAATATATGAGGGACTGAATGACATAGAACATCACATGTTCATGATTCTTTGAAACCAATACTAAGTTAGCTTACTGTACATTTATGCAATTATTTATTCCAGAAGGGCCTTCATAAGAAAAAGATGTACTGGACTTATTCTAACTTCATAATGATCAATAAACAGACTATCCTGAGAAGTTAACCATAGTAACTCTGTGGAGTAGAGTATAATATACTAATTAGGCATGCCATAAAGAGACAGAGCACCGGCAATCTCACTGGTTAATAATCTAATCTTCCGTACACTCCAACTAGATGTTAATCACTTAATAACAGTTGTTAACATGATTGTTCAATCCACTGTGGTCTCTTTACAACCTGAGTATAATTTTACGGTACCATTTAAATAGATAGCCAGAGCTTACACTTAGACACAAATTAATGCACTCTTCAAATTCATCTTTTAACAACTCAGCTGCAGTGAAATTGGGTTTAAGAAGCAGCACTTGGAGTAATAGGTTGAGGAGAAAGCATCCTATTGAAAAGAGCCATCAAACTTCCATTTTTATTTATTTATTTATTTGTAATATATTTATTAATTTATTATTTATTAATTCAATTTATATGCTGTCTTTCTCCGGAGACTCAGGGCGGCTTACAATGCATTTTAAAAAAAAAACCCATTATAAAACATTTAAAAGTTAAAACATTAAAACCCATTCACACCATTCATGGCCGGATCGCACAAGATCGCAACAGCGAGATCAACGGCCCCAGGCACACTGTTCTGTGCAAAGGAAACTGAAAGTACTGTTCCTTTTCCATGAATAACAACAAATTACAAGCATTCAGCTATACAAGAATTTTTGATTAAGAATAGGGTGAGCTGCAGCAACTTAATTGCGTGGGACATATTTCCACTGTAATTAAGTAGAAAATATTTTCCTTTGTTCACGAATGTCCACTGATCATTGTTTAAATATTCAGTCTTTTCATAAAGATAGAAAGGATGCTATTTCTGAATACCTTACAGATGTGATAAAATGGGAGATTGGCAAAAACCACAGGTAAATCTAAAGATGCCTCAAGATGCTGTCTAACCTCTAGCTTGTTTGAGAATTTTTGCATAGAAATGTTGCCAGAGATGGCCAGGTTAACATATAGCAACACCACATCATTTACTTCAATTCTTGAATGGCCATTATATAAAGCGTAAGAGCACAAGTGAGTGGATTGCCCTGAAAGGCAAAGGTTGTTTTTTTTAGAAAATCACCAAAATTAGCTAACTTGTACTGAAACGTGGATGAATATCAGCAATGAAAAGTGTCCCAGTTTGTGATTTGGGGAGCAGACAGAGTTGACTTTAAGATTCTCCAAAAAGCAAATCTCATGATGTGCTTAGGAATATCAACATCAAGATACCAAATCTGTCTCCAACCATGGTCGGCCAAATATATATTTACAAACAAAGCAATGAAAATGTAACTGGTTTTTGTTCTTTTCATGAGTATCTACAGAAGGCTATTAAGGGTGCAATGGGAATGATGAAGCATGAATGTTGACATCGCAATTTAAACCACACATCTTACATACTTGTATCCAATGTCAGGGTTACAATTACTAAAGGGTGGAATTTGCATTGAGATGTAGCAGCATGTTTCATTGTTTTTCATCACCACAATTTGTACAGACGCCTACCTACATTTGTTTTTCATGCCACATCACCTGTATTTAAAATTCACCTGCCGTATAGGAAGCAGAGCACAGAATTCTAAGTTTCAGGTGATTGCCTTTAGGCTTAAATGACATGAGTCTGGTTCAAAGGCTGTTGCCTGGAGTGCAATTTGACAGAAACTAAGCTAACATGGAGGCTGCGAGCAGCAAGTAGAACAATTTCTGTCAAGGAATAAAGAACAATGCTTGGACAGACATGAATTTTGATACTTACAGGACAAGAGGGAGCATTTTAATAGTGTTGCCGATTACTTTTGCTGTCAGGATAAAAGAAAGCCAACTCCCCTCTAGCAGAAAAGATCGGATTCCAGTCTTTGTGTGTCCCAATGGAAAGTTCACTTTCACTTTTGCAAAGTAACTAAGGTTTTAAAATGACAGATACATAAAATACATCACTTCTACTCTGCCCCGCAAGCCCACCCCCAACTCCTTAGATAGGATTTTACAACAATCCCTTATGATAGTTGTAATGTTTAGTCACTCGATGACCAGAAAAATTTAAAAATATGTCACATGAAAGTAACATCAAAGGCAAGATAAAATACCAACAAGGGACCTCTATGATAAAAGTATAACATTAACTAATCTTTGAGGTTTCTGGAGACATTTGAGATTTTGAAGAAATGTTATAGGTGCTCACAAAACCAGGGTGGGCAGAATCCGCCATAAAACACCCATTGGCTGAAAAATATATTGCTAGTTGTTGAGAAGGCTTAGAAGACAGAGAAGTCTGTCTCCTGGGCCTTTCCAACTTTTATGCATGTGTTCTGCCACCACTTATAAGGTGGTGGTGCGGCAATGGGTGCAGTCGTTTGACTCTCCAAGGGAGATAAGTGCTTAGGCAGCCAGGGTTGGTTGAGTTCTGGATGAAATGGGATAAGTGGGCATTGGGCTATGTATGTATGTGGTGGTGGTGGCAATTATGTATCTCTTGGCCTAGGAAGGGGAGGCAGAGTGGGAAATAAGGAGCTGAGAAGCAGGTAGGACCATCATGATGGTTATATGTTAGTGTGCTGCCCTGCTCAGTCAGTCATTCACACACAAATACAGAGTAACTGCGGTTTAGTGGGTTTATTAATAATTGCCAGCAACACCATTCACCAAAAACTCAGAACTATCCCAATTAAGTCCATCCACAAGCAGACCAATGCTAGTCCACAGAGCAATGGCCAATGAGGCCACAAGACACTTGAAAGTTTCTCAATCAAAATAAATCCACCAGGCAAAATTAAATACACAATACGAGAGGGTTCACCAGAAAAGTCCAAAGTTCACAAGGCACCATCTAAGTAACGGCACAGTGTCATTCCAAAGCAAGGCAAGAATCACAACAACACAGCTAGGAAATGAATACATTGTTCTCAGCATCACTTCCACCTGTCTGCTGTGCTAAATAGCCAGCTTCTGGTGTAGCCCATCACAAAGGGTGAGGCTTTCTCCTCGCAAGTAATCTGGCTGACCTTCGCTGCTCCTGCCTTTTCTTTGCCCTATGTGTTCTTGGATCAGGTGCAGAATACAGTTCCTCTTCCTCATCACTGACTGGAAGCAGCTGCATGCTTTCCCTACCTGAAGCCTCAGGGCTGTCCAGCTGCAGCTGAGCTTGAGCAAATCCCCCTCAGATGGCTGCTTGGAGCCATTAACCAATTTCCTTCCAGAGGTGCCTGGAATTTATTCATCTTCCTCTGAGCTGGAGAGATAACTGGGGAAGCATCCTCAGGAGCCATCACAGGTAAGAACTCAGGGGTTGTTTGCACTTGGGGACACAGCTTGAAAGTGGTCCCAGTATCCAGCCCTCCATTTCTACCCTCAGTTTCTGGCTATTGGACGCTCAGTGGTCCTGGTTTGGAGCTCCTGCTTTTGAATGCCAGGATGGTATGTATTAAGGTTGCCCTAATTCATGAACATAATACAGATGAGGTCATTGAAATGGCTTGTTTAATTGAGGTCTGTTTGGGACTGAAAGTTAGTGGGTGTTCCCTTCTCAGAATCATGCCCATCTGGTTTGGGGGGTTTGCCCCACTTGAGAGCCCAAGGGAGGTGTGGCTACTATCATCCACAAGTTGTTGTGCCTCTCAGAGGCTCTGCTCTGCAGATAACCAGATTTGTTCTGGTTGAAAATGGGTTTAAAGGAACATTTGGGGTTGTTGCTAGTTACCGTCCTCCCTGCTGCCATGTTAGCTAAAAGGTGGCCACTTTTTCAAATTAGGCTATGACTGACCTAGGATAGGCTCATGGCCACCATGAGCTTAGGGTAGCTCAAAGGACAACATATTGAAGTCCCTCAAATCCATAAACTCAGAGAGCTCTACAGAGGCTCTGTAGTAGCCTCTAGCAGATCAATCAGGAAGGTTGCTATGCAGCAGGCTAGTAGTATTGCAACAGTAGTAGTAGTAGTACTACTAGTAGTATTGATTCTGTAAGCCTATCCTTAAAAATAGGATCTCACAAGCAGCTGACTGGGGAGCCTGAAGATCAACAGAGATTCCCAGAGGACAATTGCTACCTCACCTCACCTCACCTCACCTCCCCTGCCCTGATGTCTTGGCTGGTGCCATACCCTAAACCCAGCTGAACACAATTCAGAAAGGGAACCTTTCAGGTCCAGTCAAATCTTGGTAATACATCCCAAGTTGACTTGATCCTCCCTGATGAGATCACAAATAAGGGGAGCTTTATTATTGACTGACTTGGCAATAAGCAGCAACCAAAAGCCAACTGGCAATTACCATCTGTAAATCTTGACTCACCCTAAAGCCCCCCAGATTATCCACTTTCTCCCAGTTCCAACCTTTCGAATCCCCTAACTATTCCTGCAGTCCAAATAACAATATAGAATTAAAGAAAATGGCACTTGGACAACTGTTTCTCTCTCAGTTCCCCAAGAGTTAATCTAATCTGTCTCTCACTGTTAATATCTAACTGAAAAAAGAAATTATATGGTTGCATAGCAACTTTGTTCTGCATTACTTGTTACAAGCATCTAAACATTTTCACCTGCAGGAGATAAATAAATACCAATTAAAATATTTTATAGACTCAAATAGCATCATAGAATATCAAATATCATATCAGAGGCTGAGTGAAAGCTACCCTTCTTCACTATTCTATAAAAAATTAGCAAAGTGTTTCATTAAGTAGAATTCCTACTGTGGAGGTGTCTGCATCTCCATCTATGTTTGATGAATATTGTGTTTTTGAAGTGGGCAAAAGCTTCTAATGAGATCGCGAAGGGGGCATCTAGGGTAGGAATTGTAGCATTCTACAATATTCTGTAAAATGTGCTGGCCTTAAGCTAGCAATGTTTTTAGCCCTCCTTTCCCATTTTATTGGTTCCTGAGGACATTGTCTTCCTTTTCTCTGGGCTCATCTGAATGCAAAACACATTCTTTAGAAGTAGGAGAAGAGATGGAACGTTATACCAGATCCATTATTTAATTATTTCAGAATGCTAAAATAAAAGTTGGGCAAAAGCCAACTTTTGGAAATTCTGAAAGGGGGAGGGGAGAAAAAAACAGCCGGCTGGGTTTTCTTGCTTAGGGACTATAGAATGATGACTCTTAGGATAAAGCAAAAAAAAAAAAAAAGGAGGTGAAATGAATAGGGGGTGAATTTAATGCAATGCATTAGAGAGGACAGAGCGGCTGGCTGATTAAGCAGAAAACGAAATGCTTCACGCAGTGTAACATTTTATTAAAAGTCCCACTTGTAGAATGAAATAGTAAAAAAAAAAAAAAGCTCTTAGAAGGTCCAGAAGGGACTTCAGATCCTAAAAAAGATAAGAAAGCTTTCAGAATAAGAGATTCCTTAAATGCTAAATTACAGCACCTGGTGTTCCTTCTGTTTTAGAAATTAAGGAATAAATATTTATCTTATTTTGGATAGAATCCACCATGACAACACTGATACTCAAAGAGGAAGTGAATAGTCTGATTTGGGCAAACATGAGGAAAGCAGAAGTGTTGAGGTAAAAACCCTAACAGAAAATTACCTGACCCCCAGTAAGGTCTCCAAAAGTTCAGTAGTCAAGAACTATTGACTGATACAAGTAGTCGTTGATTTACAATCACAAGGGAGCCTGGAATTTCTGTCATGATGGTCATAAGGTGAGGCACCTACAGGACTAGACTCTATTTTATAACTTTTTTGCAGCAGTTATTCCCATGATGTTTTTTGCTGGAAACTGGCCCAAAAGGCTGGAAATTAGCAAAAAAAATTGTAATTAATTGCAGTCATATGACCACTGAACACTGCAATCATAAGCCAGTTGTCAAGTGCCAAAAGTACAATTTTGTGACTGTGGGTATATGTGTATTGGAACTCCAGAACCGGGTCACAAATAGCTTTTGCTAAGTTTACTGTAACCGTTGTTAATCAAGGACTACCTGTAATGGAAGAAAACTGGACACCCTGCTGGGAGAATTTTTTTTTTTTAATTTGATTTATATGCCGCCCTTCTCTGGAGACTCAGGGCGGCTTACAATGCATTAAGCAATAGCCTTCATTCTTTTGTATATTTTATACAAAGTCAGCTTATTGCCCCCACCAACTGGGTCCTCATTTCACCTACCTTAGAAAGGATGGAAGGCTGAGTCAACCTTGAGCCTTGGAGAGATTCGAACCAGCAGAAATTGCAGGCAGCTGTGTTAATAACAGGGTGCACTAAACCATTGTACTATCAAGAATATTATAGAAGACATTATGGCGGATTGATAAGAAGAATGAATAGGAGCCTATCAAATTTTCTGTTCATACCAGAGGTGGGTTTCAGCAGGTTCTGACCAGTTCTGGAGAACCGGTAGCAGAAATTTTGAGTAGTTCAGAGAACCGGTAAATGCCACCTCTGACTGGCCCCGTCCCCATCTATTCTCTGCCTCCCGAGTCCCAGCTGATCAGGAGGAAATGGGGATTTTGTAGTAACCGTCACCTGCCACATCCACCAAGCCATGCCATGCCAACCAAGCCATGCTCTGCCCACCAAGCCACACTCACAGAACGGGTAGTAAAAAAATTTGAAACCCACCACTGGTTCATACTATTGAATGGCAGAAGAATTGGGTTTTGTGACAGCTGTGTAGCTGAACGAGAGATACATATTATTAGAAAGCTACAAATGCAAATAAAAAGAAGGCATATGATTGAAACTAGTAGTATTCAACCTCTAAAAGCCAAGAGCAGATATGAATAATTCAAAACCGCCTCCAACAAATTATCCTGGGTCTATCTGGAAACAAAATCAACCCTCTGGAGTCTCCTACTCTTCTTATGACAGCCCAGTTCACGCTGAACATTCTTTCCTCTGGGTTTTTAGAAATGTTTTTATAATAAATGAGTGTTCAGGCATGATGTGCAGATGATAACATTTACAACTAGGCCCTACAAGAGTAAGAGTTTGATTTGAAATTCATTTCTGTGTTGTTAATTATTCACCACCCTGGTTCATGCAACTGGATAAAAATTAAAAACTAGCAAATTAATTTTCATTTGTCCACATACATTATTTAGCATTGCTCCCTTTTTAAGGACACATAGGGATAATTTGAAGCATGCTGCACATTTGGAATGCTTCATGGTGCACATTATTACTGCAAGATGGTGAAAGAAAATTAAAAAAATTAGAATACCTTAACCTGACATGTGGGGTTTATTTTTTTTTTTTTTTACTTTTCACAAAAAAAAAGGAAGATGCAACTATGCCAGAAAAAAGGCACCACATCAGGGATGGTACTCACTTACCTTCGCTACCGGTTTGCAAATGTGAGCGCACACATCACCTTCACACATGCACAGGACCTTCTACGCATGCGCAGAGTGTTAAAAACAGGATATGATGACATCTGGGCGAGTGGGCGGAACCTCCCGCTGCCGCCACTACCGATTCACCCAAATTGGTAGATAGAACCAGCTAAATACTACCACTGCACCACATCCTAAATGTGTTCAACTTGGGAGAGGAAGGGTATTTCCCCTCCAAAAGTACAATAGACCCACTTACAATAAAAATACTACTCAGTGCAGCCAATGTGGAATTGTTTTGGGGATGCCTCTTACACCTGATATCAATGAAGAAAGGATAATTCTTTCCTATACCACCATACTCAAAGAATATACCACTGGATCATATGGGCATCTAACATAGTTATATCATAATATATTCATAATATTTATCTTTAAAATCACCAGTTTAGTAAGTCATCCCTCAAGAAAATTTTAGTCAGTACATTTTGAATATAATTTATATTCTAATTTTTTTAAAAAAATGCTGTCAGTCATCTCTTACATGAATTATGAAAAAAGTCCATTTGCAAAGAGAGAAATTCATTCCTTTCATGTATTAAATATTGATGCATTCTTCCTAAATCTATTTCTCCTCAATTTTAATACAAAAAGTCTGTGCTACCTTCCATGCTAAGTAAATTTCACCAGAAAATTTGGACTTCAAGTTGAGATTGATTCATTCTTTTTACCGATGGTACAGGCTTCATACAATATTCTTTTGAATTTCATACCTATTACATGGAATTTGACAACTGGATAATGTGAGTAGATTCTCCATGCTCTTACTATGGCCAAAAGACTAATATTGCAGCATGGAGCCATGGTGGAGCAGTGGTTAGAATGCAGTACTGCAAGCTACTTCTGCTGATCACCGGCTGACAGCAATTTGGCAGTTCGAATCTCACCAGGCTCAAGGTTGACGTAGCCTTCCATCCTTCCGAGGTGGGTAAAATGAGGACCCAGATTATTGGGGGCAATAGGCTGACTCTGTAAACAGCTTAGAGAGGGAAGCACTGTGAAGTGGAAAGATATAAAAGTATAACCTCATTTACCCAGTGGATTGAGGAACTAATTAAACTTGCCAGTTGCCAGTAGATTTTAATTATTTATTTAATTCCTATAGCCACTCATCCCAACAAACATACATCATAAAAAGTAAAACTATAAATTATTAAACTATAAATCTTAGAGTGTGCCGAGATAGACAAACTAACAAAAGAACTTAAAGAAAAGTAAGATACGGAATATTATGTAATATGGAACAAATGGTACAACTGGCTGGAGACTAGAAACAGTGAACAATAAGGACAGGGGAGAAGTTATAAATGTAAAATGTTTATAGGACAAGGTATAAAACGTACAAAATTAATATTATGATTGTTAGGAATTATAGTGTAAATAAGAGAGAACGGGACAAGAAGAAAAAGAATAGTATATAGGGACTTGGGGGGAAATGTAAATATTAGAAGATACCCATTACAAAACAGTTCTAAAAAGGGAAGATATATTATGTGTTTTGTGTTTTGTGTATGTTATATTGTGTTGCGTTATAAAGAAAAATTGAAACTATAAAAACTATAAAGAACAAATACATATGCTTGCTGAGTAAAACTATTGTCATAGATCCTTTGTATGGACAGGTGACATGATAGCATTCTTCCAATAGCCTCCAGAATTTGTGAGTGCTCCAACACTGGAGGTTTTAAGAACAGATCGGAGAACCATTTGTCTAAAATGCTATAAGGTTTCCTACATGAGCAGGGGGTTGGACTGGAAGATCTCCAAAGTTCCTTCCAATTCTGTTATTCTGTTAAATGTAGAATTGTAACAGTTAACTGTTATAATGATATATTATACTTTGTTTTATTTTTATGCTTTATTTTTTTCACTTTTAAAGCACTTCTATGTGTTGTTTATTTTCTGGGAATACGTCTATTTGCATTATAGGTTTTTTTGCATTTTGTTCTTTCTTCTGTTATTGTTAAGGAAAATGTTTTTAAAAACTTAATAGAAGCTTCACATCTCACGGAGGTTGTAGATTAGCTTTATTAAGTCAATCAGAACATTAATAATTTGATACTATCAATAATAAATTGTGTGTTAGTATATGGGGTGGTTACACTAAAAGAGCTGAGACATGGGTTCAAATCTTTAACATGAAGATCGACAAGCAACTTTAAGCCAATTGTCGCTTTTTAGTGTGAACCATCTTGCCAAGTTTTATGATGATAAAGCAGAGGCTGACAACACATGTATAAATCACTCTGAGCTACTTGAAGGGAGATCATCAAGATTAAAATGGTGTAAATAAATACAAATAAAAAAAATAGCCATATACATTTGGATTTTGAAGAGCAGAAGATGTTGAATGTAAATTTATCATGAATTTGAGAACTCCTATCTTCACTCTGCAGATTTTTTGGAACTGTACTGAAAGCACAAAGGACATAAAACTATTAAATAAGCATTTGTCAACAGCAGAAATATCAAAATTGAGTATAAATAGAGGGTGGCACCACTAATCACTTGATTCTAAATGCGTTAGAAATGCTGAAAAGGCTTGTAATTTGAAGATTTTGCTCAGGATCAGACCATCAGAGCCTCAAATTTTAAAAATTATAAATCCCAATAAATCCTGTATTGATAAGGACTCCCTGTGTTTCTTCTCTAAAAGTAGAAGGAGCCCTCCAACAATTACTTTTGAATTGTATGCACAAGCTGTATAGGAAAAGAAATTCTTTCTCTCTAGAAAAATAAATTATTTCTCCCTCTCCTTGTAACTTTCTCTCTTCTGTCCAGAAACATTCCATTTTACTATTCATTCTGAATCAAAGCAGTGTATAGTTTAGTAGTATTACTCGTTTTATATAGTACACACTTATACATAAAAAGCAAAGCAATAAAAATCACAATAGAGTAGAAACTAGTGTCAACCATATGACACTACAATTATCTTTGCCTAATCAAAAGGCTCTTTCCTCTTAGCACCTTTGTGTGTGTCTCTCTATGTGTGTATGAGTGTATGCTACATGTTGCAAATTTCTTCCACTGTGCTATGTCACTGGTTTCTTTGATTTCTGTCAGCTTTCTATATACATCAATTTGGTTTAAGGTGTATCACTTCTTGATCTTTGCCAAATATCCTATCGCACTGTGAAATTTTCATTTCATTGAGTTGAATTTGCTACTTGGTGTACAACAGGGGTTCTGGAGAACCGGTTGCAGAAATTTTGAGTAGTTTGGCGAATCGGTGAATACCACCTCTGACTGGCCCCGCCCCCATCTATTCTCTGCCTCCCGAGTCCCAGCTGATCGGGAGGAAATGGAGAATTTTCAGTAACCTTCCCATGGAGTGGGGAGGGAATGGAGATTTCACAGTATCTTTTCCAGGCCATACCCACCAAGCCACGCCCACCACACCATGCTCACCAAGCCACGCTCACAGAACTGGTAGTAAAAAAATTTGAATCCCACCACCGGTGTACAACTTTCTCCTATTGAACTGAATAATAGCAATAGCACTTAGACTTATATACCGCTTTCAGAGTGCTTTACAGCCCTCTCTAAGTGGTCTTACAGAGTCAGCATATTGCCCCCAACAATCTGGGTCCTCATTTTACTGACCTCGGAAGGATTGAAGGCTGAGTCACCTTGAAACATTCAACAAAATGAAACACTCTCATAAAGTATCAACTCTATCAGTATTAACTTCTTATTTGATTGCTCTGAGTATTATTAATCTAAAATATTATTTTAATAACTGATTTTGATTTGTTAGCAATCAGAATTTCATTTCTGGGCTTCCAAAATGCAATAAGCCTATTTAATAAAACTGATGATGTTAAGCTACCAACTGAATTTGCCCAGTGAAAGGCTTCTGTGATATGGCAGTCATTAAAACTAGAAGCGTATTTCTCATTTTAGGTTTTCAATAAATAACTTTTCTATAGGTTCTCAATAAATAACTTTTAAAATCATTTTTCTTGTTTAAGATTTGTAACTATGAATCAGAGATGGTATTCAGCAGGTTCTGACCAGTTCTGGAGAATCAGTAGCAGAATTTTTGAGTAGTTCAGAGAACCGGTAAATGCCACCTCTGACTGGCCCACCCCCATCTATTCTCTGCTTCCCGAGTCCCAGCTGATTGGGAGGGAATGGAGATTTTACAGTATTCTTCCCCTGCCATGCCCACCAAGCCACGCCCACCAAGCCATGCCACAATATCCACAAGTCAGGGTGGTAACAGTCTCTTTCCAAAATATTCAGGAAGTCCCTATGCAAACTGAAATTTCCAAATACAAATTTACAAGCCTAAAATAGTTAAAATCAGTTCTGGTCTTAGAACAGACTTCAAGTGGTACTTAAGAACTGAAAGATAACAGATTATCTATTTTGCCCTGGCCTGCTGTGCATGTTGGAATGTCTAATCCTAATAGATTAGATCTAATAGATTAGAATATCTAATCTAATAGATTAGATGTTCATGCTGAGAAGTCTCATCTAATTTATACTTCAGGATAAGAAGAAATTTCAAATCACAGCCAGCACAGGGGCCATGAAAATCCAAGGGAAGAATGAAAGTTAAGTCCTTTAGAGAAGGACAGGCTATTACTGATGAATCAATGAAGTTGAAGCATAAGGAGTCCTAATTTGCAAAATGATTCTATTCATATAATAGTCACCAGAGGTTGAAGCATTGCAGGAAATTGTATATAGACAAGTAAGCATCAAGTATCCAGCCCTACAGGATAAAATCACTCAATTTGCAACAATAACAGATGTTGACAAGAAAGAAGCATTACGTCTATTAATGCTTAAATGAAAAGATATATTATACCAAAATGTACTGATACATTCTAGTGGAACAATTTTACATTGGAGTTTCCTTTTGCAGCTCTTTGCTTGAAGCATGATGGCTTTCAGAGCCACCGAAGAAATATTTCTTGAAGGACTGCAAAGCTTTCTTACTGATTATTATCACTTTTATGTTAGATTTCTATTTATTAATTCAGTCACTTTGGCTAATTTACTCCTCCCATGTAGACTTCAGAAAATAATATTTTTTTTTTAATTTGATTTATATGGCGCCCTTCTCCGAAGACTCAGGGCGGCTTACAATGTGCTCAGCAATAGCCTTCATCCTTTTGTATATTTATACAAAGTCAGCTTATTGCCCCCACAAACTGGGTCCTCATTTCACCTACCTTAGAAAGGATGGAAGGCTGAGTCAACCTTGAGCCTTGGCGAGATTCGAACCCTGCAGTAATTGCAGGCAGCTGGTCTTAATAAGCTTAATAACAGGGTGCCTTAAACCCCTGTACTACCAAGGCTCTTGATGGTTTATTCATATGAATATTTATAATCTTACCAAAATTAGTAATTTTCTTCATAAATAAGTGCCTAGAACACTGCAGGTAAAAGATAAAGAGCAAATCAGTAGGAACTCGTATCTCAGGTTATGCTATCGTGTTAAGTGTGGTGAAGGATCAATATACAGTATTTTCATTCCTGTTACATCCAAAGAATGCTAGTTAATACCTCTTTTTAAGATCCTTTTCAGGGAAAGAAGAATATCTCCATGACCTCTGAATTCTCTAGACCCCTGGAAGGTAAAATCACTCTGACATAGTCAGTACGTTTGGGGGGGGAAATTGCATAACAGTTGTAGTTTCAAAGAGTCCTAAAGAAAGCAAATTATTTGGACTCGTTTAAATTTACAGATTAACAGAGTTGGAAGGGACCTTGTAGGTCATCTAGTCCAACCCCCCACCCAAGCAGGAGACCTTACACCATTTCTGACAAATGGCAGTCCATTCTGTTCCTGAAAGTCTCAAGTGATGAAGCTCCCACAACTCCCGAAGGCAACTTCTGTTCCACTGGTTGATTGTTCTCACTGTCAGAAAATTTCTTCTTATTTCCAGGTTAAATCTCTCCTTGTTCAGTTTCCATCCATTATTCCTTGTCTGGCCTACAGGTGCTTTAGAAAATAGCTTCACCCTTTACTTTCTGTGGCAGCCCCTCAAATATTGGAAGATTGCTATCATGTCTCCCCTGGTCCTTCTCTTAACTAGACTAACCATAACCAGTTCCTGTAACTGTTCTTCATATGTTTTAGTCTCCAGTACCCCAATCATCGTGGTTACTCTTTTCTGCACTTTTTCTAGAGACTTATTTCAGGCCTGGGTACAACAATAAGACTGCTTGGAGTGCAAACTTCCTGGTAATGTCTGATGTCTCAGCTTTCTCTGGGGGTTTTTACCGTCAGGCACATCTACGTTGTTACAACCTTAGTGTGCTCTTTATTTCTAGTGAGAGTATTGAAAGCATGGGCGCCATGTTGGAAAAATTCCTCTTCCTCACTTTTGACTACAAAAGTAATTGTGGTTAGGACAACCCTGACAATGGAAGTAATGATTAGGCCCAGAAATTTATGATACATTAGATGTCCTGTTCTTAAGCTGTTAGAGCAGTGTCTCTCAACCTTGGCAACTTTAAGATCAGTGGTGGGTTTCAAATATTTTTTACTACCGGTTCTGTGGGTGTGGCTTGGTGCGCAAAACATGACTTGGTGGGTGTGGCTTGGTGGGCATGGCAGGGGAAGGATACTGTAAAATCTCCATTCCTACCCTATCAGCTGGGACTTGGGACTCAGATAATAGATGGGGGTGGGGCCAGTCAGAATTTTTACTACCAGTTCACCAAACTACTCAAAATTTCCACTACTGGTTCTCCAGAACTGGTCAGAACCTGCTGAAACCCACCTCTGTTTAAGATGTGTGGACTTCAACAGAAATCTGGGTGTTAAAGTTCACACTCTTAAGCTGCTAAGGTTGATAAACAATATGTTAGAGGTTAATAACAAAGCATTAATTGCTGCCCAATGTAGAGCTTTCTGTAATGTTACACTAGCATCACTAAGCATCATTAAGCATATTTCAAAACAGCAGAGTTACATTAGAGTTAAAAACAGAGAAATTCTGATGAATTCATCCATCTTTAGGAAGGAATAAGAATAACTGGTCCTGTCTATATTTCCTATCTTTCTTGACTATGTAGACAGAACTGACATCTATTAATAAAGAACTTCCTTCCATTCCTCATATTTAAATAAAGTTTCCTACAGATTCTGATTCCTTTACCTTTTGTCATGTATTCTCTAATTTTTGTCATGTACTCTCTAGGGAAGTTTTCAAAATTCTTAACAGAAAGTTATATTTAATTTATGCTACCTGTCAAATGGTGAGTATAACAAGTAGTCATGAATTTAGCAAAACAATATTCATTTTCCAGGTTTATCTGTCAAGAAAGCACAATTGGCTCAGAGGTGGGATTCACTTACCTTCCCTACCGGTTCGCAAATGTGAGCGCATGCGCCACTTCTACACATGCGCATGAACTTCTGCATGCACAGTAGTCAGGCATTATGTCCTGGCAGGTGGGCGGAGCCTCCCGCAGTTGCCGCTACCGGTTTACGCGATCTGGAGAGAACCCGTTGAATCCCACCACTAAATTGGCTACATTTTCTTCCATATATTATATTTTTCCAGGAAGTAAAGATCACTTTAGAGCCAGTTTGGTGTAGTAGTGAAGGCATCAGGCAAGAAAGCGGGAGACCTAGTTTTGTTTTAGGCACAACACCATCTGGGTGACCTTGAGCCAGTCACTTTTCTTAGCTTTAGGAAGGTTGCAATAGCAATAGCACTTCTGAAAAACCTTGCCAAGAAAATTGCCCAGACATGATTAAATGGAGGAAGAAAAAAATAACTTTGATAAGCAAATACCCTGTTTTCCCCAAAATAAGACATCCCCTGATAATAAGCCCAATCGGGCTTTTGAGTGCATGGCAATAAGGCCAAGCGCTTATTTCAGGGTTCAAAAAACATATAAGACAGGGTCTTATTTTCGGGGAAACACGGTAGTCTATTTGTTGTTACTGACAAATGGAAGCTAGTTAGTCTTTATTGGAACAATAAACTTTCTTTCCCTCATCAATGGCTTACTAAACCAGCATTCACAGTTTGGTACCCTTCAGATATTTTGGACTTCAGCTATCATCGTTCTCAGCCATTTTTTCTAATTCAAACCGACTAGGAATGCTAAACAAATGCCTATAACAGTAATGGCTAACCTTTTTACCATCGTGTGCCAAATCTGGGGGAGTGCGGACTGGTCGCGCGCATGCGGGCCCACACCCATAATTCTATGCACGCTGTCCCCCCACGCATGCATGCGCAACCCCCCCATGTTCCTCCGCTTTTGGCATGTGATGGCACAGTGGGCACAGTAGGCCCATTTTTTGTCCTCCCTAGGCTCCAGAGGCTTTCTAGGAGCCTGGGGAGGGCAAAAACAGCCTTCCCCGGAGGCCCTCCATAGGCCAGAAACAGCCCATTTGCCAACTTCCGTTGGGCCCAGAAGGCCCAAAAATCAGCTGGCCAGCACGCACATGCATGCTGGAGCTGAACTAGGGCAACACTCATGTGCCCACCAATATGGCTGTGCGTACCACCTGCGGCACATATGCCATAGGTTCGCCATCACAGGCCTATAATATAGAACTGGCTATGCTCAGGAAATGCAAAACAATTTTAATAATTTTAAGAGGAAAAATAAACCTGTGTCTAGTTACTGTCTTGCTATTTTTAAGTAAAGTCAGACACAGTGGTTCACAGTGGTTCACCTCAATGCAAAGGACAACCCCCCCCCCCTTTCTCTTCTTATTCTACTACTAATACTACTGCAATCACTACTACTATTGAATACGGGAGCTGGAATATTACTTAAACATATTTTCCTTTGAATGTGGCAATGTATAAAGGGGCAAATCAAAATGGCTCTGTGTTTTGTTTGAAGCAACAGGACACCTCACAGAACTTTTGCTAAACCTTTCATGAACAAGATCTCGCAAAGGAAACTATAACCTGATTTTTTTTTTTCAAACAAAATTTTAATGCAAAGCATTATAATGCTTAGCATTCATTTACTTCACTGGAAATGCTTGTTGCTCCTGCAATAAACCTTGTTATTTCAATATCACAAGAAAGTCAATGTCAGCAAAGGCTGGTGATTTAAATGAAAGTGGGCTTGTGTAAGCAAATCATTTACTACTCAAACAGCATATTAGTTCACCTTCCAGAGTTCTGCAACATATAAAATTGGTGGCTTAAAGAGATATTTATTTATAACCTTCGGTAGCAAATAATTCATCTTTCACATTTGTAGAAGAGTAGGGATTTGTGCATATTATTTATTTATTATAAGCAGCAGTATCCAAAGCTTGTGGTTTCAAACTAATTGCTGCTGAGGAATCTTTGCTAGGATGCCTATTGAAAAGTTAATGTAATTTTTACCTCTGGTTTTTAAAAAAAGCTGAGATTTTAGGAGCAGAATAAGTCAGCAATATAAGATACACACATTGAGTTGTATTTGAAGCACCTCTTTAAAAGGAACCTACTTCTCTTTTTGTTTTGTTTTTCCAGGTTTTTTGTACTTTGATATATCTTAGAATTCCTCCTTTTTGTCATTTTGTGGACAAACTATCTACTGTGGCCCTGGGACTCAGTTTGGCATTAGAAGGCGATTACATACATTAAAGCAGGGATGTCAAACTCAATTTCATTGACGGCCGCATCAGGGTTGTGTTTGGCCGCATCAGGAGGGGGGCAGGGTGAGTGTGGCTAGGGTGGGTGTGGCCAGCTCGACGTCACTCATCTCAGGGGCACCTGTGGTGGCCCGAGCACTCTGCCAGTGAAAATGGGCTCCTGAGCTCCATTTCTGACTGTGATGGCCTCCTGCAATCCTGTGCCAGTGAAAAAGGAATTCCTTTTGCAGAGGCACCGCGAAATGGTCTTTCACTGCTTCCACGTTGGCTCAATGGGCCAGATCTAAGCACCCCATGGGCCGCATCAGTCCATGGGCCTTCAGTTTGATCCTCCTGCATTAGAGTATAATTATGGAAGAATGGTTCCTAAATGTATTCTGAATATACCATTCCACTCCTATAAATCAATCTTTCTGTCCCATCCTCTCTCCACTGAGATCTTAAATGGCGTGTCTATACCAGTGTTGGCGAACCTTTTCGGCACCAAGTCTGAAATGGGGGTATATGCATGCACGTGTGTGTGTGCCAGAAACTAGAAGAGCAACCACCCTGTGCATATGCGCACGCCGGGAAGATGATCTTCTGGTTTCCAGTGTGTGCATGCACACCGGCCACCTGGTCTTCCGGTTTCTGGTGCGCATGCATGTGCAAAGACCAGCTGGCTGGTGTCTATGCGCGAGCCGGAAACCAGAAGATTATCTTCCCAGTGTGCTCATGAGCACTGGGCGGCTGCTCTTCTGGTTTACGGCGCCCCCGCATGCATGAAAACCAGCTGGCCAGTATGCCCAAACCTGGAAGAGCAATGGGCGATGGCTCGCGTGCCCAGAGAGATGGTTCTGTGTGCCACTTCCGACACGTGTGCCATAGGTTCACCATCATAGGTCTATACAATAATGTAGGTGTTCTCAAATTGGGCATTCAAGGTAGAGTCAATTGAACTTCTTAAGGCAAAGCAGTAAATAAAGTCTACAGCAAATTTTGAAAATGCTTTTGCTTAGCCAGTGCGAACCTGCTTCTTTGATTGGGCAAAACAGTAGCACTGTCTCAACTGCCAAGGTCTCACCAGATTTTCACAGGCAAAGAATAGGGCATAGTCCAGAGAGAGACAATTCTGAAAGATGGCTAAACTATAAAATCCATCTGCCAATTACAAGCATGCTGAGATTGATGGCTGCTTTTCTGCTGACTGGCGACTTTCAGTGTGTTTTGCAGTAGTATATCCATAACAATAGACGTGTGTAGGATGAAATGTTAGTCAAGTTCAATATTTTTATCTGATATTTTAAATGTCCAGCTTTTCAAAATCAAATAGTTCTCCTTGGTTTACTGGATGGAAAGATATATTATACCCTGTTTATCAATGATGCTGAAAAAAAGTAAACTTAGATCAAAACATACTGTATTATTAAAGTTGTGCATCTTTTGTAAGTATTTCTTACCTTGCTTTCAAATTGTGGTGTTGAAAAGGACTCTTGAGAGTCCCTTCAACTGCAAGGAAATTAAATCAGTCGATCCTAAAGGAAATCAACCTTTACTGTTCTTTGAAAGGACAGGTAATGAAGCTGAAGCTCAAATACTTTGGCCATCAAATGAGAAGAGAGGACTCATTGGAAAAGATGTTGGAAAAGATTGAAGGCAAAAGGAGAAGAGGAAGGCAGAGGTGGAGATGGTTAGATAGTGTCATCAATACAACAAACATGAATTTGGGCAAACTCCATGAGACTTTGGAGGACAGGGAGTGTGGCCTGCTATGGTTCATGGGTTGTGAAGAGTCAGACATGTTGTTGTTGAACACAACAACAAATTTCTTGCCTGGTTCTAGCATATGGGAAATCATACAAACTCATGGATAATTTAGAAGGTATAAACAGAAGGAAAAGTTCGAAGTCCTACATTCCCCTTTATTGATACAAACTATTGCTTTTCTTAAGGACTGGAAGATTTTTCAGTTAAAAGACAGGTAATAGTAAGTGGCAGATAATTAAAATAAAATAGTCTCACTACAATCTTCCTTAAAGCCAAACAAGGTTTCTTTGTACCTTAAATTAAAAATCATTACATTAGTGAATCAATAGATAGAATTCTAAGAATAATTTTCTTGCTGAACACCTAATAGTCCATGCAAAACCTACTCCCCCATTATTTGTCTTCCTTACCCTTTCATTGTATTTTATGCCACTAGATAATTTCCAGAGCAACCAGCCAAAAGAAATTTATTCAGCTGTTATTTTTCTGGATGCTATTGCTGTTTTGAGCCATAATTCAAAGCAAAATAAATCAAGGACTTTCTTTTGTAAGAAATGTTTTAATTTTCTTTTAATCTAACTTGACTTCAAGAAAGATATGAGAGGGGATTATATATTATAATTTTCTAATGTAATATTTGCTAACTACTGCTATGAATTTTCCCTATTGGTTTTTTTCCCTTAGATAAAACCTTAACATTCCATCCTTTTTCTTAAAATTAATATTAAAAAATGCAATCACTGTAAAACTCTTCAAAGGAAGAGAAATGGAGAATTCCAAACTGTCATTCCACAAGGATTGAATGAAAAGAAATGCCTCCATTGCCAACTAATGGCAATGTTGACATATTAGAAGCTTATTCTTTAGCACCTGTTCTTTCACTTCAATTGTTGAGAAATTGCTGTGATTCATGTCTTTGTTGTTATTGTCCATGAAATGAAACCTATAGTGAGTAATTGTAATGAGCTCTTTGACCTCATTTTTTTTTACTGTTACAAGAGTCCTTCTAATTGAAATTAACCACCATATCTGGGTTCTTTATGGTGATCACAATGTTGATGAGAGTACTGTCCAACGCTGGGCCAAAATAATGCAAAGATGATGAACTGGGAAGAGCTGATTTATGTGTTCAAGAATGAAGTGGATGAACTGTGCAACAACTGTGCAACAACTGATGAAAGGTTGAGGACAAGCAATGAATTAGTCAAAGGGATATGGTTCCTAATTAGCTACTGCAGGAAACAGACTGACTACAAACACTAGCATGACAAAGTAGTCACAATGATGTGCTGGAATATCTTCAAGAAATACAACTTGCCTGCAAGCAACAACTTAAGGCTATTGCTTAACGCATTGTAAGCCGCCCTGAGTCTCCGGAAAAAGGCGGCATATAAATCGAACCAATAAATAAATAAATAAATAAACTGGTGTGATCACCCAACAGACAAAGGAACAGAAAATTGGACACACAAGACAAATTCCTTGTGTATCCAATCACACTTGGCCAATAAAAAAATCTATTCTATTCTATTCTAAATAAAGTGCTCTGGGAAACCCCAGGCACCTGCCACCTAACACCCCAGACATAACAATTGTTGATTAAAAGGATAACCTCTGGATAGTGGACAATGTAATATGATAATAAAACAGAAGAGAAAGAAGTGGGAAATCCAAAGACCTGCAAATTGAAGTAGAATGAGTGTTGCTGAAGAATGATCATACCAATAGTAATAGATGCCTTGGGTGAAATTCCAAAATACTGTATCTAGAGCACCACTTGAACATCATCTGCACTGACAAAATCACCACCAGTCAACTGCAAAGAAAAAGAGATTTACTTGGAACTGCTTACATCCTGAGATTATACCTTTAAAACCATCGTTACATTAGCTTATCCCAGATTTTTGGAAATAGGTAGATGAAAATGCCAAATCTCATCCCTTAGTTATAGTGTAACTTCATAATTCCTGCCACTTTGGCAATTGCTTAGGTTGGGGAGATTTGTATTTGTATTTATTAGTTTGTCAAACATGTACAAGATAGCAGATATAAATATAAACATGGATATGAACGAAAGAAATGAATACAAATAAATGGGACAGTAGGACAGGAATGGTAGGCATTAAATCATTTATTTATTTAAATTAAATTATGTTAATTAAATTATTTATTAATAATAAATAAATATTAATTTATTAATAATTTATGTTAATTAAATTATTTATGTAAATTATTAAATTATGTATGTAAATTATATAAAAAGATGTAAATTAGATTCCAACATTTAGAAGGACCTGCATCTCTGGACCTAGGTTTATTTCAATTAATGTTAAGGTGCACACTATGAGTGGAGGCAGAAGGGGAATGCTATGGAGCACAAGATCCCTCCATAGCAGGTCTCCTCTGGAGAAAAATCAGTGGGAACAACTCACAGGAATGTCTTGCGACCTTCCTTGCCAGCTTCCCCATTGACTTTGCTTGTGGGAAGTCAGCAGGGGACATCACAAGTGGAGTTCATGGAATGGTGAGACACTTCAACCATCATAAGTGCATTTGCCAAAATTGTGAATTGGGATCCAGAACTTTGAGGAACAGTCATGAGTACGACTCACTCAGCACTGCCATAACTGAATGATCACTGAATGAGTGGACATACCCTGAGAATACCTATAACATATAAAGGCACAAATGGAAGTGGGATGTTTTAAAAAAAATATTATTTCTTTTTTTTCAAGTTTTTTATTTTTTAAAAACAAACAAACATACAAACAAACAATACATCCTTAATCATTCAGTGTTTCATCTGAGTGCATATTTTGTGTCTTCTACTCCCTCCTCCATCATTTTCATATTATATTTCTATCATACCTTTATATTTTCATTTAGATTGTTACTTCATTCTTCCCAAATTTCTTATGTTTATATTCATCAATTATCTAAATTTTCATATATATATCTTCTCTAACCATTGGTATAATTGCCCCCGTACTTTAAAATACTCTGATTCTTCCTTTTCTTTAATTACCAATGCTAATCTATTCATTTCTGCACATTCCAATATTTTCTTAATTACCTCTCCCTCTAAAGGGGTTTTGTCTGCTTTCCAATTTTGCACAAATACAATTCTTGCTGCAGTTACAATATGTATAATCAAATAAGTATTCTCTTTACTATATTTCTCTGGTAAGATACCCAATAGGAACAGTTCAGGTTTTAAATCAATACGTCGTTGTATCATTTCCTCTAGCCATGTTCTAATTTTAATCCAGTAGTTCCTCGCTTCTGGACACATCCACCACATATGATAATACGATCCTGGTATCTGATGGCATTTCCAGCATTTAGCTGATTTATCTTTAAACATTTTTGCCAATTTTTTAGGTGTCATGTGCCATCTATAGAACATTTTGAATTGATTTTCTTTATATGCTGTGGACATGGTTAATTTATAATTTCTTTCCCATATTTGCAGCCATTTCTCTAACTCAATTATATATCTAAAATTCTTAGCCCATGCTATCATTGTTTCTTTTATTATTTCAACTGGGTCAGGCTCTGGAGTCAAAATATTTCTGACACAATGGCAACATTTCAAACTGGAAATCAGAAGTCTAATAAAAAAAATATTTCATTATCTGGACTTACTAGTGGAGTCGTATCTATGTTTAAGTGAATGTCTTAAAATTCATACTTAATTCAACAATCTCATCTCTTGTGTTTATAGTTATGATTCCAAGTTAGCAAAGCTCATTTATATAATCTTTCAATGTTCTTCAAACTAACTTCTTTATTTAACTAAATACTATTACACAAGTCTGTCAATTTTCATTCCCTCTGTAAATGAAGTATTATCTCAGTGCAGAAGTTTTATGCTGTAGCTTTGCAAATTGGTAATTACAATTCATGACATTATAATGAGCATTTCTTCAGCACTAAAGCTTTATTTAACAGAACGGAACATTCCGAGATAACCTTTATTAACTTCCTCACTGTGGATATAGTTCAGTTGGTTCCAGCCTCACCTGGGACATTTATCTGAAGACGACAGCAGAAATGCAGAAAATGTGAACATCTCCTTTAACAGGGGCTTCCAGAGTTCAAGATAAAAGAAAACCTAAGTGTCCTTGTATAGTAAAGTGTGAAAGGTTTGAAATCTGAACAGATATGAATTCTAAATTGACTTTCCCACTTGCTTAGAAGCAGTCAACTATCTGTTATGGCTTATATATTGGAAATTGTACTCGAAATACAATGGAAGCATTGGCCACTTTAAGATGCATGGAGAGTTGAAGTCCATAACATCAAGCTTAAAGTTCCCAGTTTTGAAAAACACTAGTCTATACCTCTGAAGAGTCTATTATTATCTTTGTTCTGGTCTTGGAAGAACCTGACAAGCCAATTCCAAACTTGCTATCATTCTGGAAAGTCTCAAGAGTTGGGGGAAGCTGTTTCTAATAGAGTTTACAATACTAAGGAGTCAGCAGTCACTTTGATCATCAACTAGCACTCTTCCTTGATGAAATCTTGGGCACATTCAATGATAGGATATTTCTAGGAACCAGCAGCAATCATACAAGCTGATTACAAGGGTAGACCATCTATTTTTTCTGACAAGGGCTGCATTTGAACAGTGTTTTAGGGATCACATAAAAATGGTGGGTGAAGTCACTAGCCTCCTTTTTCATCTGCTCTCTTTCTTTACTTTCGTCCCTCTCTAGAAGAAAGTCGGGGATAATTTGCTTTTACCAGAATTTTGTTTGCAGAGTTTTTGAAATTAGTCATAGGCTGCCTAAGATTCACAAGGTGACCACAGTGACAATAAACCATGTCTAGTTATATAAAGACACATAGATTCAAGCTGGGTATTGTTTATCTGTTATTATTCACATCTTTATCATTCACACCTTTCTGGCTTATCATTGTTTCTCTTAAATTCAAGGGAGCATGCATGGAATCAGACTTCCTTGTATCCTCACTACAACTGAGATCAATTGGCTAAGAAGTAGCAACTGACACAAAGACACACATTATCAAGGCTTGACATAGCTACTGTTAGATGGGTAGGTAAAGATCATGTCCTGAGGATCTTTATCCAATTTTGTCAGATGTGCCAGTTGCAGGTCTATGTGGAACAGAAGCACTTAGTAATAATAGTAAAAAATGCCCTTATCACAGTTAACTACTATGGTATACTGTTCTTGGTGCTGCCTTTGAGTATCACCCAGAAATTGCAACTGGTTCAGAATACAACAGTTCAGCTACTGAGAAATGAGAATCAACATAACATAAGCATATGATGTACATATGCTCTACATTCATGGCAGATTTGTTTCTGAGTGTAAATCAAAGGGCTGGTTTTACAGTACAAGCCTTTTTGATTTGGGTTTCAAATATCTTCAAGACTCCCTTCTCCAGATGAAAACAAGCTGTGCAGTGCATGCTTCCCCATATAATTTTTTAGTAGTCTTCATTATCATCGTCATCACCATCGTCACTAAGATTATTTCTTGTAGTTTTATCCTATGGCATAAATAGCACCTTCTGAATATTGCATTCAGTTTTGGTCGCCATGATATAAAAATGATGTTGAGACTCTAGAAGAGTGCAGAGAAAAGCAACAAAGATGATTAGGGGCCTGGAAGCTAAAGTATATGAAGAACGGTTGCAAGAATTGGGTATGTCTAGTTTAATGAAATGAAGGACTAGGAGAGACATGATAGCAGTGTTCCAATATCTAAGGGGTTGCCACAAAGAACAGAGGGTAAACCTATTCTCCAAAACATCTGAAGGCAGGACAAGAAGCAATGTATGGAAATCAAGGAGAGAACCAACCTAGAACTAAGGAAACATTTCCAGACAGTTAGAACAATTAATCAATGGAACAAAGTTGCCTCCAGAAGTTGTGGGTGCTCCAACACTGGAGGTTAAGAAAAGATTGGACAACATTTGTCTGAAATGGTATAGGGTCTCCTGCTTGAGGACAGGGTTGGACTAGAAGACCCCCAAGGTCCCTTCCAACTATGCTGTTCTGTTCTGCTCTATTCTGTTCCCTTGGGGACAGGTTAGATGCCATACTGGTGACTTTCCAGAGGTTGGTGAACACTGAGCTTTTCCAGAGAAATTTTGAAAAATGAAAAGTCAACACCAAAGAGGTTCCCCCAAAGCCATAATGTTTTAAAGTCAATTTTCCTGGAAGCTCTAAACTGCTGCTTTCCTCTGATTATGACTATGATCTTTAAAAGAGAGGCTGCTTTGAGTACATTAAAATTAGAAGACATAAACTTCACCAAAACATTGTTTAGACCATGCATGCCTTGAGGACTTTGATAATTATTTAACGAAATAGTCAAGAATGCCAATACAAACTTTATAATTGATTCTGTACCAAAAATTAGAATATTTGAGAGGGATAATACTTTCAGTGATTTACAAGTGTTAGATATGAAATGATAGATGATAGTTAGTTAGTTAGTTAGTTAGTTAGTTAGATGATAGATAGATAGATAGATAGATAGATAGATAGATAGATAGATGATAGACAGACAGACAGACAGACAGACAGACAGACAGACAGACAGACAATCATATATATGCACAACTAATAAAATCATAAAATCTCAGGGGTTGCCACAGAGAAGAAGGAGTCAAACTATTCTTCAGGGCACCTGGGGGTAGAATAAGGGGCAATGGGTGGAAACTAGTCAAGAAGAGAAGCAATTTAGAACTAAGGAGAAATTTTCTGACAGTTAGAACAATTAATAAGTGGAGCAACTCGCCTCCAGAAGTTGTGAATGCCCCAACACTGGAAATTTTTAAGAAGATGCTGGATAACCATTTGTCTGAAGTGGTGTAGGGTTTCCTGCCTGGGCAGGGGGTTGGACTAGAAGACCTCCAAGGTCCCTTCCAACTCTGTTATTCTATTCTACTCTATTCTATTCTATTCATTCAAAATTTTAAATAATACTTTGAAATAAATGCTTATTGCACTGTAAAAATATTCACATTCAGTATTGAAGTGACTGTACTCAGACAGAATAAATGTTTCAGAAAAAGAGATTTAGAAAGATTTTTTTCCTCATGGCAGTGGAACAGCTGTAAAATATATTATAATGGATTTTTTCAGTATATTGGACATAAAAAGGTGAGAATCCAACAAATAGCATCAGTCAGCAAACAGAAAAGTAAATATGCGAGAAGCAGAAAAACTAATTTCAACATGCACTAGGAATCTCTTTCATTGTTGAATTTAACAAGACAAAGGTCTAAAAGAAAAAAAATGTTATAGCAATCTTCTCCAATTTTACAGATATTAATCTTCAAACTGTTTCATGAAACATATTCCATTGAGGAGTATCCATGAGAATAACTCTGCCATTATCAGTAATCCCTACCATTTTGCAATTTACATTTCTCCATATGCCTCTCCATGACTATTAAAAATACCTTAGATTTTAAGTTGGGGGGAAAAAAGGTCAACTATTTGGAAAAATCATGTTTTAGATCATAAAAGTGATGCAAACATTTCTGCAGTATGCTGAAGACCATATTGTATCTCCTTACTGATTGTCCCATCCAATTTCCACTCCCTCCTGGCTTTCTACTTCTCCCAGCACTCTGGCTTTCTGTACCCATTGAACATGCTCAGTCTTTACTATTTAACTTGTTTTCCATTGGGGTTGGGTTGCTTTACTTATTGTTATAACCCTCCTTCACACACATACTTTTGTGTGCCTTAAAGAATATTCCACCAGAACAGGGGTGGGTTCTACTTACCTTTACTACTGGTTCGCATCGCGCCTGCGCCCGCTCTTCTGCGCATGCGTCAGGGGTGGGTTCTACTTACCTTTACTACCAGTTCACAATGGGGCCGTGTGTGCGCGCTTGCTTCGCTTGTGCATGCACGCGCTATTCTGCACAAGTGCAGAAGCATTTTTATGACATCAGAGTTAGTGGGCGGAGTCTCCCGCCGTTTTACTACTGGTTCTTGTGAACTGGTCCAAACCGGGGGCAACCCACCACTGCACCAGAGGTCCCTCCCTCTCTTTGATATCTGTTTGACTACTTAAGAATCTATGTTTTGTTAACTAAGTTTACTGTTTGTAATAGTAGCACACATCCATAAAAGGGCTCTGGATATTTATATTCATCACTGCATAACCATGAACCAATAGTGTGATGCAGCTGCTTAAAAGGAAAATGCTCTCTTGGTAGGATTGTTTGGATCAGAGAGTCCAGATCACACAAACTGTTTTACTTTACTCTGACTGGGTTAAATCCTAATTTGAATCCTATATTCAATTTCTGGCATCCCAGTTCAAAGAGGATTTAATGTCATATAACCAATTGATTGATCAATCAATTAATTAATTATCAGTTATTTGAATTGATTATGTGCCATCAATCCAAGTGATTTTTGACCCTTGGTAGATTTTTCTCCATGACAATCTGTCCCTAACCTGTTCTTTCATATCTCCCATTGCCACTGAAACGGAGTCCATCCACTTTTCTGCTGTTTGTCCTCTTCTTCACTTTCTTCCACCTTTCCAATATTAGAGCCTTTTCCAGACAGCTGAATCTTCACATAATGTGTGACTCTTACAAAGTAGGATACTTTAAGCCTGGCTCTTTGTGCCTTAAATGACAACTGTGGGTTGATTTGTTCAATAACCCATCTGTTGGTTTTCTTGGTTGCCCATAGTACTCCACATCAGTGGCGGGGTTCAAATTTTTTTACTACCAGTTCTGTGGCCGTGACTTGGTGGGTGTGGCTTGATGGGCATGGCAGGGGAAGGATACTGTAAAATCTTCATTCGTTCCCCACTCCAGGGGAAGGTTACTGCAAAATCCCCATTTCCTCCCAATCAGCTGGAACTCTGGAGTCAGGGGCGGGGCCAGTCAGAGGTGGTATTTACCGGTTCTCCGAACTACTCAAATTTCTGCTACCGGTTCTCCAGAACTGGTCAGAACCTGCTGAAACCCACCTCTGCTCCACATAAATTTAACTTCATTCTAACCACATTTGGTGGGAATCAAACAAGATTCACCTTCTTTCTCTGAGTGGTCTACTAATATCTATAGTACATTAATCTAATTGTTCCCAAGGATGGTTCTTTTTCACCTTCCCAAACTTGCCCATCAAGCAAAACCTTGCTTAACCTCACTAGGAAGGCTTCACAAGGTTTAAAATATGTAATAAGGTTCTACTTTCTTCTTTAATTTTTGGCAAGTAGAAATGAATTATATCATGTCTATTTAGGTTTACAGTAACATAACATATATAATTCCATTTTGTACAGTCAGACTCTAAAAACAAATGACTGAAAGTGTTTCTTTTTCATTCATATCCAGAAAGAGGTGATTATTATTCAGACCACATTATTCCTGTCATGTACAAATCCACCTTATTCCACCAGACTGTATGCAGAGTAGAGGATCATAAACCTTTTGTTGAAATACAAAATAATAGTGGAAAAGTTATGCCTTGCATAATATTGATCCTTCACAATGCTTCAGAAGGAAAATGCCGCTGACTAGCTGCCAAGAATGAGAATATAATTACCTCTAAATGTAGAACAAATACAGTAAAACAGTTGGGAAGCCAATTGTTTTCTATTTAAAATCACAGGATTTCCATTCTATTACCAGATAAGCAAAAGGTGGAACAGTATATTAAAATCAATACTTTCTATTCCTATTGCAGCCTAATTAGTGCAGTGGGAATTTTAGGTAATTACTCATTCTAAACCAGTACATTAAAGATCTAAAATACATTTTTAAAATTTCAGTACTGTCCTCTTGATGCAGTAAAAAAAATTGACAACAAAGCTATTTTTCCACAATGGGTCAGGATGAAGAAAGATAGATGAAAGAAGTTGACTCTTTCCATATGCTGTTTCACATATATACAAATATTCACTTAGCCTTGATCAAAAGACACTTTAGAAAAGTGTGTGTGTGTGAGAGGGAGGGGGGGAGGAGGGAGGGGAGGGAGAGATGGAGAGGGAGAGGGAGAGAATGAGATGCAACCCTAACCCTAACCCTGGGGTTAGTTGGTGGCTTGAGGGTTCTCCCTCTACCCTTTTGAACTTTTTTAACCATTGTAATTCTTAACTTTTAACAATTTAGCTCTGTTTTTAATATTGTTTTTAAATACCTCACTTTTTATGGTTTTTATTTGTAAACCATTCAGAGCAGGAGTGGGTTCTATTTTTTTTTACTACCAGTTCTCTGGGCGTGGCTTATTTTGTGGGTGTGGCTTGGAGGTCATGTGATTAGGTGGGCGTGGCTAGCTGGTCAGAGTCATTTCTGGAAGGTCCTCACACTTACGGCCCAACTCATTTGTTTGCTTTTAACACTGATCAGCTGTAGGACGGCCCTTTGAAGCCCCGCGGCAAGAGTTTAAACAGTTTTTTTCCCTCTAGTCATCAGCTGGGACTCAGGAAGCAGCAATAGATTGGGGGTGGGACCAAATAAAAGGTAAGAATAACGTGGGGGGTGGGGGGGTGGGGGGTGGAGAACTGGTTCGGTGACGTCATATCGTCACCGCTACCGGCTCGGCTGAACCGGACCGAACCGGGAGGAACCCACCACTGATTCAGAGTCACATAAGTAAAATGGGCAATCTAGACATTTGATAAATAAATAAATAAATAAATAAATAAATAAATAAATAAATAAATTGCTATAGAAGGCAAAATTACTGTAATTTTTTTTCCTTTATCAACCAAACATGAATGGGTGGATTTAAATATTTGAAAATAAAAACGTGAAGCAATTAATTCAGATGAAATAAAGCAGATGCTTTTATATTGGTAGAAACATGCTAATTCAAATCTGCTCTAATTTGCCTCATCTGTCTATCAAATAATGCTTGTGGTATTATAGTTGCTAAAAACTGGCTGTGATATTCCCTCTTGGGATTCAATCTGGTGACAAGAGTTTGTTGCAGGAAGTCAATTTCCTGGGATGATGAGATTAATTGAGGTGCATTTCTTTCACTTCTGCAGTGCAGCAAAGACAAATGAACATTTTATAGTCACATCAATGCTCAGATATATACAGCCATTGCTTTTTTAAAATTAAAATTCCATGCCTACAGAGTTAATCCATAGTTGCAGGCCTTAGCCAGGCATTTAATGGGGCTTCAGGCTACAGGGGGCTGGAGATTGGGTAGAACAGTGTATCATCAATCATTGTCAAGCAGCTCATGCCTAAATAAAAGCAGTCTCGTGACAGCCAAGTCAGGTCTAAACAAAGGTTTCATGAAATACCAAACAGCTTTTTTAATAACATGAAATTTGATGTAATTTAAACATAAGTACTGTGTGATCAAGCCCCTATCAATCACACCACGATAGCGCCATCCCACTTTTCCAAATAAAAGATTTAACTTTTTCCTGCTTCCATGTTGCCTCCATGAATGGTATATCTCTGAAACAAAATGTGGAGATTAAAACAAAGTATAACTATTTTCTTGGAGCATTTGCAGCTGTTGGATTATATCGGCCTGGCTAATCTTGGCCCAAGAATCCTGGAGAGGATGAGGCAGACAGAACAAAGCCAAAGTTATTTTAGGAAACATTCCAGGGAAATCAACCCTTCTGTGCCAAATTGGACAAATTTCCTTGATCAGATTACAGTGAGCAAATACCAAGTAGTGGTTTATGTTAGTGTATTTTAATATTATATTTTCCACAATTTTAGAGTGCAAGAATAATAAAATTCTTCATGAGGGATGAGTAAGCGCCTTTTCTATTTTATTGCTCTTTGCACAGAAGTTTACATAATGAAATGAAATTTTAGATCTGTTTATAAAGGATTAGGACAAGATGATAAACATCACATTTGCTTATTTATCTCTGATAAAGATTATAATTTAGAGTAGTTCTTCCCAACCTTAGCAACTTTAAGACTGTGCATTTCAACTGCCGGAATTCTCAGGTGGGGAATTGTGGGACTTGAAGTTCACATGTCTTAAAAGTTGTCAAAGCTGCGAAACACTGATATAGAGCAACATCTTATGGTATAACAAATTCTTTGTAAAATGACAATACCGTAGATCCACCAACACATGAAGTGTGACTTCATTTAGTTTATCTACTAAGCACTGAAAATCCTAGTAAGTCTTTAAACTTGTACATATTGATCAAATTATATATAATCCTGGGATTGAGATACTTAATTTCATAAATTTTGCTATATTTTGTTGTTTTCATTTTTTTTTCTTGTTAAGAACTGTCATAAAAACCATTGCTGGTTAAAACAATAATTGGGCACTGGCATTGAAGAGTGTCATCTTCATTATTTCTGACAGCAGAAATCTAGAAAGGAGCAGCAATTTCTAGAAAGCTACAGATATAACAAGTTTGAGTTTGAGATTTTCTTGATATACTGCTTTGACAAATTAGGAAAATAATCTACTTGTTTCCCCCTTTTACTTCCCTTTAAAAAACTGAGAATATTATGATGGGACATGGATTTGAGAATTATGAATAAAAAATATCAAGATGAAAGCTTTCAACTATTGTCCTTTTTTCTACCCAATGGCTGTGTTCACATGTTAAACTTAGGATCTGAACTAAGAGATCAGAGTATTTACAAACATTACTATTATCATGGGAATCAGTAGGGGTTGACTTTAGCTCAAAACCTCTTCAAAATTATTTAAGGTTGAAATTTACCATCACTGTCAGTTATGTCATTTGAACTTGGATATAAGCATTAAAGGTAAAGGTTCCCCTTGCACATATGTGCTAGTCCCGACTCTAGGGGGCAGTGCTCATCTCCATTTCAAAGCCAAAGAGCCAGTGCTGTCCGAAGATGTCTCCATGGTCATGTGGTTGGCATGACTTAACGCCAAAGGCGCATGGAACGCTGTTACCTTCCCACCAAAGGTGGTCCCTATTTTTCTCCTTGCATTTTTTATGTGCTTTTGAACTGCTAGGTTGGCAGAAGCTGGGAGCACACCCCGTTACACAGCACTAGGGATTCGAACCGCTGAACTGCCGACCTTTCAATCGACCAGCTCAGCGTCTTAGCCACTGAGCCACCGTGTCCCTCATATAAGCATTACAGGTAGTCTTAACTTACAACAGTTTGTTCAATGACTGTTCAAACTTACATCGGCACTGAAATAGCAATAGCATTTAGACTTATATATCACTTCACAGTGCTTTACAGCCCTCTATAAATGGTTACAGGATCAGCATGTCGACCCTGAAGATTACACATGTGTACCCATATTTTATCATAGCCTTTGTTTGCAAGGTTTGCAAGTAAAGGAACTTAATGATATTTCAGGCTCGCTACTCTCTAACTGTTGAAAGGGGGGTTACTTAGATAAAGGGGGAATATTATGTCTAGGTGGCATCCCTTCCCATGGGAACAGAGAAAATGCTTGCAGCTGGAGGAAGGTGAAGTTTGGAATCACCGGACTGATGGACTAAGAATTGATTGAAGATTGTGGCTTAGGGGAGAAGTTTCAAACTTTTGCTTTTTATTGGGTATAATTCCGGATCCTGGCCTGAGTCAGAATTACACCAAGTCCTTGCCAATTTGATATGTTCCTAATAAACAGACTTTGATGGAAAAAGGGTACCTTGGACTTTATTTCATGGGACATGTTACTTGGAAGCTTGACACAGCATATTGTCCCCAACAATTTGGGTCCTCATTTTGCTAACCACGGAAGGATGTAAGGCTGAGTCAATCTTGAGCCAGTGAGATTCGAACTGCTAAACTGCAGGCAGCTGGCAGGCAGCAGAAGTAGCCTGCAGCACTGCATTCTAACCACCGTACCTCTTGATTTATGACTTTTCACAGTTACGAACTTTGCAGCATCCCCATAATCATGTGATCAAAATTCAGAGGCTTGGCAACTGGTTCATACTTACGACCGTTGCTGTGTTCCAAGGCCACCTGATCACCTTTTGTGACCTTTGGACAAGGGAAGTCAATGGCGAAACCAGATTCATTTAACAACCAGGTGACTAATTTACCAACTGCAGTGATTTACTTTACAACTGTTGCATGAAAGCTTGTAAAATGGGGGCAAATTCACTTAACAAATGTCTCACTTAACAACAGAAACGTTGGGCTCCATTGTGATCATAAATCAAGGACTACCTGTATTCTTTCCATGCTGTTGGCATAAATATAATCCCAAAGAACAGCTGTTGAAAAACAGGGCACAGGAAAATATTCCCTCTTGCTGTTACTTAATTCCCAACTATCCAGCCACACAGTAGTGTGCAAATGAAAGGATGAAATGGTAGGTAATAGGAAATCTTAACCCCACTCCTCCCATGGAAATTCGTCCCACATCAGATTACCATAAAAAGAGGGTGGTAGCATTTCAGCCACTTTTGTTACACCAGAACACTGGTAGAAAACAAATTTCATCTAGTCATGGAAAGGACTGCCAAGAATTCAGTTCTGTTTCAGCCTCCAAAGACAGGAGGAATGTGAGAAACAGAAAGCTAGATTCAGATTGGCTAGAGGAAAATGTGGGAAGTGGAGTGGAATAATCTGAATCTGATTATACATTAAGATTATCAATCAGTGCTGTTCATTTGTCTTAATTGGCTAATTCATTTGCAATAAAGCTTAATTCTTAATTGGTCCTATAATTTGAGAAAGTAGTTGCAGCTGAACCAAGACAACATTGTGGCTATTGGAAGATAATCCTACATATCTGCTCTTCATTTAACCAGTGATTTGTGATTATGTGTTACTGCACATGGATATTTTTTCTTCACCAGTTGACTGTCAATGAAGGTGTCAATGAATCATACTTAATATTACAATTGCATCAGTATAATTCTTCTCTTTCGTTATGATACAGTGAAGAGTGAACAAATTGATGAAATGGAAGTAAAAGTTACAGCCAATCACATCTGCAGAATGTTCCATATGATTGATATATATAGTGTGTGTGTGTACCAGTGTACCACTCTGTGTGTTTGTGTATGTGTGTGTACAAAGCACAATCCATCACATTGTGTGGTGAAGTGCACTCCGGATTTCTAGGAGGGAGGCTCTGCATTCCAGAGGCAAGAGACAGAAAACCTTAGACAGTTCGTTTGGGAGAAAGTTCTTCCCTAGAAGTTCTCAAAAATATTTTTTGTAGCTTGCTTTAGTTTGGCAGGATTTTGGTCTATAGGTGAAGAACCATAAAGGAAACTGCTTAAGAGAAACTGAGCATGTCTTCCTTAATTTTGGGCATCTGACACATCAGGGTTAACCAACATATAGGAGGATTGTGCTTATTTGTTTGCTAAACAATTGCAGGTGACCATATCTGTAGAAGTAATGCCATTTTCTTCTCATGGCATTTTGAAATTGCAAAATACTTACTCTAATGACAATGACAGATATCTCTGTCTCCATCTCTATCTCCATCTCTATCAATCTATCTACACACACACACACACACACATACACACACAGAGAGGGTACCTTGGTACTCAAAACTTGTCAAATTTAGTACTTTATGCATTTGATGTAAAAATATTGCCCCAGTATGGCCATGGGGAACAGACAGGAAGTCAGCCATGCTGGAAAGGTCACTGACATAGAAAAAGAAACAGACAGAAAATCCGTCCTAGCCAAAACAAAGGGTCCTATTGTAAGTCACATGGTTTGTTTGGCACTCATCATTTTTAGAACTCATCGCACTTCCCAGAACCAATTAACGATAAGTACCAAGGTATTTCTCTCTCTCTCTCTCTCTCTCTCTCTCTCTCTCTCTCTCTCTCTCTCTCTCTCTCTCTCTCTCTCTCTCTCTCTCTCCGTGTGTGTGTGTGTGTGTTGTGTGTATATTTTGCTCTGCCAATGAAAACGGGTTCCCGAGCTCCGTTTTTGGATGCGATGGCCTCCTGCAATTCTCTGCCAGCGAAAATGGAGCTCAGGAGAGCTTCATGTGGCCCTCGTGGGCTCTGTTTTCAGCTGCAACAGCTTCTGCAACTCTTTTAATAGCAGAATGTTGGAAGTGTTATAGGGCAGATTGGAAATTCCAACACTCCTCCAGTAGATAAGTGACTGAAAATCAGAAGAAAAAAAAAACCCACATGATTGTGTTCTGAAACTGACACAGTTAATTTCTATTCTGTCATCCTAAAATAGGAAGAAAAGAATCCCAAAGAGAAAAAAATGCTGAGCAAAGTTAGAAAAATGGGAAATACTGCATATGCTTCACTTTTCACTATGACCAAAATAAGCCCAGTCCTCCATCACCAAATAGGATTTTGTTTAAATAATCTTGATCTAAATACCAGATTATTGAATATTTTATATTCATGTGCATGCCTGAACAGCAGACTAACTTATTAAGTACTTCATTTTCCTTTATTAAACTCATTTACATAAACCTCACCAAGCATATGCTTGGTGAAGTTTAGTGGTGTATCTGCAAATGGCTTTCTTTCTTCCTTTCTTTGTGCTTCAAGAAAAGAATTTGCATTCAAATTAATATGTTTGGTCACAGTGGGGACAGGAGGGGAATGCAATTCTCCTGAGTCTAGTCCAACAAAATGTGACTAGAACATGTACAAAGATATGGAAATGTACTTAAACATAGCCTAGCCAAGAAAACAAGAAATAAGTTACTAAAAGCATACACATAGTACATTTAGAACTATTTCCTATATAACCGTTTAAAAATACGCTATTATGGAATCTACAAGTGCTTTTAAAAAAGTCTCCATGGAATCATAGAATGTGAAGCGTGAAAGGGACCTTGGAGATAATCTACTCCCATAGTCTGCTCAGGGCAACAATTCTCTACTGCAGAATCCCTTGATAGATTGATATCTAGCCTCTTTAAATACTGTCAGCAAAGGCAAACCCACTGTAACTTCAGGTGGTTGTTTTAGTGTTAAACAATAACTTCTCAGGATGTTTTTCATACATCCAATAAAAGCTTACTTCTGTGTTATTTAAATCCATTGTTTCTTGTGTTGCCTTCTGGACCAGATTTGCCCCATTTTCTACATGATAACCCACCAGATACTTCACAAAAGTTATCTTGTTTCCCATAGTCTTAGTTTTTCTAAGCGAAACATTCATATTAACTATTCTTTGTAAGTTTTCCCTTTCATGACCTTCATTTTCTTGATTGATCTCCTCTGGACATGCTCCATTTGTTGAAATTCCTTCCTAAAATTCTATGTCCAGCATTAGACGTGATATTTTAAATGTGGAATGACAATGCGAAAGAAAGAAAGAAAGAAAGAAAGAAAGAAAGAAAGAAAGAAAGAAAGAAAGAAAGAAAGAAAGAGGAAGATTTGTTTTTATACCAAGATTATAATTGTGTCAATGCAGCCTAGGATTAAGTTTTCTTTGAGTTGCATCATACTATTGGCTCATGTTCAGCTTCTCTTTCACCAAGAAAGTCAGGTAGCTTTGCATATTCTACTGTCCGATCTGATTCTTTTCCATTCTTCATCCTTTGATATTTTTTTCCCCTTTCCAAATATAGAATTTGTCTCTGTTCAAATTTATTTTTCTGGCTTCTTGTTCCAGCTTGTCAATATCTTCCTAAATCCTGTCATCTAATATATTTATTAATCCCCTATCTTTCTGTCAGCTGCAAATTTGATATTCTAATCTCTTGTTTGTAAGTCCTTCATGTTGAAAAAAGCACAATGCCTAGAATGGAGCCACACAGCATCTTTGCTCCCCTCTTCCTTCTAGTACGTCTATCCGATTCCTATGATCATCTAAACAGCTCACTCTATGAAAAAAAATGAGATCAGGTTGGTCACTGTTGATCAATCCATGTTGGCTCTTGACAAACAATACACTCTTATCAAATTGTATTCAATAATTTATTCCAGCATTTTACATGATATTAAGATCAAACAGAGAGCTCTGTAGCTACCCAAGTCTTATTCTTCCTACTCAGAGGTGGTATTCAGCTGGTTCGTACCAATTCGGGTGAATCGGTAGCGGCGACTGCAGGTGGGCCCACCCACCCACCCACCCGCCCACCCGGACATAATGCCATCCTATTTAGCCATGTTTTTGAGGCTGGGTACATGCACGGAAGGCACGTGCATGGGCAAAGTGCATGCACAGAAGGCCGGGTGCATGCGCGGATGGCGCATGCGAAGCAAGCATCCGCACAGCGAACCGGTGGTAAGAATCAGTGGTGGGTTTCAAATTTTTTTATTACCGGTTCTGTGGGTGTGGCTTGGTGGGCGTGGCATTGCTTGGTGGGCGTGGCTTGGTGGGCATGGCAGGGGAAGTATACTGTAAAATTTCCATTCCCTCCCCACTCTGGGGGAAGGTAACTGCAAAATCCCCATTTCCCCCCAATCAGCTGGGACTTGGGAGGCAGAGAATAGATGAGGGCAGGGCCAGTCAGAATTTTTGCTACCGGTTCTCCGAACTACTCAAAATTTCCGCTACCAGTTCTCCAGAACTGCTCAGAACCTGCTGAAACTCACCTCTGGTAAGAATATTGGAAACCCACCACTGTTCCTACTTTTGCCAATCATATGGCATTACATCTACGATTTTTCAAAAAGATCACACCCATCATCCCTCTACCTCTTAGGGTTTGCTATGCATCTACAGTAGTTTTCTTCAAATCCTGCTATTCTCAGTGCCCATATTAGCTCTAAATCCCGGGAGTCTCATCTGAAACATATCTAATTCTAGAAATATAATTCCAATATTTTTTATATTGGAGATATATTTAGTCCTATTATTTTGGAATTATACAGATAGTCCTCAACTTACGACTACAGCTGAGCCCAAAATTTCTATTGTTAAGTGAGACATTTGTTATGGGAGTTTTGCTCCATTTTACGACTTTTCTTCCCTCAGTTGTTAAGTGAATCACTGCAGTTGATATGTTAGTAACCCGGTTGTTAAGTGAGCCTGTCTTCCCCATTGAATTTGTTTGTCAGAAGGTCGCAAAAGGGATCACATGACCTTGGGGCACAGTAGCGGTCATAAATATGACCCAGTTGCCAAGCATCTGAATTTTGATCACATGATCATGGAGATTCTGCAAAGGTCGTAACTGTGAAAAACGATCATAAAGTCAGTGCTGTTGTAACTTTGAATGGTCACTAAATGAACTGTTGTAAATCGAGGACTCCCTGTATTTAGTATAGTGCCAGTTTATAAAGGTTATTCTGTTCTCAGGCGAGGCAGAGTTTTTCACATCACCTGCTTTACATTTTTTTTAACAGACATTTTACACACTGATCAGACGATTCCCTTTGAGAGCAAACAATATTATGCAAAATTCAGAAAAATAATAAGAAATAGTAAACATAAGAAATTAAAGGTATGAGATAAATGAGCAAAGAGATATGAATAATTTATTGTACTCCAAGTTTTTTTTTTTTAAAGAAATGCCAGTGATTCAGTCTGGGTGTTTTGCATGTAAATATATATATAGATATAAAAGAAGATCCAGGAAGTGTATGGGCATTATTCATGCTGTTTTCTGAAATATTCTTCCTTGACCTTTCCAGTGATTTGCAACAGAGCTTCAGTAGTACTTGCAAACATTGGATACTAAAGATCACATTGGCTAAATTCAATAGAAAATAATTGAATTCCGGTGCCATGATTTTCTATTTATTTAATATAATACTTTGGTTAATCTTCTAAGAAGCTTAGATAGATAGATAGATAGATAGATAGATAGATAGATAGATAGATAGATAGATAGATAGATAGATAGAGATAGAGATAGAGATAGAGATAGAGATAGAGATAGAGATAGAGATAGAGATATATATCACCAGTAGCAGATATATAAACTGTTTTGTATGGAAAAAATCGCTGCCAGAAACTATGCATATTCGGAATTATGCTAAAGCAATTATTTGGGCTAATATTCTGACCTATGTTATGTTTTCAGAGCAATGAAATCAAGAAGCAAAGTGATAGTCAGTCTATCACTTTCAAAGCCTGATGGCAAAGAAATCAAAATATTGAACTGGGGGCAGCGGATAATTTCATTCTAGGACAGGGTAAATTACCTATTCTAGTATGATTAAATGGCTGGAAGAGCCTACAGCTTCACAGTGTATATGTGTATGAATTTGTGAATTCTGGATCCAAGAGATAAAAGGCCATCCAATGTACCACAGGAATGGTTTATCCTCACAAGATAGGGAGGAGAGGAGGAGGAGAAATCTACTAAAGATCCTTCTGCAATAGAGAACAATACATGCGACAACTGCAATTATATTGTATTTTGAAATCATAACATTTGACAAAAAAGACTTAATGCTTGAATGCACGTTGTAGTGATATGAAGCTGATATAGATTAATGTTCTTCTATAAAATGAAAGAAAATAGTACGTACCTTTACAGATATATAAAAAAAATTCCCTCAGGGTTTAAAAGCTTTCCTTGGTGCAAAATAAGGTGCATTTCGAGATTAATAAAGAGCTTGAACGTTTGTGTTTCCATTTATTGACTGATAATTTTTTTATAGTGAAAAATAACTATTATCAAAATAGACAATTATTATGTACTGATTTATCCAGCCTTGAAACATACATTACCATAACTTTATAGGTCTGAAGGGCAAAATAAGAGCATATATTCATTCAGAATTTCAGAATGTGATGTAATTCAGATTGGAAGTTACAGTAGAGCATTATAAATCAATCCCAAATACTGTAATTTATATCTATATATAAATTCCCTTCTCAGTCCTATAATTGGTATGTCTTCCTCAATCTCAGGGCCTCTACCCAAGGCCTGGGAGTTTGAGGGGTCTTCGCAGTACCTTAGCTGTTCTTAGCACTGCATTCTTCTGGACAGAGAGCTTTGATGTTGTTCCAGGGATCTTTTGGAGCTACTCTTCCAATATGGATGTCATAGCCCCAAGTGTTTCTACCACCAGTGGGGCCATGTTGGCCTTGACTTTCCACAACCTCTCTAGTTCCTACTTGATGCCCTGTGATTTCTCCTTATTCTCTTTCTTTTAGATGTTGCTGTCAATTGGCAGTGCTACATCAATCAACAGTACTGTCTTCTGATCTTTGTCTACTACCATGACTTCTGGCTGAGTGGCCAGTACCTGCCTGGCCTTCTAGATCTGGAAGTCCTTTAGAATTTTAGCTCTGTTATTATCTACTGCCTTCTGTGGAAGCTTCCACCTAGACTTGGAAAAGTCTAGCTACCCCATACGTTGTGCAGATGTTCCGGTAAATATTGCCTGTTACTTGGTTGTGCCACTCAGGGTATGCTGTTCATGTGTGCATGCATGCACACACATGTATGTATGTGTTCCTGAGGGTGTGTGTGTATTCCCCAGTTTAATATTTTTAATATTGTTTTGCTTTGTTATATAATATATTTATTTTATATTTATTTATTTATTTATTTTATAAAATGTGTATGCCGCCCTATCTCCGAGGACTCAGGGTGGCTCACAACGACAATCAACCAAGCGACTGTTAAAACCAACAAATATAGATAAAAAAATCAAAAAAGTATTTTAAAAAATTAAAAAATACTACCCCATCAGGCCAACCCAGGGAACATAAATAGCCAGGTTTTTAATTCACGGCGGAAGGTACGAAGGTCAGGGGCCAACCGGAGCTCCAAGGGAAGTTGATTCCAAAGGGTGGGGGTGCTCACAGAGAAGGCTCTGCCCCTGGGTGTCGCCAGCCGACATTGTCTAGCTGAAGGCACCCTGAGTAGGCCCTCTCTGTGAGAGAGTACCGGGCGATGGGAAGTTGACGCTGGTTGCAGGTGGTCCGACAAATAGCCTGGACCTAAGCCATGAAGGGCTTTATAGGTTAACACCAGCACCTTGAATCTCACCCGGAGGGCAACCGGGAACCAATGCAAGCTGCGCAGGAGTGGTATAATATGGGAGTATCGGGTCCCTCCCACAACAACCCGTGTGGCCGCATTCTGCACCAGCTGAAGCTGGTCTTCACGGACAGCCCCAGGTAGAGAGCATTGCAGTAGTCGATCCGGGAGGTGACTAGCGCATGAGTGACTGTGTGTAGGGCATCTCGGTCCAAGTATAGGTGCAACTGGCGCACCAGGCGAACCTGGGCAAACGCCCCCCTGGTCACGACCGTGATATCATCCTCTAGACCAGGGGTGGGTTCTAAATTTTTTTACTACCGGTTCTGTGGGAGTGGCTTATTTTGTGGGTGTGGCTTGGAGGTCATGTGACTAGGTGGCATGGCTAGCTGGTCAGAGTCATTTCTGGAAGGTCCTCGCACTTACGACCAGTCCTCGCACTTACGACCCGACTCATTTGTTTGCTTTTAACACCATAGGACGGCCCTTTGAAGCCCCGTGGCAGTTTTTTTTCCCTCTAGTCATCAGCTGGGACTCAGGAGACAGCAATAGATTGGGGGTGGGACCAAATAAAAGGTAAGAATAACGTGGGTGGGGAGGTGGGGGGGTGGGAGGGCAGGGGGGAGAACCAGTTCGATGACATCATATTGTCACCGTAACTGGCTCAGCCGAACTGGACTGAACTGGGAGGAACCCACCACTGCTCCAGACTCAGCCGTGAGTCCAAGAGGACGCTCAAGTTGCGCACCCTGTCTACGGAGGACAATACCTCACCCCCAATAGACAGTGTTGGAACCTCTTGCTCGGTCCGAGATGCCGGTATCCACAGCCACTCAGTCTTGGCCGGGTTAAGTTGAAGCCTGTTACTCCCCATCCAGATCCGTACCGCTTCCAGACACCGGGACATCACGTCGAGGGCATCACTGGGCTGTTTCGGGGTGGATATAAAAAGCTGGGTATCATCAGCATAGTGATGATACCCCACCCCAAAACCATGGATGATTTCTCCCAGCGGCTACACATTAAGTTTCAGGGATTGATAATTATTCCAGATGCTAAACTATTTAATTTTCCCCAACAGGTGTCTTTGTAAACCATCATAATCTTGCACAATCTTTTGTAAGAATATCAAGGCATAAAAATTCATGGCATTGCAAGGGAATGCTGAAATCTCATGAAATTTAGCCGTCTCACACAAAAGCTAATGAATAGAATAACAGAGTTGGAAGGGACCTTGGAGTCTTCTAGTCCAATCCCTGCTTAGGCAGGAAACCCTACACTACTTCAGACAAATAGTTATCCAACATCTTCTTAAAAACTTCCAGTGGTGGACCATTCACATCTTCTGGAGGCAAGTTGTTCTACTGATTAATTGTTCTGTCAGGAAATTTCTCCTTAGTTCTAAGTTGCTTTTCTCCTTGATTAGTTTCCACCATTGCTTATCCTACCCACAGGTGCTTTGGAGAATAGCTTTGCTCCCTCTTCTTTGTGGCAGCCCCTGCGATATTGAAATACTGCTATTATGTGTCCCCTAGTCCTTCTTTTCATTAAACTAGACATACCCAATTCCTGTAACCATTCTTCATATGTTTTAACCTCCAGTCTCCTAATCAACTTTGTTGCTCTTCCCTGCACTCTTTCTAGAGTCTCAACAATTGAGACTTTATGACAATTGACACAATGACAATTTTGGCTACTTTTGCTGCAAACATACAACTATTGGCAATCTAAGAAACATTGTCAATCCTTTAATCTTTTGCTTTTAAACCTTTTTAGCATTTTCATCTACAACACTGCACAGAAATGTTAGAAATACTAGCTAAACAATCTATTAGATATGAATTCAAATAAGTACACTAGCAACAACTTATTTCCATTGCATTAATGTGATTCAATTCATGGCTTCAACCCAACCTCCCTCAGCTAGCCCCTCTGAACACAATGGAATTGTAAGAAACAATTCTGAGAACTGCAATCCCCAACACATTTAGAGAGTAACTAACTGAGAAAAACTGAATTAATTAAAGAAGCAGGAGAGAACTTATGTGATGAGTTAATTGTAAAAGTCTGCTCAATACAAAAAGTTACAAATTATCTCAGTGCCAGGTAGGTAACAAGGTAGGTAGGTAGAAAGCAAGGAGGAAGGGAGGGATGGTGGAGGAGGGAGGGAAGGAAGGCAGGAAGGCAGGAAAGGAGGAGGGAGGGAGGGAGGGAGGGAGGGAGGGAGGGAGGGAGGAAGGAAGGAAGGAAGGAAGGAAGGAAGGAAGGAAGGAAGGAAGGAAGGAAGGAAGGAAGGAAGGAAAATCCTCACCATGTGAATTAAAACCGATATATATCATCAAAATATAGATACTATTTTTAATATACAGTAGAATTTTCAGAACTAAGAAAACTAATGACAGTGTAACTTGGTGGGAACAAGCTATTCATGAAATCATTCAAATAAAAAAAAAAATAAGCTATTAATGCCTAACACAGGTTCCATGAAAACTTAATCATTTTCCACTTGTTAATAGTTTTAGTACCATCACAAAAAATAATTCTTTGAAAATAGCACTGCTAACTTGGATAAACTCCTTCTACAAAATATGTTGATGGCCACCAAATTAGATGGCTTTGAAAATGAATTAGGAAAACAATAAGTGATCTAAGTCAAAAGTAGAAATAATTAGAGCCAAAAGATATATGTCTGCTTTTCAAGTGGTAATTGAATCTATTAACTAGAATAGTTTCATATATTACTTTTGTGGTTAATATTGACATTTAAAAAATCCCTTCAGTTTAACATAGAAATCATACTTTACACGCCCCAATACTTGGAATCGTTTCACAACTCAAGGAATAGGAATATGATTTGACTGCTGAAGTGGGGGAAAAAACCACTCCTAATTACAAGGACAAAAAAATTAGGGAAGATTTTTGACTCATGGACATTTTTCAGATGTTATTAATTTCTCATAGGTCCAAAACACTTATTTAAAATTAGTGATGAAATTCTTAATTTTAGAATAAATGTATCAGCTACTAAACTAACAAGACTATTCATCTGTGGTGTAATTGTGAAAAAATGATCACTGTTCATAGACCCATTATTTACTGTGGCACAAAGCCACATGAACCATAGATAGGCTGACTCTTGTAACCTGATATTCAGGTATAGATAAACCATGGACAGAAATTGAGGATAAATGTAATGGCATTTATATAATTTATTTTTCAGGGCAAAAAAAAAAAACCCTAACAGGTCTAAAAGCAAAATGGTTAAAAAAAAGCTATGGGTATTACATCAGTAATATGATTTTTTTCAGGCAGTTATATCAACAACAAAAAGTTGTCTAGATTGAAGCCTATCAGAACCACATGGTTACCCAGTTGGACAAAGTAGTCTAGATCATGAAAACCAGTTAACTAAGCATCAGCCACCACAAGAAGACATGGTCTTCCTACAGATCTAGCAGCAAATGACAGAGCTGCTATAGATCCCATCACGATAGCCATATGATGCTGATTGCAATTTTCATGTCAGACAAATACAATGGGAATTCAAGCAAATTTGCTGTCAAAATATGAAGGCCAAAGAACAACCCACCAATTGAGCCCAAGTAGGGTTTTTGGTGAGCTAAGAGAGCTACAATGTGAGTAACTACTTCTGATTCTGACCAGTCCTGATTTGGTCTCCTTCCTTCCTTCCTTCCTTCCTTCCTTCCTTCCTTCCTTCCTTCCTTCTTTCTTTCTTTCTTTCTTTCCTTTCTCCCTTACTCCTTCCTTCCTTTCTTTCCTCCCTCCCTCCCCCCTCTCTCTCTGAACTAATTTCAGAGAGATTCTTTCAGGCAGGTGACAATTGCCCATGAGATCCACCATCTATGACAGGGTGAGTGTTTGGTGTCAGAGTAATTACAGAATCTCAGTTATTGATTGGAATGAAAGAGACTTACTGTAATTGACTAGTTCAAGGATGGACTGTTTGATGAATTATGAAATGAGCTAGTTTGTCAGGAACCCCAGACAAAATTATTGCATTAATCAAGGTCTGCTTGAGAGTCTGTGAGGAAGGGGAAAATGTCACTATACACTTTCATTTACTCTTTTACTCCCACACTGGAAACTTCTGAAGTTGAGCCTATTCATTAAGAGCCAGCAGAACTCTGCCTACTATTCAAGAGAAGTGACACTGTTGTGCCAAAGGTGCTTTTTCCCAAAAAACAAAAAAAAACAAAACAATTGGACTTTCTTGTTTTTTTTCTTTGAAAATGCTTCATTTCTCATGCATGAGAAGCCGGTCATTAGAACTGAAGAAGCTTCTTGGATGATAAGCGAAATGTTTTCAAGGAAAAAAACAAGAAAGTTTAGTTGCCTTTTGGAAAAAGCATCTTTGGGACAACGATGACCTGGATGATTAAGAATCTCTAGAGACAAGTGACACTGTTGCACAAAAAGCATCTATATTATAGAAAACATGTCATGAGAGTGATCTGGTAAACTCCCATTTTGAAGTATTAGTAAATTCTTGTAATTGTAGGAATGGGGCATTTTGCTTGCAGGGGTTCTAACTGCTCCTGCTCTCACTTATTAAAAAATGAGGCAATATGGGAAACTTTTAGATTCAGCTCCCATGAGAATACACTCAACTTCTACAACTCACCAGTGGTAACCACTAAGAGCTTTTCTCCCAAAGGAGCTTTTCCAGGAGGCAACTGGACTTTCTTGTTTTTTCTTTGAAGACATTTCACTTCTTATCCAAGAAGCTTCTTCGGCTCTGACAGGATAGTGGGGAATGGAAGGATTTATATTCCTTACAGACAGCTGGTCATTTGCATCCTTTAAGAGGGTCATTGAAGCACTTGGAGGTTTATCTGTGTCCTTAGGGTCACCTGAGATGAACACCCTTTGAATTGTGTGGGAGTAGGAATGGATTTTCAGAGAAAAGTTGCAGACTACAGGACCCAGGAACACTGCTCAGATGACCCTGAGGACACAGATAAACCTCCAAGTGCTTCAATGATCCTCTAAAAGGATGCAAATGACCAGCTGTCTACAAGGAATATAAATCCTTCCATTCCCCACTATCAAAGCTGAAGAAGCTTCTTGGATGACAATAAAATGTCTTCAAAGAAAAAACAAGAAAGTCCAGTTGCCTCCTGAAAAAGCATCTTTGGGACAACCATGACCTGGATTAGAATCTCTACAGACTTTTAACTAAGAACTTTTGTAACTTTACTTGCCTTCCTATTTAAAATTTCCTGGAAATGAACTGGTTACTGATTTACAATCCTTGACCTATAGCTGATGGCACTAAATATCAGGTCTATCTGCAATAAAGCAATGTCATTTGCAGTTTGACTGAGAATAAGATAGACCTAGCATGCATTATTGAAACCTAGCTGGAGAGGAAGGAATACACTCATTCAGGATGCACTCATTCAGGTTTCAAATAATGCTTCGCCCTCACTTCTAGAGTTAAGCTATGGAGTAGCAATTGTACATTGAGAGTTCTGTTAGTAGGGAAAGCTCTGTTTTGATGGTGATTCATTTTGAGATCCACTATGCATGTTGAACTCTAGGGCCAAGCTGTGGATGAAGCAAACTTGCTAACCACAGTTGAAGCAGTAGATCAGCAGATATTAAGTAGCATGACCTGATAATATGCAACAAAGAAACATGTATTCATTGTATTACAGTATGTATTGTTAAAATGCATTGTAAGAATTATTTGCCACTGTCATTTTCAGCTCCTTTCTCCATGATGATCTATCCCTAACCTGATATTTCAAGTCTCCGAATACTATACTCATTGCCAGTGTATCCCAGTTCCTCAATTTTGCTGCTGGTCATCGCATTACTTCTACCTTTCGCATCACTTCTACCTTTCCCAGCATTACAGCCCTTCCAGAGAACAGGGTCTTGACATAATGCGTCCAAAGCAGGATACTAGTGTTTTCTAATGCTCTAATAGTGTTTTCTAAAGTTCAATAGTGTCAATACTCTTCCTATTCTTTGTCTTCAAAGTTTGTAAGATTTACTTATAGAAAAGACAGTAATTGAGGACTGCACAGTTGGAAGTAAACAAGCAGGTGAATCCACCAACCGAGGCCATGTTAACTGCAATCTAAATATAATACCTAACTATGGACAAAGTGGAAAAGGGGCTGAAATCTGGAAATAGACTTGTCTTCAAGACTGATGGATTAAGAAGCTTCTGCAAATGACTATGTGGCCCCTCCACTTTCATGCATTCTGCCTGGTGTCCCTTCCTGATGGCCCTTCCACCACTTTTACGCAACTTTCCAGAGTACCACTTCTTTGCCAAGCAGAGGTGGTATTCAGCAGGTTCTGAACCATTCTGGAGAACCAGTAGCAGAAATTTTGAGTAGTTCGGATAACCAATAAATACCACCTCTGACTGGCCCTGCCCCCCATCTATTCTCTGCCTCCCAAGTGCCGGCTGATCAGAAAGAAATGGGGATTTTGCAGTAACCTTCCTCTGAGTGGGGTGGGAATGAAGATTTTACAGTATCCTTCCCCTGCCACGCCCGCCAAGCCATGCCCACAGAACCGGTAGTAAAAAAATTTGAATCCTACCACTGGTCTCAAGGATTGTATACACTTGTTTCTCTAAGCCTTCTCTAAGCAAATGTTTTATATCACTGCTTCTACCCTTACTAACTCCATGGACATCAGCCAGAATCATGTGCAAGAGAGCCATCACCCTCACTTTCAAGAAGTTAATAGATGAAGAATGCTGTGGAGTCTAATAGAAGGTCTCACTGCTGTCCCACCCAACACTGGGTTTTCTACCTGATGTGCCCTTTGTTCAAAATGATCACATACTAAGATTGTAAATTCTACAGAAAAAGACCACAGAGAGACCTTCCTCAAAACCTGTGTACTGCACCAATGTCCATATATGATATATGATATATATAACTCAGGATGTTAACACACAGCCTATTACCCAGGTCGTTAAAACACAAAAGACTAATGGGCACACATCAAGGACCTCACCCACACAGGATGTTACAAAACAGCTGGCTAATCTGCAAACATCAACTCCATCAACCAATCAAGATGTAACAACACAGGCAACCAACCCGCTCACAGCAACAAAGCCAGCACCCCACACCTCCCCACCAGTATTTATAGAGAGACGGCAGCTCCGATCATGCTTTCCTCACACAAGCACGAAGCCGAAGACATCAGCCTGAAGATGACGAGTGGGACCTCGTATCGTAGCATAACAGGATGTTTTCCACGCTCTTTTACAGTAATCCCTGCCCCTTTACAGGAATGTCTTAGCATTTTTACATATATGCAAGGCAATATTCAGCAAGGCTTTTTCTAATAGCCTAACATGTTTACATGGTAACTGCAAAATATAACATTAGTCTTCCAATAAACATCTCTTTTCAATTATCCTTTTTTAGCTCTAATATTTGTAAGCCTTTCCTGTTTGTGCCATTCGTCTCATCCTACAGCAAACCTGGGGTTCCAATTTAGCAAGCTAAGTGTACAGTTCCTTACTCTATAATTTAAGCTTTTACTGGTTTTTATTAAACTTTTATTGGGAATTTGGGATCTTCTCTACCATCACCCCTTGCATCATCTCAGCCAATCCCTGCATCCTTGTCACTGTGATGGCTGAGATAATGTGCTAGAGTATGACACACTGAAGAAAGTGAGCTTTCATCTAGAGCAGAGGTCTTCAAACTTGGCAGCTTTAAGACCTGTGGACTTCAACTCCCAGGGGAGTTGAACTCCACAAGTCTTAAAGCTGCCAAATTTGGGGACCCCTGATCTAGAACTAGTGACTCCTGGAATTAATAAAAAAAATTGGGGAGAACAGTAATATTTCTAGAACCTCTTGAACCATCACCTAGGTTGAAAAATCAGTCAAAAAAAGAATGCTTTCTGATAAGGCATTACTTGAGGAAATGAACAGTACCTAAGGCAAAAAAACAAAATAAAAATGCATTAAATAGTGGGAAGAGTAGGAAAAGAAATATTATACTAAACTGTCATAAGAACAATCTCCATTTTGTGTTTATTGAAAGTAATAATCATAAATGACAATAATACTATTCTCATCTTAGTAGATGATAAATATTCTGATTCAGTCATGCTGTGTTAAGTTTCTGAGTTGGTTCTGCCTAGTTTGAGTCCTGGAGCCTGACTTTAAAATTATTTTTCCGTATAATAAAGCCTTTAGAAGAAAATAAGCAATCATTGGAAAAGCCACAAATGCTTAGTTCTATGACATGCTTTAAACAAATATAAACTTATTTCTACATTTACATCTATGTATGACATCCAAAAGGAATGTGAATACAGTTTGCTTGGCTGAAGATACTGCTTTGGTTAAACTCCTTAAACTATTATACTACTAGAAATAATAAGAGCACTGATGGACAGTGTTATTGTCTTACAGGCATTATTTTTAACCCAGAACCATAATCAAGCATCAAGCCTATTATTATTTTGACATTAAAAAGAAATATTTTCAATTAATAGCCCAAGTCCTTCTGATAACAAAAAAGAGGCATATTATTCTGAACATCTTTTAAAATATTGCCTTTGTTGTTAAATTTCACCATAAAATGTTACATATTCTAAACCTAATCTCATATAAAAGTTTTATTGGAACTCCTTCTGACAAACACATGTAAGAGAGACATATTTCATAGCATCTTTGGCCAAACGTGGACAATAATATGCAAAGGCCTTTCTTAAAAAGCTCTATCATTCTGACTGATGAATTCTTTATCTCTTCCTTCAATCAGCCAATATGAAATAACTCAGCTTAATAAAGAAGGCTATGGGCTCACTGAAGCTAATAAAAGCTATTAATTAAAATCCCTAAATTTCAATGAGGTGGGGTTGCAAATAAATTTTTCATCAAGAATTTTAATTACAAGAGTAAAAACTAACACCAGCTAAACTTACTCAAAGAGAAGAGAGTGGAAGAAAAGAATTAAAAGTGCAAAAGAAAAAAAGAAAGAAGAAAAAGAAAGAAAAGAATAAAAAAAGAAAATATATAAAGAAGGTACTTTCAACCTTCATCAGAACAAGTACAGTATAAACAAATTTAATAAGTCTTTGCACCCTCTAAGGTTAAACCACTATCCCTTCATCTCATCCTTTATCTATAAACAAATTCATAAAACGTCATTTTTTTAATTTTGGTGTCAGCAAAAAGTCCATAAAGGGTTGCTAGAACATTGCAACCAAATATATTATTTTAACCTTGATCAAATAAACCAAAATGATATTCCTTCCTTTCTTTTACTTATAAGAATCTGTAATTCAATCAAACATTGCTGTGGGATTTTGTTTCTTCTCAATTCCTCTGTATCCCATCTCACAGATTTCTTCAAGGCTTTAACAAGCCTCTTTTATAAATCCAGTAAGAAAACATTTTCCAGGTGAGTCTCTTATTTTACCATTTGTACTTCCTTTTTAATTTTTTAAACTTCAGCCAGTTTCTTTTGCATATCCAGTAAAGCATCCTTTTCCAAATCATACCCTTGGCCTATCATTTGTAGTTCTCCATTCTATATTTTCTCCCTTATAAGGTAAAATTTGTTCTTCATCTGCCATTCCTTCATTGACATATTTTGTACATAATCTATCCATAGAAGCAAACGTTACTGACAGTGTTGGTATTATAATTACTAAGTTCTGGCTCCATTCTTCAAATATCTCCTTTAATATTTCTGACATTATAGCATTTTGTATCCTTCTGGAAATCACTGTATTAACTAACATCTTCTGCTTACAATCTCTAGTGTCCACTCTCTAAAAACATTAATTTTTGTTATGATTTGTAGTTACCAGAATAATCAAAATAAGTTTATTTCTGATTAGGTTGTTTATTTTTTTAAAAGTTAATTCCATCACTGATAGCCAGAAATATAATTGTTCTTATTCAAAAGAATAACACTAAAGTTGTCTATCCTGACTTAAATGAAATAAAGCTTTAGATATTTTAAAAAGGAGCAGAAGAGGAATCAAAACTGATTTGTATTTCCTCTGAATGCATATTTAATATAGGAAAATTTCAATTGATCCTAATAAGCCAGTCCTTTCAAAGTTTTAGGCCATTGGACCCTGGGCTAATGCTTCCAAATTCAAGCATTTTCAGTTCTGCCATTGAATGTTTGCTACCTAAGAGAGCCAACTCCAGCAGAACAAAACCAGCCTTTCTACTCTAATGCTCTCCAATGGTCATGCTGACTGCGAATTAAGTGAATCTGAAAGGCACTGAGTTGGAAATGCTTATTTTTGCAGCCAGAGGTTGCTATGGAAGCTAGCTAGGCTATTATAACATGTTAGACCTTCAATTATTACCCCACACTTAGCTTTGTATTTTCTTTTATTGTGAGTTAGATAGTAGCCCCACTAACAACTGTGCTATCCTGCTTTTCTTCTCTATGTTCAAAATGCTTCCACATGCTGAATTTTACAAAACTTATCTATCACTAATCTTGTTTCTGGGCTTATGAAAGGAACATGAAGTTACTCAAAAGGACAATAAACCTCCGTTTTTAATTTAAAATTCCTGTAAGGATATTCATAGCCATCTTTGTGACAAGTCCTGTCACCAAGGTCTATATTTAATTGCTTCTTCCACCCCCAACTCAAGTGAATATGTTTGCTGTCCTAATGATAAATCTACAACCGACCCCCTTGCCAAAGAAAAATTGCTCAAGCTTCTCAGTATGCTGGCTCTGCAGGTCACATCGATCATCCTCAGGCCCCTGTTTTACTTTTAATTACAAAACTTCACTCACAAATGTTACTTCCATTCCTGAAATCAAGGCAAATGTAGGTTTTAATTTGCAGAGCAGCAACTTAAATTTTCAACAGAGGCATTAATTTGCTGATACAAATCAACCCCAATAAAAATGTGTAATTTAGATTTCCATGAAAGGCCTTATTGCATTTCTGTGCTGCAGCCTATATTTCCCAAGCACATGGCATATTTTCTTGAAATAGTGGCAGATCCCCATCCCATTGGAATTAATGATATTACATTTCATTAAGCCCAAGAAGAGTTTGAGGGGCACATATTTTTTCCTTTAAGCTGAGTCGAATACAGTTTTATGGGGAAAATGTAGAAAACAGCAGCTGTGTAAACAAGTCCACAGAAATTGCGCTGATATTTTCTTAATCTCTAAAAATCGTACATACAATTATAAATTCCATATTCCACTTAGTCTCCCCGTTAAGTGCTCCCCCTGTACACTTCAAACATATCACCAGAGAACAGCATACTTTGCAGCAGTACCTGGAGACAATAGAACAGAAAGGAAATAACTGGAGAAAATCACATAATGCGAAGATCTTTAAAGAGTGGTACAACTCTGACAAAAAAATTGCAAAGATATTATTAATAGTAACAGGTGCTTTGGATGGAATCTTGAGCACAACTCATCATTGGCATTGACAAAATCACCATCATGGACAAAAATGCCAGACTCAGTTTAAACACCTAGCTGACTGTGCAATGAACCATAATAGTAGTAGCAATAGTAACAAGAACTACTTTAACGGCAATTTGAATCTAAAAATTGCTTCCTTGAAGTGTCATGTAGTCCTATAGATTCCATAAACACTGCTGGTATTCCTCATATAGATGGAAGTTATGTACTACTCACTTCGTGTGTGCAGAAAAATGTGGGGGGGGGGGTGAAGAATCAATCAACAGTTATATTGATTTTTTATTTATTTATTTTTGTTATTACTGTAGGCATTTTTAAAAGAAATTACTGAGTACTGTCATCTGGGCTAGTCTCTCTAATCATTCTTTTTCCTGTTTATTGTTTTAATCATGGCTTTTAAACTGCTACTTTCAATTAACTAAATTGGATACCCATTTTCAAACCTTTCAGGCCGCTGATCTTCATTAGAAAAGGTGGTTATCATAACACACTTCAAAAATAGTGTTAAGAGTTAACTGTTATCACTAACAGTTGTCAAAAACAGCAGAACATGATAGAATTTTTCCCACCATTTAGAGACAGATTTCAAGATCAATAACTATCATAACAAGATATTTTTATTCCAAGAAAAATTGCATGGTAGAAATCTCTACTCTTGCTAGATTTTTCTTTTAATATATTTCCTAAGTAAAAGCACTGCCAAGTTATAGTATTTACTTGGACTGTATAAGATGAGATTTTAACAAAATCATGGGAATTCAAATATGATATTAACTTTATTGGAAGGGAAGTAGTGAATGGCAGATAAATTATATTCTGAATCTCTTAGGCATAAATCAATATGTGAATGTACGAAGGTAAGAAATACTGGCTGTTTTATCTATTCTTGGTAGATAATCATGTTTATTCAGAAGCATATCTCCTCTGTGTTCAGTGGTGCTTACCAAGAAAAATATGTTTAGAATTGAAATTGAAGCAGTCATGTGTGAATTGGACCTTTTATATTATAAGGTTGCACAAAAAACTTCAATAACATTTCATAATTAGATACTAGAAATACATGGACAGCAGTTAGCCCTGATATTATTCTTTGTAAGCACAGATAGTCCAAATAAATTGCCTACTACTATAACAATATCTGGGTGAGCTTATGCTAAAATGTAACGTGAATTGGAGTTGGTTTATGCTGGAAAGGTGTGTGTTTCATCTTTCATAGCTTCTTTTTTTTTAAGAGTTCAAGTGTCCTTCCTCTGCAACATTTGTGCAAATACATTGATCTGCAGAACTGAGGGCAGTAATACAACCAACTTCAAAACTGTCAGATGTAAATGCCTTATTCTCCAATGTGTAAATAATGTATATATGGAACATCAGAGGTTAACTTATTCTTTGGACTTTAATGTATTCATAACTTACCACTCCCATTCCTAGCTCCACCCCTTGTATATATAAGGAGCCACCCTCACCATTCTCGTTGCTTCTACCTTGAATATTCAGTGAATATAGAATGCCTATCATAATTAAAAAGAAATATATTTAAAGCTCTAACTCCTATTATCTTTATTGAGTCTGATCCTGAAAATATTGCAACAAGCTGGTAGCAGAGGATGGTTAATTGACTCAATAAGTAATTAAAAATGTCCAAGAAAGATAGGCCCAACACCAGGGCCTACAGCAAAGAAATAGAAACTGATCAAGAGATGATCAACGAATCCACCAATGCGATTTCGAGAGAATCCGAAGAATACACCACTGAAGAAGAAGAACTAATGAGTGAAAATAATGACCAGAAAGAAATCGAAATAGAAAATAACGAACTCAGGTCAGAGATATTAAAGATACTAAAAAGCCAAAAGAATGATGAAAGTCTCATCGCGGACCTCCAGGAGATGCTGAAGAACAGCGGAGCAGCGAGAGAGAAAAACGTCATTAAAGAAAAACCCAAAGATCAAAAAATCGTAAGTGAGATGACTACTGAGAAAATAGTTGTTAAAAAGAAAAGATGTGATCCCGCGCGAAATTTTGAATGGCAGCCATCTTGGTTTCAACGAACTTCAAAAGAGAATGGAGCAGAGCCAATCAAAACGCTCAGTTCAAAATTTCTGGCGCGAAAAACACTATCAGACGAAGAAAGTGAGAAAGAAGTCTCAAACTCTTCAGATGATCCAAAATCAGAAAGTGAAGACGATTTAACAAAATCTCAAGTAAAATCAGCAATGAAAACGCTTTTTGCTGCTTTTGGGCCAAGACTGAAATTTACCAAGACATCTACGAAGAAGCAAGAAATCAAACCGGCGACTCAAGACCTGCACGCTCCCATCCTGACTTCGAAAGCGACGACGCCCGAGCCCAGAGAGCCATGCCGATTTCGCCCTACACCACAGACAAAATCGAATACCAACGCACACAAAAAGAAGAAAAGAACCGTCACCACCACCAGAACCCCAAAAACCGAGCCAGAGACCGACTCATCTGAGGAGGAGCGGATCGAGAGAGCTGAAAGGGAGAGAACCTTCCACGACGCCATCAAAGAAGAAATGAGCAACGCGCATGTGCGAAACTACGTAGACGACCCAGAAGGACTTGAACTGGCCAGAGAACCGCGCAGACTCATTGCAAGCATCCCAATGCCGTTCTGTAATTTCCTGCACTTGAGAGATCACGGACTGCCCCAGGTTGTAAGTAATGGACAGAATAATGTAGGTAACTTACCCAGTGACTTCCCAAAACTTAGAATTGATGGCATTAATTTACAAGAGTGGTATCAACAGCTTCAGGTTATTTTCATGAAAGAAAATTTACTATTCTTTATAACTAGCCCTCCAAGAAGACCTTGGACTTTAAAAATAGATTGTTTACATCATAGAGCATTTTTCATAATAATATCTAGCGTGTCTCCTGCAATGTATCATAGCATCAAACCAAACCTAACTGTATCAGAAATAATTCAATGCATGTTTAATCTATTTCACAGCGATAGCGTAGCTACAACCACAAGAATGTCTAAGGATTTCTTTTCCTCTAGAGTAAAACCAGGGGTTTCTATAAGTGAGCATTTGATAAATCTAAACAAAATAAGAGCTGAGCTACAATTGAGGGGGGAAGTGATTTCAGATCAAACAATGAAAAGTGTTATTATCAATTCACTTGATCCATCATGGGATAGCTTTATGTCACACTTAGATACCATTAATTTGGGATATTTATCCATAGAAAGTCTATCTAACAAATTGATAGCAGAAGACAATTCAAGAAAAAATCGATCCAGTAACCAAACAGACCACAAACCTTTTAGGAAAGTAGTCTTTCAAGATAAACATAATGAGGCCTTTAGATGCTACAATTGTGGATCCAGGGAACATAGTAGAAGAGACTACCCCAAAGTCTCAAGAGAGAGACATAGACCAGAATATAGGAGCAAATATAATTACAGACAATCTTCCACAGATAGACACAAATATAGAAGCCCACCAAATTACAAAGAAGGTAGAGGGGGTAGAGAAAATTCAAAAGAGAGGAAATCTGGGTCACTGAATGGGCTAAATAAACAAGACAGCACCAGAACACAGCAGGATGAGAATAACAATTGGCTTATTGATTCTGGTGCAACAAATCACACCACCAACAACAAAAGTATATTATCTTCATTTATAGAAGATAAGTTTGTGATAAAGGTAGCTAATCAAGAAAAGGTTCAAGTACTAGGCAAAGGAAATGTGACCTTGCCTGGTCTAGGGAAAATAGAGGGGGTATTATTAATCCCAGAAATACCTCACAACATACTAAGTGCCTTAAAATTAAGCAGAGAATCTGATATCAATATAGTTTTCTCAAAGGGGAAAGCAACTATAGAAAAGAACAAAACAAATGTAGGTACTGTAATGATAAAAGGAGGTCTACCCTATCTGATAACTAAAGAAAGATGTTTACATAACATTGATTCAAATATGGAAGATTGTATTGAAGCAGATGATGAAAATGTCAGTAACAGTGACAACGATGAGTGTAGAATAACTCATGATCACAAAAATACATACAAGGAAAAGAAACCAAAAATAGGTAAACCAATTCATGATGAGTGTGCTCACATCTTACACAGGAAGTTAGGACATGCAAGCTTTCCTGTAGTACAAAAAATGACTGAACACGCAGAAGGTGTCAAAATAAAAAATTGTGAAAATTATTTGGAATGCTCAGTATGTAAGTCCACCAAACTAAAAACCAGTCCCAGACCAAAAAAATCTAACAGATCAACTAACAATATTTTTGATTTGGTACATATGGACTTAGTTGGTCCATTAAGTCCCTCAATTACCTATAGAAAACGTTACTTCCTAACAATAGTGGATGACTACAGCCGATATGGTTTTGTTTACACATTAAAGCACAAGGATGAAACATTTCAGAAATTTAAGGAATTCTACAAACGTATAGAAACACAACATAATATCAGAATAAAGCAAATTATGACAGATAGGGGATGTGAGTTCATGTCTAAAGAATTCTCCCAATGGTTAAAGGATAGAGGAATGTTACATTTCACGTCCAATCCTTTTTCTGCATTTCAAAATGGAGTTGCAGAGAGGAAAAATTCCACACTACAAACCATGATTAGGTGCACATTAGAGGATGCTGGTTTAGGCAAACAATTTTGGTCAGAGGCATTACATTATTCGAATTACACTCAAAATAGAACCTGGTCCAGTATTGTGAATAAGACACCATATGAGGTGATGTACAATAGAAAACCCAAATTATCACACATGCACATATTTGGAGTCACTGCAGACGTACACATACCTAAACAATTGAGGAGAAAGGGAGAAAACGTATCCAGGAGATTAAGATTCATGGGATACGAAACTGGAACCAAAGGGTACAGATTTATTGATAGTAATAACAAATTTATAGTATCCAGAACAGCTGTGTTCCATGAACAGGCCAATTGGTCAAAATTGCACCTTAATGAAATATTTCCTAATAAATGTAAAGATACGATATCTTGCGAGGAAGGAACAACAGAAAATCAAAATATTAACAAAAGTAAGAACAAAACCAAAACTTGGACTAATAGTCAGCATAAAATAAAGACAGACACATTAACAAAAAAGGAAGCTAGATATTTGCATGATAACCATAGCAAGCCTGAAAGAACTATTAGAAACAATAGAAACCAAATACCAAATAAATACAAAGATTACATAATGCATATGAATGGAGAACAAATAACACCTAATACATATGAAGAAGTATTGAAACTTCCACATGAAGAAAGAGAAAAATGGGAACTAGCTATGGAAAAAGAGATGGAAAGTTTACAAGGATTAAATGTATTCACACCTGCGATCGCACCTAAGGATAAAACAATTATAGGTACCAGGTGGATTTATAAAATTAAGAACTTAGAAGGAGGCAATACCTTATACAAGGCTAGACTAGTTGCACAAGGCTATGCACAAAAATATCCAGAAGACTATACTGATACATATTCACCCACAGTGAGAACTGAGAGTGTCAAAACAGCCCTTGTAGTAGCATCTGCACTCAATCTGGACGTATTCCAATATGACATACAGACCGCATACTTACATGCAAAATTAGATAAGGAAATATATGTAAGAGCACCACACAGTCAATACACTAATAAGAACGAAATTTGGTTATTAAATAAGAGTCTGTACGGATTAAAGCAATCCGGCAAAAGATGGTACGATTGCTTGGTAAAAGTACTTAAGACCATGGATTTCAACGCCACCACTGCTGATAACTGTTTCTTTGTAAAAAAGAGTAATGATCATATTGAATTTGTATTAATTTACGTGGACGATATTTTATACATTGGAAAGCATAAAGAGAGCAGGGAAATCTTTGTAAATAAGTTAAATGAACACTTCTCACTGAAATCTCTGGGTAAAGTGAATAAATACCTTGGTGTGCAAATTAACAAAACTAAAAGGGGATTCAAACTTACACAGAAAGATAAAATCATCGAACTCCTAAACAAATGTAACTTAAATAATGCTAAAACCTGTGACACCCCTATGCAAACTGATTTTCTTAGAAACACTGATGAATCTTCCCCTGAGTTTAAAGACAACACATTTTACAGATCAGTTATAGGTTCACTCCTTTATATATCTAATTGGACTAGGCCAGATATTGCATTACCTCTCAATCTATTGTCAAGATATGTTAGTAAACCAACCTTGTATCATTGGGAAGCTGTCAAAAGAATTCTAAGATATCTGAAGGGTACATTAGATTTTTGTTTAATGTTGGAACCCAATAATGACAGAGAACCAAAAATTACTTGTTATGCTGATGCAGATTGGGCTGGTGATACATCATGCAGAAAGAGTACTTCTGGTTATGTTTTTCTATTGAATGATTGTCCAGTTTACTGGTATACTGGTAAACAAGAACTAGTAGCCACTTCTACTACAGAAGCGGAATATGTTTGTTTGTCCAAAGCTGCAAATAACCTTGTATGGTTCAATGATCTGATCACTGATGTTTGGAAGAAACCCACCTTACCATTTATTATGCATGAAGACAATAAAGCGGCCATTGAAATATCCAGATCCGATGCAATTGGACAAAGGTCCAGGCATATTGATATAAAGTTTAAGCATGTGAGACAACTGTCTCAAGACGGATTCATTAAAGCAATACATTGCGATACTTCTGAACAATTAGCTGACATATTAACAAAACCCTTACCTTCTAAACAACACAAATATTTAACTTCTAAATTATATGTATTATATTGTCCTGAATCAGAATGTAATTGGTGTTGTGTAACGAACCGGCATTTAGAGGGGGATTTGTCAGATGTAAATGCCTTATTCTCCAATGTGTAAATAATGTATATATGGAACATCAGAGGTTAACTTATTCTTTGGACTTTAATGTATTCATAACTTACCACTCCCATTCCTAGCTCCACCCCTTGTATATATAAGGAGCCACCCTCACCATTCTCGTTGCTTCTACCTTGAATATTCAGTGAATATAGAATGCCTATCATAATTAAAAAGAAATATATTTAAAGCTCTAACTCCTATTATCTTTATTGAGTCTGATCCTGAAAATATTGCAACAAAAACATTCTGAGGGATTTGGGGAACAGAAATGATGTCATAGATGCCAGTAGTGGGTTTCAAAACCCAGCGCTACCAGTTAGCTATCTGTAGAGCGTGGGCGCTCGTTTGCTTTGTGAGTGCACGGCACTTCTGGGCATGCGCAGATCATTTTTTATGACATCTAGGTGGGTGGGTGGAACCTCCTGCTGCCACCACTACTGGTTTGCCTGAAGCGGGATGAACTGGGAGCAACTCACCACTGATATATACAGTATAATGCAGATATCTGCAAGCAAAATCTGTTTGTATAACTAGTCTTCCTTTTGCCAAATCCTCTATCTTCCCATAACAGTATTTTACACACACACACACACATATATACACAGGCATATAAACACATTCATACATGCATGTGACAGTACAATATGTGGTGCAAGAAAGAAATTGGCAGAAGCTGTGTGAGAGATGTTGGGATGCTTCTCGTTTTGCAATTTCTAGTGGAACAACTATCAACTAGTGGAACAACTTTGACAACTCTCCAAAGACTTTATCTGGTCTTTGGATTTTCATCTGTCGCTTTTTCCTGTAAGAATCTATTATTAAACAAACATTTATATTGAGTTATTCCAGGATAATTCTTCAATAACATGAAAACTGAAGGTGTTAACTAGCAATAAATAGTATGTGAAAATATAATGAAAGCTGCTGTTGTCGACAATAGAATAAATGCAAACTCAGGGGAGGCATTTCATTCTAAGCTCCAGACAGAGAACAGTACTGAGATAGCATTGCTAAGAGAGGCTCAGGATGGGACGCGGCAACCATCCTGCCTCTCCTCGATGTCATGGTGCACTCAGATAAATAGACCAATGATGAACAGCTAGTTCCAGAGTTGCCAGATAAAGTGCTGCCTGAGCAGCTGCAGGCAGAAGAAGCTACCCCCACCCACCAGGTAACCAGTGAGCACAGGTGCAATGGGCATTTACAACCGCCCTAGTCCCCAGTGCAAAGGCTCACCAGATAGAGAGGATAGGAGAGCAGAGTAATGATGTTCTACAAGACTCCTTGCAAGAAAGGAACCTCAGCCTTCTAAATGAACCACATCAGGGCTCTTCTATTTAAGAAGAGCAGTGAGCTCAAGCCTGTCTGTTGGCAACAACTGTTCAGTTACCTAGACTTTATCTGCCTTGGCTCCCAATTTGAGACTTTATGACTTTGGACTCTGGACCCGAACTGGCTGAAGACCCTTCTACAATGTTTGAAACCTTGGACTCTGCTTGACTTTAGGCTCGGTTTTGGATGGGAACTCTTTAGGGCAAGTTTGCTGAACGTTTGAAGATTAGTTTCTCTACTCTGTTTGAGTGCATGTGTGTGCACACATGCACATTTGCACTCATATTTCCTTCCTATTTCCTCCATAAAACCTATCAGTAAAGTTTGTAACTTCTTCTCTGCGTGGGTGGGTGTACTTGGTCTGGGACAAGACATTAGATCTCTCAGCAGCTTTCAATGTGATCAATCATGTTATCCTGAACCAGCTTTGGGAACTGGGAATGAAAAGCATTGTTCTTCTCTTTTTCCATGACCAGTTCAAGTCAGTGTTGAGAGGGACAGGTAGCCAAGCTCTAGTTCCCTGCAAAGTCACTGCCTCAAGGCCTGGATCTCCTGCCTCTCCTTTGTAATATCAACTGTACATGAACCTACTTAATAAGGACATGTAACAGCATGGAGTGTGGTATGATACTTAGGGTGGAGATGGACACCCAAGCTGGATAGGTGAGTATCTAGAGGCTGTGAGGGAGGAATCAGTTTTGACTCAAACCTGGCAAGAAAGTGTGACTTTGGTTTTTTGGCCTCCTAAGATCTGACCTCCTAACATCTGGTGATATGTCATCTTTGCCTCTGAACAAAGTTGTACCCCCGCCCAGATAGAACTGCTGTGCAATGTGTGGGTCCTCCTGAATTCACAACTTCTGCTCAAAAACCAAATGGCAGATACAGTAGGGGGCTATCTGCACAGTTGTCACTCATGCCTAGGTGACAATCCTGCTTGGATCGTACTTCAGTGTGCTTTTCATGGGAGTTCCCTTGGAGTAGAGTGATAGAAGCCTGTGAATAGTTGTTGGGACATTCTGGGAGGATAACTGAGGGTATTTAGTTTTAATTTTATGACTTGTAGCTGCTGTGAGCCACCCAGTTGTTTTGTAAGATGAATGACCATAAAAATAAAATGAATGAATGAATGTCTCATTTCCTCTAACTGCAGAATAAATTTCCCTTGATTCTCCTAGAGTGAATCCAATCTATCCAGGGGTGGGCTCCTGGGGGTTCAGCAGGGTTTGGGTGATTCTCTAGCCAAGGATTGCCAGGGTTTGGCAAACCCCAAATGCCATCCCTGGCTGGCCATGCCCAGCCCGCCCCTCCCAGGAGTCTCCATGCAGCCCGTTCATCATTCCAGGTAAGTGCAGGGGTCGCCCAGAGGGTCTGGGAGGGCAAAAAATGGGCCCACCGGAGGTTCTGGAAATAGGCCTGTTTCCAGCCTCCAGAGAGCATCCGGGCCCTGAGAGAAGCTGTTTTCGTCCTCCCAGAGGTTCGAGGAAAGCCTCCGGAGCCTGGGGAGGGTGAAAAACGGGCCTCTGGGAAATTCCAGAAGTCAGAAATGGGCTTCTTTCCAGCCTTCAGAGGGACTCCGGACTCCGGGGGAAGCAGTTTTTGGCTTCCCGGAGGCTCGAGAAAAGCCCCCCCCTCCCCTGTGGTGCAGGCGGCCGACTAGGCCATGGTCACAATGGCCATGCCCACCCAGCAATGGGGTAGTGAACCTGTTGCTAAAGGATCTGAGGCCCTCCCCTGGATGTATCCCATGATCTCCATACTGTGGCGCACTGGTTATAGAACTAAGTGGAACAGGACTAGAAGCTGACATTCCATGAAAAAGGACTCCATTGCAAAGTATACTAAATACTCAGGATCATTTTGAAAAGATTATGCCTATTTTTCAGTCATAAGAGAAGTTAGTGTGCAGTCTCCTGAAATATCTTAACAAAGAGTATATATATATTTATACCTACATTTTATATGCATCATTATTTCTCTAAAAATACAATGTTTGGTCAATTAGTATTAGTATTAGATAGTACTTTCAAGATGAATTTAATTGCTTCCAGTTAATTTATTCAGTACCTGACTAATATATAATCTATAAGGTGGCTATACAACTTTTTGAATGAAATATGCCTATAGGGCATTACAAAACTCATTTCTTATCTTATTTTAAATGTCTGTATTTGTTCCTAGGGAACAAAAAATCCCAACTATTTTAAAAGAGTGAAGGAAATTGCATTAGATTAAATTAATGTATTCTTTTGGAATGTAACTATTTGTTTTTCCTGACATATTAACAATCAGAAATTTTAAAGTACTAAACATTAAACTGAAAAGGTCCACATCTATGTTATACTCTGATTTCTGAGGTTGGAATATCACTTGTGTAATTTTTACTTAAAACCCATTATGCACATGTAAAAACATCATATTTGATATTTTATAATTGTTAAATTTTAACCTAAGTATGCATGCAGATAAGCATACATATGCTTGCTTATTTATTTATTTATTTATAAAATGTACGGGCCACCCCGCTCAGTCATGATTCTAGGCAGTTTATTGTAATCCCTTCATACCTCATTTAATTCCCAGGGTTTAAAATAGATTAAGGATTATCTGAGCAAAGGCATTAATGTGCTTTTCCAGAAAAGCACACATATATCTATAAAGGAGACAGTTGGCCAAAAGCAAGAGGAACTGCAGTGTACGGATTATTTATGACTAATAGGCTAAAAGACTCTGAAGGGACAAGGACATCCCAGCAGACCATATGAAGCTCCTGGGCTGCAGACAGTACAGCTATAGACTGTATACCCAATAATACCACCTTCAATCATGCTTTCTCTCAGCTTACCCAAGAGAGGTCATTACAAAATAATTAACCTACAAGGAACTGTAATTTTCCTTTTTTAAAAATTGAATAAGGAGCTCAAATTCAGGAACAAATTGCATATTTTAATTGCTCATCAAAACATTTTCATTTGAATTATTTGAGAACTCCGAAGTATCTATACAGATAAATTCTTTGGCTTACACATGCACTCCATGTCATGGCCATACACTACTCGGAGACCAACAAGAACCCCACATTTCAAACCTGGACTACAAATATTTTCTTCTATTGACATTACTCCTATCACTTTTTCCAGTCATATCCAAGAAATGTCTCCCAGGTTTAGCAATGATGCTCTTCTCAGGGAAGCAGCCAGCAGCAACTCTTCTACTCTGGATAGAACAGAAAATTCTGTTTCCCTTTTAGTTTTTTTAAAAAAATCTGATAGACCTAATACAGAAGGAAGTGCTTAAATAAACAGCACAGTAAAGTCTACGAAAATATTTTTAATAGAACAAACCTAAACACATCTAATAAACAATATTAATTGAATTGTCTAGACATGGTAATCCTAGTTGACAGCATTTCCCGAATTTTTATGACAAGTATAGGAAAAATAAAGGAAAAGTGAGCATCCATTTAAGAATATTTAACCAAATAGATTCAGTTCCGTTGAAGTATATTTGATTAAATATGTTTCAACTGAACTGAATCTATTTGGTTAAATATTCTTAAATGGATGCTCACTTTTCCTTTCATCAGTGTCTCATTAGCTAATTCCCCAAAAGCCTAAATAGCTAACTCTCTTCCTTCAGCATTTTTTCATCACTTCCTGCTGAATGACCAGAGATACATTTGCAATGTTTCAAAGACCTCCAGAATTTCTTGCTGCTATTTGCTAGCTGCTGTCATATAGAACCTGACCAGATTTCCATGACAGTTGATGACCATCCTTGACCAACTGAAGATTTCTCTGTGGGGGGTTACATTAAATGTGATTACATTGTCTGCTGAGTCCTTCTAGGTGCCCCAAAGGAGATTGGAAGCTCCTTTTCTATTTCTCATTTTTTAATTATTAGTCTGCCATAGTGAGCCTGAGCAAGAAAAAGAGACCAAAATCAGCTTCAGCCCCCATTTCTACTATGTCTTTGCGTACCTTCAGGGTGGCTGAGGGCCTTGTGAAAACCTAGGGTGGACCCATTTGTTTGCTTCACATAAAATGGTTTAATTAACACACACATACATACATATAGCTATACATTTAGATTTCATGACAGCAGGGAGATACCTTAGCTCCAAACAAAACTTATGATACATTGGCAGGGTCAACTTACACAGTTTTCCTATTTGTATGATACACTAGTTCAACCAATCATTATCCATGACCCACAGTTCAACATTGAACTAAGTTGCTTCCGTGTGAAAAAGTACCACTGGATTCACTAGAATTTAATTTAGAAAACAATATACAGCATTGGTCTTCAGATATTCTCTGAAGATGATGCATATGTGATATATGTTTATACTTCTTATATATTTACACAAATTCTTCCTTAATAAGAGCTAACACAAACATTTTTTCAGCTATTCAGCTATTTCCTTGTCCTCCTTTAATAATCCTTTCAGGTATCTAACTGACCACCCATTTGCCTTCCTTGGTTTCTTTTTCTTTTCTTTTCTTTTTCTTTTTCTTTTTCTTTTTTTTTTTTGCTTCAGATTTAATGAAATACTATTTTTATGTACTTAGTCCTGAAAGGGTCATTCCTCCCCCCCCCATTCTAATTATGTTTGAAATATCACAATTTAAGAATCTTTTAGTACCCTTCTATAAAGCATAGAATTTTTGTTTCCACTTATTAGGTGTCCAACACAAGGAAAGTTATCTAAACTTCCATTGTTGAAAATTGAAAGAATCTCTAATTAGTAATGCATCATTACATTCTTATTGAATGCATATTGTCAAATGAGAGCTGCATTGCATGAATTTCAGGTAATTAAATTTGGCAATTTGCTTAGTCTCCCAATGCATTTCTGCTGAGATTGTACGTAACTGCAATAGTGCTCATTGTGGATTTCTTGAAAAATACTCTATATTTGCCACTGATGTATCTTTCTGTTGCTTTAATGTAGTATTCCAAGAAATTCATTTTCTGAATAGTCTCAGAAGTGAGTTAGTGACAGCAGACTTTGTTTTCAAGTCTTACCTCTTAAAGGTGATGCCCCCAGATACAATTCCCTGTGTTTCTGGCTGATAATATGAAGTCCAAGGTGAAATGGAAGGTCCATCAATGCCATAACGCAAAGCCTTAACAGGACTGGTGAAATGCAGAACTTTTTGAATTTTCCTTAATTATTATTTTTTAAAATCAAGTAAAACAGACAAGAGTTCTGCCAGTTCCCCTTTTACTCGAGTGATAAGAAAAATGGTAAAATGAGGGTGCTTTCTTTCAATTTTATCAATCCCACAATGAATAAGAAAGTGTCAGATACAAAGGGAGTTGGAAAAGGAGGATAATCCATCAGGGTTCTTGATGGAAACCATGTCTTTTCAAAGTCCATCAAAAAGAAAGCAATTGGTACTTGCTTTGCTGCCACAGAAGTGAGAAGGAAAGCAGCAAGGGAATCCACCAATTAAGGACTGTGATAAGTATGCTCTAGATTGTGGTGGGCAAATGTGGCCCTTTTACAACCTGTGGACTTCAACTCCCAGAATTCCTGAGACAGCCAAGCTGGTCTAGATCAGTGTTTTTCAGCCTTAACAACTTTAAGATGTGTGGATTTCAATTCCCAGAATTCCACCAGTAAGGAATTCTGGGAATTGAAGTCCACATATCTTAAAGTTGCAATGTTCTGGTTTATATAAAACATTGGGACTTTACTGTGGCCATTTCAGGCATTGAGAATCAAGCAGCTTAAAATTGAAGTAGGAAAGAGTCTTAAATAAAAAATGGAAGGGGTTGGTCAGTGTTATTTTATAGCACTGCTGCTAATCTATTGTGTTTTTAAGCTGTCCTGGGAAAACTTTAAATACAAACAAAAACAGGCAATAATTCTTGCCTAAGGAGGGAAGAAAAAAGAGCTAGAAGGAACAATATAATGATAGTAAGAGTTGTTAATGATCCATTTTCTTTTCATAACCATTTTACATTGATTATACAGCACACGGATACTGCTGCAGCAGAAAACCGTAATTCACCACAGCATTCTCATTTCTGTCAGCTTGAATTTATGGTTAGTTTCCTTCCATTTTATCTAGATATGCAAGACACAGGACAGAATGTCTTGGCTACGGAGACTGGTATTAAACTTGTAGAAAAATTAGAAAGTTCCGCAGTTTTATCAACAATGAAAGAACAATTAACATATTAACGCAAGTTATATCCAGTCTTGTATGTGTCATACAATGGCTTGCATGCAAGATTGCCTATCAACTTATTCATACAGGGAACAGCTTTACAAAGGACTTCTAAAATCAAGTCTTTAAGGTTTTATGGAAAGCTAAAAGAGTGGGGGCCTGCCAAACCTAAGAGGACAAGATGTTCCATAAGCCAGGGATTGCCATGGAAAAGGCACACTTTCTAGCTTCCATTAGAACAGGGATCTCCGACCTTGGTAACTCAAAATTCTGGGAGTTGAAGTCTACCAGGCTTAAAGTTGCCAAGGTTGGAGACCCCTGCATTATTCAAGGAGGGAACCAGGAGTGTGTCAACCCTATCTGATCTGGTAGGACAGATAGATGTCCTTAGGGAGAGTCAGTCCCAAATTTACCTTAACAAATGATAGGATACTGATTCTTTGGACCCAAATCTGCTTCAAAGGAAGGTTTTTATCACCATTGTTAATGAGAATATTAGCAGAACATCTAGCATGCAATAATATTCATCTTGGTGAACAAAAACAACCACACCAGATAAGGCCAATATAATCCATTTTCATTTATTTATCAAGTGGTCCACACATTAATATTTGCAATAGCTTGAACGTCAAAGATATGAATAAATATTCTTCTTGTTCATAGAAAAATAGAATTATCACAGCAAAATTTAATATCCATTATCTTTTATTAATCATCAAGCTAAGATGATGAAAGTCTTACAGGGTAAAAGAGGCTCCATGTTATGAAAATCTAATAATTCCAAAAGCTGATATCAATTTAACAAGCAATGTTTATGGTAATGCCAATAATATTGTAACTGATTATGTAACAGGAAGTAGACTAAACTCTTCAGTCTTAGGAAATAGTTTTGCCTGAATCTATTCTAAATATACTTACAGACTATTATTTTTTATTTTTTAGAAAAAAAGAGAAAGAAAATGTGTGTGAGATAACTGCCAACAGAATTTATGGTACTCTTTTCAGCAAAATAATATCTAAAATATATGTTCATAAATCAAGAGAGAAGTATATATTCAGTCTTTGTCTGAGATTATCAATAAAGCAAACCTCAGTATACCTGTCTAGTACAACACAAATGGAACATAGGAAAGTAAACAGACCTTTATGTAAATAACTTCTTCATATAATGATGTATAACCTTTCAACAATGAAGCCTGCTGACTCAAGAAATACTGTAATTTATCAAGACAGTACTCAATCCCCATCCTTGATTTATGGGTTTTGCTATTCAAATATATGATATTCTGATGCTGTAGAAGAAAGCTCTGAAAATGACTGCCCAAAATGACAGCTGGAAGTAGTTATGGTGAGAATTATCCAAAGACCTATAGAAGAAAATCTATAGTTCAAAGTCGAACTGTGGGCTCCTTGGTGCTCTCTGAGCTAGGTTGTTTATTTATTTATTTATTTATTTATTTATTTATTTATTTATTTATTTATTTATTTATTTATTCATTCATTCATTCATTCATTCATTCATTCATTCATTCAATTTATATACTGCCCTTCTCCTATTGGACTCAGGGCGGTGTACAGCCAAGGATAAAAAACATACCAATACAAAATTTAAAATCAATTAAAAGAATTATACAGCTGTGGCCCACAGTTTAAAACAATCTAATTAAAACCCAATTTACACTTAAAAAGTTAAAAAGCTAAAAAGAGCTAAAAATTGGGGGGGTGTTCATGCCAGCCCTGCTTGATGGAAAAGAAAAGTTTTTAGGGCACAGCGAAAGGCCCGGAGATCTGGTATCCTTCGTATCTCCGGGCGCAAATCGTTCCAGAGGGCAGGTGCTGCCACAGAGAAGGCCCTCCCCCTGGGGTCACCAGCCGCCATTGCCTGGCTGATGGCACCCTGAGGAGTCCCTCTCTGTGGGAGCGTACTGGTCGGTGGGAGGCTATCGGCGGCAGAAGGCGGTCTCGCAAATACCCAGGTCTGATGCCATGGAGCGCTTTAAAGGTTGTGAGGGGCACATTTAAGCGCACCCAGAAGACCACTGGAAGCCAATGCAGCTTGCGCAGGAGAGGCATCACATGGGAGCTCCCTCTTGCTCCCATAATCCCCTGTGTGGCTGCATTCTGCACCAGTTGGAGCCCCCGGGTGCTCCTCAAGGGGAGCCCATGTAGAGAGCATTGCAGTAGTCCAGGCGGGAAGTTACGACTGCCTGAGTGACTGTGTGTAAGGAGTCCCGATCCAGAAAGGGACGCAACTGGCGAATCAGGTGGACCTGATGAAAAGCCCCCCTGGCCATGTTATCTTCTTTAGTTTTACTCATCTTTTCATTTCTATTCCCTAGAGAGCAAATCCAGGCTATTTTTTCCTCTCCATCACAAGTGACATAACTTTAAATACTCTAAAAATGTTAATTGGTATGTGGGGGGGAAAAATCTGTGATATATAATCCCTGAAAAACAAGGAACTATTAATTCCATTTATCTTTGTGTTTTAAGATACTGTAGATCTCCAAGTTATATTTTTTTCAAATCAAAACATTTTCTCTTCTCTTCCTGTTTGGTGTTTTTTTTAACTAAAACTGAACTATGCATAGGAATTGTTATCTACTGTGGTGACTAACCTACATTGTCTGTTAATATAAAAATTAATGGTTTTATTTAAGATTAGTTAAATGATAATAAACTCAAAAAGACTCATAAATATTGGAGAGGAATTCTAATTTCTAGGAAAAAGAACCCTTGGGAATTTGTAATGTGAAATATTTTGGAATTAAACATTTGTATATTACTTTTACACTCTAGTGCTTGCTGTATTCAGTTGTGCATGAATGCATGTAAAAACTTGCAAAAAACGTATTGGAAATCTCATAATATTAGACTTAACAGAAAGGTGCAGGGCATTCATTATAAAGCAAGAGAGAAATCCTTGACACCTATAAATTTAACTGCATGATGCAGCAACCAAATGGTTAAGAACCTTAAATAAGTTAGAACTTACATAAGTAAAAAATATAAATGGTTTTGAAACTTGCTCTAATATTTTATTATCATATGAACAAAAGTTAGAATTAGAATTAGAATAACCGAGTTGGAAGGAACCTTGGGGGTCTTCTAGTCCAACCCCCTGCTTAGGCAGGAAACCCTACACCACTTCAGACAAATGGTTATCCAACATCTTCTTTAAAACTTCCAGTGTTGGACCATTCACAACTTCTGGAGGCAAGTTGTTCCACTGATTAATTGTTCTACCTGTCAGGAAATTTCTCTTTAGTTCTAGATTGCTTCTCTCCTTAATTAGTTTTCACCCATTGCTTCTTGTCCTGCCCTCAGGTGCTTTGGAGAATAGCTTGACTCCCTCTTCTTTGCGGCAGCCCCTGAGATATTGGAACACTGCTATTATATGTCCCCTAGTCCTTCTTTTCATTAAACTAGACATACCCAGTTCCTGCAACCATTCTTTATATATTTTAGCCTCCAGTCCCCTAATCATCTTTATTGCTCTTCTCTGCACTCTTTCTAGAGTCTCAACATCTTTTTTACATTGTGGCGCCCAAAACTGATGCAGTATTCCAAGTGTGGCCTTAGCATTATAAAGTGATGTTAACACTTCACATGATCTTGATTCTCTCCCTCTGTTTATGCAGTCTAGAACTGCTTTGGCTTTTTTGGCAGCTGCTGCACACTGTTGGCTCATATTTAAGTGTTTGTCCACTAGTTATACATGATTGGCCAAGGACAAAAGAAAGTGCATAGAGATTGTTTTGTTTGACCAGTTTTTTGATGGTGAGTAAGTTTGGAAAAATCCTTACTGCAATTGCTAATAGTCATGGTTTTACAGAAATAATTTTAATAATTTCGGATTATTTAAAAGCCGCTTTGTTTCAACTCAAGCCCTTCATTCACAGAAGGTAATTTATAGTTTAAACTGTGATTAAATCAGTTTAAAGCATGCCTATAGACAAAGTAATCTACCTAATATGAAAATAATAATAATTAGTTGGAACCAAAAAGACAGCAACAGACAGTAAATGCTGCCTCTGCAAAGACCTGAAGAAACAGTGGATCACCTATTTAGATGCTCTAAGAAGATTGCACAAACTGACTACAAACTGTTAGGAAATGACTATTACCTAACTTGTTGGGTTGGCAATATATAAACCTTCAATATAGCTTTAAGACTGCTGATGCTGTATTGCATCATACTATGTCCTGATTGGTTAGCTCTGTAGCCAATGTCCTTAAGAGGGAGCTAGAAACATGGTTTGTTTCTCTTTGCTGTTTTTGCTCTCTGATATCTCTGTATGCTACTGTTTGCAAATCCAGAAGAACTGTTTATTATGAATGACTACAATGACTGGTAAGAAGACTTTATTATTGGATTATCCCTGGACTGTCGTTTTAACTATCTCCTGCTTTATATGTGTATGACCGGGACTGTTTATTGGACTGTGCCTTACTATTTCCTGAAAGTAAACACAACTCAGTATATCTATGTGTTGGTTGTGTTTATTTATAACTACTCTCAATCGCTTTCATGTACACACCCTTGCTACTCAAGGGTTACTCTGCGAATTCCTTAACACAAACAATGGCATGATAGCAAAAATTGTGCATTGATAGGTCTGGAAGAAATACAAATTCCTGCAAGCAAGAACATGTGAGACCACAAAATAGTCAAAGGAATAGAAAACGAAGAAGCTCAAGTGCTCTGGGATTTTAGAATTTAAAATCAGCACTGCCTGTCATAGAACATCCCAGGCTTTGTCAATAAAAAAGACAAAAAACTGTCAGCGGTGGATGTGGCAATATCTGAAGATAGAAAAATAGAAGAGAAAGTATTGAAAAGAAAATCACCACATACAAACATTCGCAAATAGAAGTAGAACATCTATGACAAAAGAAAACAAAAATGGTACCAACTGGCCCTTTGGATGCAATCCGGAGCACCACCTGAATGCCATTTGTATTGACAAAATCACCAACAGTCAGTTGCAAAAGACAGCTTCACTTGGAACTGCTTACATCTGTGACAATACCTTTAAACACCATGAAACAACAATCACCTTTTTGGACATATAAGAAGGCTAAGAGTTCTTGGGATCAAATATGTATTTTAATTCAGAAAATTCTTAAAATAAATGTATAATTGAAACCACAGGTTTATCTTTCAGGTTTGATCGAGACACCGTTGGGGAAAAAGAGACTGTTTTTATATATAACTGTAGCTAGACTTTTGTATGCACAGACATGAAAAGACTTACAGATTCCCACGTGAAAAATGAATAGTGAACTTAATGGAACTGATCGAGGCAATAAAATTAACTTTCTTGATTAAAGAAAGGACTTGATCTAGCTTTGTTTGTATGTGAAAGCCAATTTTGTACTTTTTTTGTTAAAAAAAATCAAAAGAAATGCTATATCAATTTTGGGTTTTGACAATTACAATTTTTCTGATTATAGAAATACTGTGTAATATTGAATTTTAGATCAAAAGGTTACTGCATCAAAGAAAGTTACCCTTTTCTATTTCTTCTCTTTCTTCTTTATTCCTTTGCACATTCCTTCCATATTTTTTCCTCCTTAATTCCTTTTTTATATATACATATTATCTTTTGTAGAAATTTAATAATGCATTTTTAAAAAAGAAAGAAAAGAAAAGAAAAGAAAGAAGGAAGGAAGGAAGGAAGGAAGGAAGGAAGGAAGGAAGGAAGGAAGGAAGGAAGGAAGGAAGGAATCTGTTATTCCATATATTTGAGAAGGACTCGACAGGTGAATAAAAACGACAAATCTGGTGTAAACATCTGGCAGACTGGATGACCAACAATAATAATAGTAATAAAACAATGTTGGATATTTCACATTGGCAGTATAACCAACTCCCTTGTACATTCTAGCAAGGCAGGAGTCATGCTCCAAACTCTGCAAAATGAAATTGGACTATAGAGGAGGAAGTGCCAGACCAAATAAAACTGACATTTACAGTGTGAAATGCCAGAGTATCTGTGGTGATTCAGAAAAGCTAAAGAATATTTAGGGGAAGCCCCCGAAGTTGGATTTTTAAAAAAAATAAAGCAATTGATAGGGAAAAAAACCAAATGGTAATGTAAACAGAGAATACTAAAAAAAGATATCTCACTACTTAACATGAATGAAGCTTTTAAACTGAAGTCTTTAAGTGCATGAGCATTTCAACTGCCAATAAATAAAAAAGTTCAGGGTAATGATATTATCTTCTCTGTCATTTTATAAGAACCTGTCTGAGATGATAAGTAGCCAAATGAGTTTGGCAGATATTGAATTTACTGTTTTGTATAATCTAGGAACCAATACTCTGACAACAGAACATTTGAAATTGCAGATTCATACCAGGTATTTTACAGACAACGAATTTGCAGATTATTTAAGAAGCTTGATCTGCAATACATCTTATATGTTGATTTAGAGAAATCTATTGGCTTGAATTAATGTTTTAGGCAAATATACAAGTGAAGGTTGTCTATTGAATGCAATAAATGCAACATGTAAAGGAAGTAAAGCCTGCATTAGAATAAAGAGAATGCTTAGCAAAAGCTTAATATTGAGCAGGCAGTAAGACAAGAATATGTAGATCTAATTGGTTGTTTAAGGCAGTGGCCCCCAACCTTATGGGCACCAGGCATCGGTTCCGTGGAGAAAGGTTTTTCCACAGACCAGAGGAGGCGGGATGCAGGATGCTACCTGCATCCCATGGATGGGGCTTCGCTTGTTTCCACGGCCCAGTTTCTGGCGTGCTGCGGACCGATGCCGATCCACGGACCGGTGGTTGGGGACCCCTAGTTTAAGGTATTTATAAATAAATGTATAAAAATGTCTGTAGTGATGTTAGAGGTATGGTGGTTGGAGATCTGAGTGAGGTATGGTGGTTGGAGATCTGAGCATGCTTTAGTCCGTAGAAGATGCCCTTATATTGACTAAGAAGCTGAATGTTTTGCAGTAAATGTTGGATGAATTGTATAAAGCAACAAGAAATATGACTCTGAAAGTTAATGTAATGAAGAGCTGTCTTTTATGGAGGAGTAAACAATTTATACATAAATAAACAAGTTGTACATAAATGGTGCAAATGAAAGCAAGTAGATCAATTTATGTATTATATTAATGAGAGAATGTTTACTAAAGAAAGGTAATGAGCCATGATGGTGCAGTGGTTAGAATGCAGTACTGCAGTCTACTTCTGCTGACTGCAATTTGGCAGTTCAAATCTCACTGGCTCAAGTTTGACTCAGCTTTCCATCCTTCCGAGGTGTGTAAAATGAGGCCCCAAATTGCTAGGGGCAATATGTTGACTCTGTAAACCACTTAGAGAGGGCTGTAAAGCACTGTAAAGCGGTATATAAGTAAGTGTTTTTGCTATTGCTAATGCATGGAGAAATACAGATTAAAAAAATAGTGTGTAATGCGTAGCCTGCTTCAAGACATACATATTTTGTTAAAAAACCACAAATGACTGTCATTGGAAATGTGTTTTTGTCCACTTTGTTATATGGAAATAAAAGATAGGTATACCTTATTATATGTTATGCTTATCTTATGGAAGTGTGTACTAATAGAAATATAGCTAGGGTAATACTAATATATTATTTATGTCTAAATACATTTTCTATTACATGGATCTAAAGCATTGGTCTCTAGAATTTCCACTCAATTGGAAACACTTATTGAATTTCTCTAGACCACTCCTTATAAACACACCGAGAGGTAGTAGGTAACCACAATTGTATTACAGCCTGCTGAGCTATGTTAAATAGAAAAGTTTATCAGAAGACTTAAGGATTGCCTATATTTCAGGTTTGTGAAAAGTCAAGAAATTGCTGCATCAGTTTAATTTATTTATTATCTCATTATTTAGAGATAGAGCCACTTTGATATAGCGGTTAAGGACACCAGGCTAGAATCTGGGAGATGGTAGCGAATAACAACAAACCATTTCTGAAAATATTGCCAACAAAACTGCAGGGACTTGTCCAGGCAATCACCAGGAATCAAGATTGATTCAAAGATGGAAATTTAAAAAGCTTGATAAGAGATAGTGGAAATATGATTTTGGAAATGCTATTTTTTAGAGATTAGAAGACTGTCAGTGACTTCAGTTTTGGGCCAAATAAGATTCACACCAAAGATCTAGTTAGAGCTACCAGATAAAATAATATACTCAGCAGACAAACACTTTTTTTTTACACAAAAGTCACTTAAAATTATTTGCTTAAATAATAAAATTTAAAGTGAAAATCTTCATTTATTGGAGAAGAAATGTTCTGCTCTCAATGGGGTTCCATTAGACAGATAGATGCACTGCATAGATATCCAATGCAGAACATAGGTTAAATATGCAACACCCAAAAGATGACATCCACTTAATTTTAATAGCTTATAGGAAGCAACAACTTGTGTGGGTCAGCTGGTTGCATGTAAGAGAAACAGGATGAATGAAGGCAAGAAAAGGTTTTCTTACATACTGGAAATTTAATCGCTTTAAGCACAAGGGTGCCTGATTTTATATGAATGAAGTAGGCATTTCTCAACTTTATTCAGAACTGCTAAACATAACACATCTGTTCACTTCTCTGTTTCTCTGTTAATTCGGCAGTTATTCATGGAAACCTCTGCAAACTGGGGGGAAAAAAACATATTGCTTTCCAGAGTGCTTTTTAAATGCCTCGTGTACCCACAAGCTCTTTTCAAAACATATTATACAATTCTCAGTACTCATTCTCAATCTCAGTCCCACATAAATTAGAAGTCACTGAGAGATTCCTGGTGTTTGTAACACTCTACTACAAATTTGCAACCCCCCTACGATTTATTGACAGAAATTCTCATCTTCCTTGGACTGTATAGGTAATGCCTCAGGTATAGTTTGTTTTGGTACATAGTATATCAGAACTTGTTTAGTGCATTCAGCCTTAAAAGTTACTTCATGAAATGTCATTCCAATGTATACATTTTAAGAGCCAACAACCAGCAAGTTTGCTGTGTAGTGTAAAGCAATAGGTGAAACTATTCCGTGGTTCCAAATTATGTCACCATTTCTTCCAATTCCTTCCTGTTCCATTATGGATCTATTTGTCAATTTATTGCAATCTGAAATGTTGTAACCTTGCTTCTGGCTCGTCATATAAAACTCTCTGCCTTGAGCATCTTTTTACAATCTGCCTTCAGCTTGCCCTCATTGGCCTATGTGAATCATTAGCCCAATGTTCTCAAACCTTCCCCCATCACATCTGACAGCTAGACTGGAAAGTATTCCACAGTATTTGCTCTCTGATTACATAGAATGTCTGAAAACAATCTGTGCCAATAGTACAACTCAAATAATACCTGATTTCAGAAAATTTACCAGCCCAGGAAAAATTAAACTTAGATAATTTTCATAGCTGCATCCCTTTTATGCATTGCAAAGCAGAATATCTTGGATTGCACTTCCCCTTCTTGGAACTGCTAAAAGGAAGTTCCACACCCATTTGCACTATTCCAGAACCCACCCCCCATCAGTCCAGGCTACGAAACAACCAGGTCTTCAAATCGCGGCGGAACAAGCGAAGGTCAGGGGCCATCCGGAGCTCCAAGGGAAGTTGGTTCCAAAGGGTGGGTGCACCCACAGAGAAAGCTCTCCCCCTTGGGGGAGCTCACTCACTTCTTGAGTGAGAAGCGAAATGTCTTCAAAGAAAAACAAAAAAAAGAAGTCCAATTGTCTTTTGAAATTGGACAGCCATGACCTGGATGACTGAAAATCTCCATAGACATGGATGTGAATTCATTTTTATGCTCTGACTCCAGGCCTTGTAGAATTTTCAAAATATTGAAAGTAAGATTAGATTGCCTAATCTGTACATTTTGTTCAAAAATGTAAATTACCATTAAAAAAAACTATATGAAAATCACCATTAATAGGCTTGCCACAATTGTTATTTAGATGTAACATGAAAACCAAAAGCACACAATAATAGAAGCTTTGGAATCTTAAACTAAATTAAGTTGTAAACAAACAGGGCACAATTATAGTATTTTATGCCACTGAGGTTACTTTCAAATAAATTATGCATTCAATCTGTAATTAAGTTCCAAAGTTGGCAGTTTGTATACAATGACATTTCTAATATATGGGCAGCCATTATCAAATGTATTTGAAAGCTCTGGCTAGACAATGGGAAGAAATTTAAATCTAACCTTCTTTGGATAATGTAATCATCAAAAATCAACATGTACATTTGTATGAATTAACAAAATAGTCTGTAATAAACTATCTAATAAATTTATTATAGAACCTTAAACCTTAGATGAGTTCTGAATGCCCAAATATCCAGTACATAATCTCAAGCCAAGATGCATTGCAAGAACAAACAAAAAACACCCTTGAATAAAATAAATAATTTCAACAAAAGATTCTCTAAATATTAGCAAATATTTTGAACAAATGCAAAACTACAACCTGATATAAGGGTATCATTTTTACATTAAACAGTATCAACCATGAGCTTTCATCACAGTTCATGCTAAGTAGAATTTTTAACCATGATTTGTTAAACATAGTTTTGTAGAAGCCAAAAATAGAAAAGAAAAACAAATTATGCTAAGCATTATGTGAAAATCAGGTAACACCATGAAGATTCTGTCAAACCGAACCCCATAAAGAAGAATAAATTTGTTTATGGGAAAATTAGAAAGTACAACTCAGAGATATTGTAACATATGGGAAATTATTAGCCTTTTTTTTTTAAATGCACAACATTCTTCACACTTCTAACTGTAAATTCACACTTATAACACCTTATGTTGCTTTGGATGCATAGAATTTTCAAATTGTGTTGCATGATTTATTAGCAAAGTGTAGGATTTTCACAATATAATTTGTATTAATTCCAAATTTTAATTTCCACAAATTCATTTTTGCAGTAAAACATGAATTAGAAACTTATGAAATTTCTCCGAGATTCACGTTTCACCTTTTTCCACAAACAGAAAATTATGCATTCACTCAGTTTATCTCCAGTTTTGTCTGCACTACCTGTGCTCTATCACCTTGTGGCTCCTTTTTCAAGTATCACTGCTTATCTGATGGTGCTTCGGGATCTGTATGCAGTAAATTAGGAACTGTTACAAAGAGGTGCAAAATCATGATGTCACTTAATTTGTGTCACAACTTGATACGTCAATATGGCAGAACATTGTGGATAAGACTGTAATATATCCCAAAAGAAAAGGGTTCAAAGGAATAACATAATGAAATAAGAATACTGTTTACAAGAGAATCAACCTATCCACTTGTGAAGCACATCTGGACTTAATAACAAACTATAAAATACAGCATTTCTCCTTCCTTCTAAAACTGCTCATTTTATTAAGTTACTCAATTAAGTAATGACATTCAGAAGAAATCTGTATGAACTTATAAATACTAGTATTATATTTTTGTTCCATGTTATACTGATGGGGACTCATTAAAAATGGCAATTTTTAAAAAATTTCTGTTAGATAGGAATGCAATAAAAATTTAAAGATAAGGATTTTATTTTAAACTATTATATATTTATAGGTTCTTATGCAATCCAACAGCGCCATCCTATGAAAGTTTATTCAGGTTTCTACCCATACTTCTGAGTGAAGTTTACTCCAAGGCCAGTTTAAGGAAAGGAATGTAAATAAATAAAGATTTTATATTACACCTGTCTATCAAGAAATACCATTGGGAATCTGTAATTCAGAGTAATATTTGTATAGTTTTAGTGCATTGATGCCTTTTTCTCTTCTAAGCTAATTTATAGCCGAATTATCAATTGCTTTTGCACGAGTAAGGCTAGTGACATTCTTCTCAAAAGCAATTTAAATTGAATGCCTCCAAAACTGCTTTATAATTAAGCTCAAAGTCCCACCGCCGGTACAATTAGACGGATCACACATTAACAATATTACATGGCTTTTTAGCACAAATGTGTGGCCACATGGCCCTTGAAAAACAAAAACAAACAAAAAAACATAGACAAAACAACTCAACTCTGACTTCAGGATCCAATTACGATTCACAATCTCATTTTTAAGATGACCATAGTGCTTTCTGAATAAAGAAGCTGAGAAACCTGTGAGATTTCTCGGAAGTACGTACAGTCATATTTTCCCCTTCACTAGCGTTTCCAGAAAAAATGTAAAAGAAAAATTCTAAAATCTACAGAAATTATGCCTTAGCAGCAAAATCTTTGCCATTTCAGAGTTCATAGCCCCTAGATATTTATTCCGTCCTGCTTTACTTCTACTGCTGTCAGAGAAGTATCTCATTACGGAGCTGACACAAATGGGTGTGAACAACAGCTTTAATTTTGATTTGCTTTTCAAAACTTAACTCAGTATAAATTGCTTGTTCCCTAATCTATATCTGCCCAAGCAATGTGCAGGAAGGAAATTTCACTGGAATAGGAACCGTTTTCACAGAGACTTTATGTACACTCAGCCTTAAGATTATAAACATAATTGTGACTACACATACACAGATATCTATAGATAACACACACACACACAAACACACACATATCAATATTTCAATAAGCATCATCTTCTTATTCAATTCACTTAGAAAATAAAGCTTCACAAAGATCAAAGAAAACAAGCCTTGAATGCTTTACTTAATAAAAGGTATACATTACCAGATGCATTGTGAAGTTGCTAGAGCACCTGCAGAGGAAAAAAGAGAAGGTAGAAATCAGATATTGCCACAGTATTCTTTGGTATGATACAGAGCGTGATCTGACTGTTACAGAATACCAGGCAAGTGTGAGACTGCAAAACCTTTGAGTTGAGCTCACTCTATAGGCATCAGAAAGCCTCAAAGTGAAGCAGGCGGGAGGGGGGGAGAGGGGGGGAGAGAGAGAGGGGGGGTGCAGCCTACAATGGCTAAATGAAAAACTTCTGGCATCTTTCCAGCTTAGGAATGAATTCTCTGTAATTTGGAGATATATATATACTAAAGGAAATTAAAGGCAACTTAGGTTTACAGATGGATTTCTCCTTGTTTAACTGACTCTGCAAAGATATACCAGCATTATCTCAAGCTGTGTTTTTTTTTTTAAAAAAAAATGTCTTTCCAGAAACAAACCTGATCCTTGTCCTCATGTCATAGACACAAACACACACACACACACACACACACACACAAATACATACCCCAAAGCAGTTTTGATCAGCTTCCTGAAAGATTGTAAGCAGCCTCAAAGATATCACTTCATCAGCTATTTGTTGTACATGTTATTAGTCCCAGCACAGAGCTGAAGCAGAAAAATCTCGTTCCTTCTACGGTATGTGTCAAAGTGGATTCATAGTTTTTTATACTGCACTTTAGACAGATCCACTTACAACAGTGGGCATTTTAGATAGGGGCTAGAAACTAAAATATAGCTGCTGTCCCACCCACCCACCCACCCATCCTCTTAGCCTTCCCTTCACACACATATTCTGAAACAATTCTGAGAAAATGCAATCCCTAAAGAATTTGTAAGTGCTTATATAATTACACCTGAAATTACAGTAAGTTCTGCTGGTTCAGTTTCAAATATAGACAGATTTGTCAAGAGGCAGACACAATAAAAAAAAAATAATTTCAATGCAAGAAACCCGACACTGTGGGCTTTTGTTCAGGCAAGGAAATTTTCTCCCTAAGTTACCACCCAAACCTCCATAGTCTGCAATGGATATAAAAGAATATAAAAGAAATATAAAAGAAATTCAACATGGACTTCAAAGGCATAATCTATCAAAATGTTTAGCCAAGGTACCAACTAACAGCAATAAATGAAATCATTTTCTTCTTAAAATATAAAAGAGAAAATGTTATATAATTGCCTATATAATTATATACAAATGTGCATGGAGCAACTGAGTTTTTAAAACACAGAGAAACACATCCAGTTACAGAAGAAATAGTTGCCTTTTAAAAGTGTATATTGAGGAAAGTAAAATATATATATAGCAAGTAGTTACAGACGTCATATCATTTTTTTCAAAATTGGGAAATGTTTCATGAAATGCAATGATGAAATTCGATGACATTGATATGGATTTAGGCAGATCCACAAACCTTTATACTGGAGAGCCTCCAATCTTTAGAAACAGATAATGAGGGCATTATAGAAGTGGTGTAAATATAGGTATAGGGAAGAGGATTTCTGATTGGGGAAAAAAAAGCCATCAGAGGCTTAACTGAATTTAAGCCAATCATTCCAGAATATATCAAGCTTCATTTCTACTGAAATTAGTGGGCTTAAATTCATGGCCATACATTTGACTGCAGTGGGAAAGAAGGCGGTTTCCCAATATCCATCCATTCCAGAATTCTCAACACTGGCCATTTTTTTTTTTTTTTTTTTTGCATCCGGGTTGAAAAAGACTACATTAAAGCATAACTAAGACTGACAGGCTTCACCCAGCATTCAAAATCATGGTTTTGTCTACAGAGATTCTCAGTCATCCAAGTGATGGTTGCCCCAAAGTTGCATTTCCAAGATGCTTTTCCAATCATTCTTCAGTTCTGAACTAAGGAAACTTCTTGGATGAGAAACAAATAGTCTCCAAGCAAAACAAAGAAAGTTCAGTTGCCCCTGGAGCAGGGGTGAAATCCAGCAGGTTCTGACAGGTTCTGGAGAACCGGTAGTGGAAATTTTGAGTAGTTCGAAGAACCGGTAGCGGAAATTTTGAGTAGTTAGGAGAACTGGCAAATGCCACCTCTGGCTGGCCCCAGAGTGGGGTGGGAGATTTTGCAATATCCATCTCCCAGGAGTGGGGTGGGAATGGAGATTTTGCAGTATCCTTCCCCTGCCACGCCCACCAAGCCACACCACCATGCCCACCAAACTGGTAGTAAAAAGATTTGGATTTCACCATTGCTTTGGAGAATGCTGCAATAATCATAAATATTTTTTTAGGAGCTTATAACTTTGAATAATTACTAAATGAATGGTTGTAACTCAAAGATTACCTGTACCATTCTTCACCTTACCATAAAGACTAAGAGTTAACCTGCCTAGAAGCACAACACTCTGGAAAAATAGATTACAAAAGGAAAAGTGACATGGAGTAAGTTCATAGTTCATATTCAAGATTACCTGCTCCCTTTTTCCAAATTTATGGCAAAGTGCATCAAGTCACTTAATAAAGTGACTTATTCATATTATTTTCAACATACGGAGGTGGGGGGAGACAAGAGAAGAATAAAGGAGAAAAAATCAAAAAGTAGAAAAAAGATTTGCAAGCATCATAAAATTTGCTCTTACATTTCAAAATAACAGTGATTTAAATCTGCACATTAAATTACCTTATACTGAAAGCTTACGTTAAAGTGAATGGATATTAAAATTATCTTCTATACAATAATTAGTATCTATGACAACGTAACTCAAATTAGAATTTATACATTGGGATGAATGAGTTGTAGTAATCTTGGCTCAATCTAAACATTGAGGAGGTTTAATAAATATTTCTTTAAAATTATAGTTTTATCTTAGCCAAAATTCAACCTTTGTGTCAGTCATATAAGGTAGACTAAACTAAGAAAGAGACACTGTGTCAACCTAAAGCTATTTTAACAGAATCTTGCAACTCTGAATGTACTTCCCAAGTTCCCTCGTTCATCTTCATGAGGATGGGGGTAGAGTTTCATTTACTCTATCATTTCCATCGGACCTTCAAAGCCATCCTCTTTATTCACTTCACTTTGGATGTGACATGAACCTTTTTAGGTTGGAATCCAAAATGGATTCCACATTGAATTAAATTCTATATCAGATTTGTTTTTCGGGTATGAAGTTAGTTTTGACATCAGTGCATGCTTCCATAATTTAATTTGCCTTTCTTCCACAGAAGGGATGGTTTTAATTTCCAATGAGAAGTAGAAGAATCCTAGCAGCTGTTGCTATGTACAAAGCCAGCACTGTATTATAAATATTTAATTTAGCAATATTTAATTTAAAAATGGCAGCCTGAAAAGGAGAATTCACTTTTAAAATGTATTTTGTTTATACTGTATATTATTTTCTATTATTGTTGAACTTTAATAACTTGCCACCAAAGGTGAAAAAATTATTAAAATGTATAATTGCTTTTTCAACTGTTTTTAGAAAGTAAGTGGTCTATTTTCAAAATTAATACTGGGATAATTTACCATCCATGGAACATCTTGAACCAATTTTCTCTAAGTGTAGTATTAACCATAAATTTGAAAAAAATATGTTACCTCAATTGTTCAATTTAATTCTGCATCCATTAATCACATAGTCTTTGACCTGTTCACATTCTAAATTGTACTTCAGCAACAACATATAAATAAACCCCAGTAAATGACCCCAATCAGGGAAACCTATTATTATTTCACCTTGTTTTTGTAATTGCTTCTGAACTATTCAACTTAGTTGTACATATTGAAACCAATGAGTGATTCTGACCATCCTGAAATGTGAATCTCAACAGACTGTATCTTTGTCTTACAGGTGATCCACACTTAATGACCACTCATTCAGTCACCATTTTAATTTATAATGGCACTTAACTTGTGACTAGTCCTCAAAATTTCAGCTGTCACACCATCCCTGCAGTCACATGACCACAATTTGGATAGTAAGCATCCAGTTTGCAATTACAACATTGTACTGTCCTATGTTCACGTAGCCACCATTTGCAATCTCCATTGCTGGCTTCCTAAAAGCAAAGACACTGGGGAAGCCAGCTGAAGGTTGCAAATGGCAACCATGTGATGTCCTCATTTAACCACCCACACTGATTCACTTAACAGTAGCACCTGGGAAGTGCTGGAACTGCCATTGCTAAGCAACACAGTCATGTGACATTATCCTTTATGACTGCACCACTTAGCAACTGAAATGCCAGTCCCAACTGACATGAGGACTGCCTATATTAATAATTAAGTCTTACAATCTATATGACTAACAGAATGATTTTCTGCAGGTATTTCAGATAACCTGTTATCCAAGTTTTTTCCAGAATTGAAAGACAGCAAATTGTGAAGGCGCTTTTCTCGCCATTTTAATTTCTATGTAATTCTACACACTTCACTCTGGGAGGCTACACTACATCTTGAGAACCAACAGTAAACAAGACATGTCCTTCCAAGGCCAATTGGTAAATATAGATATTTCAGCCAATAAGAGCTCAGCTATTGTCCAATAACTGTTGGACTGAATGATCTAAGCCAACGTTTCAGCCACTTCAAGATGTATGGACTTTAGCTGCCAGAAGTCCCCCAGTCAACAAGTCCACATTTCTTAAAGATGCTGAAGTGGAAATGCACTGATTTAATGGACTGCATGCAGGTACTACTTCACATACTCAGTGTCAGCCCTGGAGCCATTTTTTCCTGACATCTTGTCCTGATCCTGTTGTTAGTCTCACTAATCCCCATACCTTTTACCTTAAACTGTCTACAGTGGACCTCTAATGTTTCTTAAAAGGTCCCTAAGGGGGTGTACATAAGCGCATCAATCCCTGCCTACAATCCCTGTCCTACTGTCCCCATTTATATATAATCATTCTATGTGTTTATGGCTATGTTTTACCTATTTATATCCTTTTATTTGTGCCAATTTTTTTCATGTGTCCATGTCTATGTCTATACTGTTACTTGTTTCCTTGTACTTGTTGACAAATCAATCAATTAATCAATCAATTAATCTTCAGGGCTGCTATAGCAGAGGTTGGTCGAGCTGTGGGAACAGGAAGTGGGACCTGACACTCAGATGTCTTGAAGCTTTTTTGGGGGGGGCTTTGTATCTGACATCTACACAGCCCTACTGCATGTCCTAATTCATTACCCCAGTTTTTTGCCATGTCCCCACAAGCAGTAGTTTGGCTCCTTTACTTGGCCGTACTCTTACCAGAAGCTGGAAGGTGCAATGAATCAGGCGTCTCTTCCAAAGCCCAAAGAAGTCATCTATGCAAACCTTCAGAGGGAAATGGTAATTTCTGTTGTGCTATCTGATGACTTTGAAAAAAAAAGTCCTTTTTTCCAAATAAAATGCAATAAAATCGTATGGGCACAGCAACAGAAATTCTGTATAGGATTAACCATGTTAGAATGTATACATTAACAGTATTAATTGATCATTAGGCTACTCAATTCACTCCACAAGCAAATTGGAACCATATCTAGTAGTGCTCTGTGCATTAAACTAGTTTTGTATGGTTTCAGATACGCGAACGACCCCAAAACAAAATTCATAAAAAATTGCCATTCAGGGGAAAAAAAACTGGGATAAAGAACAGAAAGCTCATTAAAAGGTGCTTAAATTCCATTGAAGTTAGTGGAGCACAGAAACATCCTTGTTTTCCCCTAGCTTATGTTATTCTTTTATGGACTGTACTAAAATAATCTATAATTGGTGCTACAAACCATGAAATGAAATGAAGAATACACATATAAGTCCGTCCTCTGTGGATGGCCTGCTTAGCCCCTGAGCGACAGGATCAGGAATCAATACCAAAGCATATCAATGAACACTAGAGAGGCAAGCAAAGATAGTAAATGTAAAGCTAGAGATTGTCCAAACTGACAAAGAAATACAGTATTATTATCTTAGCTTATAACTCCAGTACAATCAAATCATATTCAGCAACTGAATAGGCAGACTATTCCCACCATGCAATAAAAAAGAAAAGAAAACTCAGGTAAGGGCAAACAAATGCAAAATGCATGAGTTTTGTATTAAATGTAAAATAGCATATATACAAAAGTCAGTCTCTCTCTCTCTCCCTTTCTCTGCATAAGAAACAGGATTCTGCTTTTTTTGTTTGTTTGAGGCTTTTGAAGAAAGATATTCTAGAGATATACATGTCAATTTTCATGTTTGATAAAGAGACTATTTATTTTGTTCTTGGCTTATAGTCACCCTTCAAAGAAAATCTCTTCATAATTTGGTGAAAAATAGAAGGGAAAGGAAGGATTTACACTCAGCACTTATCAATTAGAGAGGAAGAGTCAGATAGGGTTGATCAATAATCAACTCTCCAACTAGAGCACCCAAAATGATAAGGCTATACAATCAAGTCAAATGCCACTGATTTTTCACAAAGGAAAATTCTATTGGAAAATAAAAGTTGCATGTAGTCACAAGATTAAATTTCATGCAAAAATATGCCTCCCGTTTCATTTTTCTTGCAACATTTGCTGATTTTAATAATGCAGCTCATCCCTTGATGCTTTTGAATTCCTGTAGCATATGTTCTGGGTTCTTGGCACCAAAAAATTAGAAAAGAGCATCAGATAATAATTTTTGTTTCTAAGCACACCCATGAATGTTAAAATAATGCACTCCTTCCTAAATTTAGATTACTCAGTTCTCGCTATGTGTACTCTATCCTTTCAGAGAACTGTTCTGGCACCTGCACCAAAACAAGAGCTTCACAGATGAAGAACTATGGCTACAATGCTGCCCTACTGACACACCATTCAGCTAAAGTAAGATTGATTTTTCATGCTCCAACTAGCACTAAATATCATGCAACAAAAATATAAGTGTGAACTAGAGAGAAGTAAGAACCATCTCACCTGTTTCATGTTAGATTCTCTGCTCGCTCGCGCTCTGTCTCTCTGTCTCTGTCTCTGTCTCTGTCTCTGTCTCTCTCTCTCTCTCTCTCTCTCTCTCTGTGTGTGTGTGTGTGTGTACATTTGTGTTTACAAATGTACACACATACATTTACATACATACATACATGCACCTTTAAGGGCAACTTTACTTGTTTATAATTCTGGAACATGAATCAAGAAAGGACCTAGGAGTACTCATTTCAAAAGATCTAAGCCCTAGAGCTCACTGTAACAGCATTGCCAAAAAGGCATTAAGAGTTGTTAACCTAATTTTGCGAAGCTTCTTCTACATACAAAACCTTTGCCAGACCAATTCTTGAATACAGCTCGTCTGCCTGGAATCCACACTGTATATCAGACATTAATACAATTGAACGAGTCCAGAGGTATTTCACAAGAAGAGTACTTCACTCTATTCTCTGCCTCCCAAGTCCCAGCTGATCGGGAGGAAATGGGGATTTTGCAGTAACCTTCCCCTGGAGTGGGGTGGGAATGGAGATTTTACAGTATCCTTCCCCTGCCACATCCACCAAGCCACGCCCACCAAGCCATGCCACACCCACCAAGCCACACCCACAGAACTGGTAGTAAAAAATTTTGAAACACACCACTGATACAAACGCATAGTAAACCTTTCCAAACTTGATTGCAGAAAAAATGACTTCAGCAACAGACTGGTCAATGCCTGGAATACACTACCTGACTCTGTTGTTACATCCTCAAACCCCCATAACTTTAACTTTAAACAGTCTACCGTGGACATCAGCCCATTCCTAAGAGGTCTGTAAGGGTGCGTGCATAAGCACACCAGCATACCTACTGTCCCTGTCCTAGTGTCCCCATTTATTCGTACACATTTCCTGTATTCATAATCATGTTTATACTTATATGTTTATACGTTATGTTTATATGTATACTTATTTTCTCATACATGTTTGACAAATAAATAATTTTTTAAAAAAAATTAGGAGCTGCTATTTTTCATTGTCAAAAACAACAATTTTAAAAAAAACTTCTTAATTTTTATCTCCCCAAACTGAAAGAACTGCAGAAACTATGAGGAGAAGCTGCCCAACAAACTTTGTCAAAATCAATAGCTTACAGTTTTGAGGTTAGCAACTCAAAATGCTGCAGCATTGTCAAAGCTCCTAGTAATCTCTTGTCGGTGCAATTAAATAGAACCTTTCCTCCATTATCTCCATCCTTGATCTATTTGGTGATGTTAACTAAGACATCACTCTTGATGCATATCAAAATGGACAGCTAAGATGGGAGGAATTCTGCTGGCAAGGTCAAAAGACAGACTCACGTGCCTATCCTTGGAATTTCACAGAGACCCAAAAAAAGTGAATGGTTTGTGGGAGGGATAAATGGGGGGAGGGGGGAAGAACTAAGTAACAAGTAAAATGAAAAAAATATCACTGAATAGAATTAGAAATTGGAATATCTCTGTTGTTAAAGGGGAAGGAAGTGATGGAAAAGAAGGAAGGTGGACAGTTGCATAAAACATTAAATGATGGAGGGTCAAGTGAGATTGAGGATGATGGGTTGTTCATAAGAGAGTATCAACACAGGGAGAATCACTCAAGTAGAAAACTAGACAGTAGAAGTGACAATGAAGTACACATCCATCATTTTCTCCTAGCCATACAAACTTGCCAACTATCCAAATAGTGTTCTGTCCCCGTCTCACACACGCACACAAACAGTCAGCCAGGTGTTAAATAAAACTTGCAGACAATAAATTCCTTTGATAACAGGATTGGCAGCAACCCAGTAGCTGCTTGCCAAGAACTTTACTCACAGAGGGAGGTGTTCCTCCTCCGTCAGATAAACCAAAACAAATACACAAAGTCAAAGAATTGTCAAGTCCAATCCGTATTAAATCCAAGGCAGGCAGATAACATAGTTTCAGAGATACAATGCGACTCGTTAGTTGTTTAGTTTTGTCCGTCACAGAGCTTGAATGGCCACCACACCCCTTTTTATCCCCTGTGGGGTGTGGTCCAGTGACTCAGCTTAATCTCTGGCACACCTCCTTTTCTGCTGTGTGCGCTTGTCTCTCCGACACTGGCATGGATCCAGCCAAGACTTATCTCCGTCACTGTCCGATTGTGACTGTTCGGAGATACCTGGCTCCTGGCCAATCTCTTCTCCCTCAGGAGACACCTGAGGCATTGCCAGAGAGGAGGGTCCTGGAGAGGGAGGCCTGGCCAACTCCTCTCCTTCACCTTTGGAGTCTTCTTCCTCCGATAAGACGGGCTCGGGGGTCGGAGTCACAACAAATAGTGGAATTCGATATCCTATTCCAAATTTGTTCTTATTGGAGGACAGATCAATTATTAATTCCAATGCTCCCTTCACTTCAATCCCCATCAAGTTTTTTTTTTCAAGAGAAATACGAAAGAATTTCTTAAAAGAAAAAGAAGAAAAATTCTGAATTTTCAAATTACCTATTGGAAGCAAAACTCTACAAGGAACTTCATGAATCAAAACCAAAATGAGTTCAACATCTCCATTATGCCTTGAATATGCTAAAGGACACCCTAAATTTTCCCACCCCAAAATATTTGGTAACAGAGTCAGGCTAGATACCAAGTGCGAACATCATCCCATGTAAACTTCATCCCATGCATTCAGTTTTGGTCGCCACGATGTAAAAAAGATGTTGAGATTCTAGAAAGAGTGCAGAGAAGAGCAACAAATGTGATTAAGGGACTGGAGGCTAAAACATATGAAGAATGGTTACAGGAACTAGTTTAATGAAGAGAAGGATTAGGGGAGACATGATAGCAGTGTTCCAATATCTCCGGGGTTGCCACAAAGAAGAGGGAGTCAAACTATTCTTCAAAGCACCTGAGGGCAGGACAAGAAACAATGGGTGGAAACTAATCAAGGAGAGAAGCAACTTAGAACTAAGGACAAATTTCCTGACAGTTAGAACAATTAATCAGTGGAACAACTTGCCTGCAGAAGTTGTGAATGCCCCAACACTGGAAATTTTTAAGAAGATGTTGGATAACCATTTGTCTGAAGTGGTGTAGGGTTTCCTGCCTAAGCAGGGGTTGGACTAGAAGACCTCCAAGGCACCTTCCAACTCTGTTATTCTATTCTAAATAAACCATAAAGCAGTTCCATAAAGGTTTTCATGTGTAACCAATCATTGGATACTGGTCAATGTAATTTTACAGCATAAAGATCAATTTGATCAATTTGATTATTTTTTAAAAAAAAAACTAATGTTTTATATTAGCTCTCCATAACATATTATCCTTCCTGAGTTTCCAGAGAGCTGGAATAAAAATTCTGGATTTGTAGATAAAAACACATCTAGAAAACACCAGGTGGGCAAAGATTATTAACAGAATTTCAATAAGCTAGGATGCTTCAGCTGTTTTCACTGGCATTAAACATTCATTTGCCAAAGAGTGTCTGTGCATGATTTTTATACATATACATTCCTTCAATTATTATCACTAGAAAATTGGGATTCATTTGTAAATGAGATTTTTTTTCCCTTATATCTATATCTCATAAAAGTTAATATATGATACAAAAGGACCCAGAGTATCTTACACTGTGTCCTTGGTTCCTTTTAAAAGGTACCCATTTAGTTTACTAGCAAAGTCACAGCTTTAGTGCTCTCACTGGAAAGCTAATTCATATTTCAAGGTAATAAATTGTATTGTTAAACTGCCACATAAATTTATGAAATCATCAGCTATATTGGCCCGGTCTGGGAATCTTTATTGCTGGTAAGAATGTATGGAAATATTTTTTTAACAAGATTCAACAAACTTGTAACATTTAAATTTAAGATAAATCAGCTACTGATTTACTGCAAAGGTATTTCATGGTTGAATTGTCTTGTCTAGATTGGCATACTAGCACACTTTCTCCATGCAAGAATATTTTACCAATCTTGGTATTAAAAGGGGTTTTTAGAACTAGACATTTTAAAGACCAAAGTTCACCATGATAATGCAGACAAGGTTTGCATTATCCTGTTCAGAAGATTCAGTGGTCCTTAACATACAGTATATCCCAGTATGATTATAATAACAAATCCACTCCAAGTGGTCAGTCGGTTAAGGGATTGGACAAGGAACTGGGATATTCAGCATGAGTTCTACCTCTGTTGTGGCCCGCCAGCAGCCGGCACGGATTGTGGCTGATCCGGACGACGAGGAGGCTGGTGTGGTGTCGCGCCAGCAGCTTGCGCAGCCGGTGCTCGCATCGGACAGCGAGGATGCTGAAGAGGATGTGGTGCCAGAGGCAGAGACTCAACCAGGGCCTTCAGAACCTCCAGAGGCTCCTTCAAGTGGAAAGAACGAAGTGGAGGAGCCTCTTCTCAATGAGTTGAGAAGGGCTCCTCAGGGCTGCAAAAGGCAGGAGTGGCTACTCAGGAGGAGGAGGTCTCCTCGAGAGTAAGGCTTGAGGATAATTGGCCACTCCCTTAGCCTATTTAAGTCACACACTGTTAGTAAGTTTCTTGCTAGAAACAACTTTTAATTATCATCCGAGCATTTTTGGAAAAGTCTTATCGTATCTTGCTTTCTGGGCTGGTTGCCAACCTTGCTGGACTTTGGTTTATTCTTGCTACTTAATAAATTTGATAAGGACCTTTGGTGTGTGTCAATATCCTCGGGAATCCGGAGCTGGGGCAGAACAACCTCCAGCCACAGAAGCTCATTTAAGACCAGTCATTCTTTTTATCCTCCCAATCTACTTCTCCGGTTTGTTATTGTGAAGAAAAGAAATGGAGTATGGCATGGCTAGGATGTTGCCTAGGATTCATTTCCAAATGTTTGGGCAACTTTTGACATACCCTTTCCTCATACACAGCAGGTACCCAATTTAAGAGGATGCCAAAACATTTGGAGCTGAAAAGAATTATGTTGCACAATCAGAAGAGAAATAATTAACCACAAAATATGGAATTATAAGATAACTAATTGGGCAATAATTATCTTTGTTCAGAGGCCTCTGCTTTACTGATTGCCTGTGTAAAAGTTATCTCTTTTTCTTTAAATGAGGCATATACAGACACCAGATACAAAACAAAGTTGGCCGTGACTCTAATTAGCTAAAGCAGACTTGGTTTTATCACACAGAAACACGTAGCTGTCAAATAGGATTAAAAAAAACCCACCAAGAATTGTGATGTAGTGGCTAATGTGGGGAATTAGGGAATAGGGAAATCCTGATTCTAGTTCTTGTTCTCTCTCCCCCCCCCCTCCATCCCCACTTAGATAGAGAACCTGGTTCAGTAACTCAGTACCTTTGAGCCCTAGACTAGGTGATCATAAAATATCTATTTACCTGTACTGAATCAGCATGGTAGCTTATGGGCTTCCTATGTGCTTCAATAAAGAAGCATTCATCCTGCAGTGGATTGTTTCAGGCTGATAACGAAAATAGGGATGACTCTTACCCTGGTCACCACTTCTTTACCCTCCTACCATTGGGAAGGAGATATAGAAGCATAGCCAGCCGCACAAACAGGCTGAAGAACAGTTTTTATCCATGGCTCTCAGACTCTTGAATGTGAAATAACATCATAACTACATAGGACAATGGATTTGCAGGGCCGGCGCAATGTGTAACATGTTCACACTGGTGTAATAGGTCTGGGTGTTTGTTAATATGATTTATTGGGTTAGGAATTTTCTGTTTCCACTGTGAGTTGTATTGTGTTGCGCGGTGCACTGAGGAAGCTCCACCAATCTCATTGTACATATGTTGTGCAGTGACAATAAAGGTTATTATTATTATTGTTGTTGTTGTTGTTATTTACTTTATTCATTAAACATGAAACTCAGTCAACTGAACATTTAAAAATGTATCACAAATACCATTGATTGGTGCTAATGCGGTTGATGCAGATTGCTGCCAGCATCCTAGGTATCAACCAAGTACCTTTTTAAGATGTATGTTGTTCCAAATAGCGCAGTTTTTTTGCAGTTCTGCTGGTGTTATTGCAGGAAGCTGAAATTTGTTGATGTATCTTATAAAATTCTTGGACATGGTACCAAGTGTCCCGATGACAATGGGTTACATGTTTCATCCATAGCCGTGTAGTTTCGATGGCCAGGTCGCGATATTTGATGATGATGATGATGATGATGATGATGATGATGATGATGATGATGATTTCTGTGTATGGCCAACATCAACATACAGACTTTTATCTCCTATCAGTGTGAAGCTATAGGAATAATAGATGATAGTTGTGCATTATTAAAGACCTTCCATTTCTAAGCCGAGCACATTTAGAACACCTATTTATACCAAGTGTATTGGTGCACAATGAATACTTTATCTGGAATATGCAAAAATTGCCCATAATCTGTTATATTTTCATACCACATAGTGTTCAGGAGTAGAATAAACTGCATCAGAAAAGTTCAGTGTGTAGCAATAGATTTTATGAAGAATCATCTATGTTCAATTTAAATTACATACAACCATGTAAGTATTATATATTCTATTGGAACCTTTCCTCTTAATTTATATTTTGTATATCTATGACTGAAGAGGGTTCACTACTAATAGGCACCGAAAAGTGGTAAAGCTGATGTAAGTAGTTTTTTTTCTTAGAGCAAAGGTAATTTGAACATATTTCAATGGTTTCCTATTTGCTTTATGACAGCCTACTGCACATATCGGTTTAGTTCATATAAACAACAATGTGTACCAGAATAGCCTTAATATATGACTTATAAACATCTCTATTTATACTGTAAGATGATTATTTTCCTTAAGGTAATCATATGGAATGTAAGACGCAGAAAAAGGATACTTTTCTCAGGAAACATATAGAATATCCCTGCCTCCTATTTTCCCCGTTCATGTATTTATATATGTATGTGTAATGGGTCTTCCATCTTCCATCACAACATTGAATGCGTTACCTGCCTATTTTTGTTCCCCAAGCATCAGACAACACTGGTCTTAAAGTTTATAGTATTTTATTTTATTTTATTTATTTTGTCAAGCATATATAAGATTACATATAAAAGTATAAACTTGATTATGAATACATGGGATGGTTACAAATAAAAGGGGACATTAGGACAGGGACGGTAGGCACGTTGGTGCGCTTATGCACACCCCCTTACAGACCTCTTAGGAATGGGGTGAGGTCAACAGTAGACAGTCTAAGATTAAAGTTTTGGGGGTTTGGGAAAGAAACCACAGAGTCAAGTAGTGCATTCCAGGCATTGACCACTCTGTTGCTGAAGTTGTATTTTCTGCAATCGAATTTGGAGCAGTTTACCTTAAGTTTGTATCTATTGTGTATCTATTGTGTTTGTAATAGAATACAAACAAAATCTATTTTGTTTGTAAGGTTGGTTTTATTAATATATAGGTAGTTCTTGGTTAACTATGGTAATTGGGGCCAAAATTGCTGTCACTACGTGACATGAGGATAATGAGCAGCATCATATGACCAAGCCATAAGGCAGCAGCAATTCCAGCATTCCCCGTTTCCTGCGAATCAAGGTGGATCTTTAAGGAGAAGGAGGCACGGCCAAGGGTAGGAGCCTGAAGGTCCCATTCTGTCTTCAAGTGAGCATATCATATGGTTGGCGATTTCAACCTCTGACTTCCCCATGGCTTCCCTATTGACTTTGCTTTTCACAAGTCAGCAAAGAAGGTTGCAGTGGTGACCATGAGACACAGAACAGGACTGGTCATGATTCAACAACATCACAAGTGTGAATGGCACTAAACAAGTGGTCAATGGGTGAGGCCCATCTGTATTATTCCATTTTTTATGTCTAAGCAATCCTAGAAAGAATTCTGCACTCCTAGAAAGAATTCTGCACTCAGAGGCTACAAATGATTTGCTAGGGTTGACCAAAAAAAATAAATAAATTTACGTATATAATTTTCATCCTTGCATCAGCATTACTTGTAAAGTGGTCATGTTGTTTTTCCTTTGGTTTTCACTAAAACCTTTTTATTTGAAAGGCCAGAAACACTTTTTAAAAATGTGCACACTTTTAAAACCACTGCAAAACTACAGATATGTTTCAACTTGCTAGGCTAAAAGTCGTCAAATGGCATGAACCATTTGCCACCGGTCATGGCAGAGTTTAGCTCTCTCAAATGGGCTGCAGGCTTTGCTCTCTTCTTCATTTTCACAAGACTAAGGCAAAGCAAGAGTGACTTTGGACATAGCTTCTGCTTTGCTTTTCAAGACTAATCAATTTTTTTAAAAAAAAAAATGACCTCCCACTAAGTTTCTTAGGACTCCCCAGGGAGAAAGAAAAGCACAATTCAAGAATATCCAATCAAGTTTCAGGTCTTAGCTATAAGACTGCATTGTCATTATATGGCAGTCGCTGGTGGAACTTTAATTCTGCTAGCCCAAACCTTAATGGATAATATTTCTGCCTCTCCTATTCCTGCTTATTCATCCCTATTTGCTTTCAATCTGTCCAGATGCATAAATTCTGGCAGTTCCATCCCATATTCTGCTTGTGAATGTGATATATTTTAAACTTATTTTCATGAATCAAAGCTATCCCTTCACAGTTATTTATTATTTATTATACTTAATTCAAAGCATTACCACTTTGCAAAAGAAAAATTACCAGAGCAGCCAATAATGTTTAAATATAAGCAATAAAAACATAGATTAGCAAAATCATTTACAATATAAAATATATGCCGTTAGAAAACAAAACCAGGGATATAAGCCATGACATAATGTGCAGCAATCACTGAATAATAAAATAACTAGAATAGCGGTAGGATATTATTCTCGTAATAGAATTAAGGTAACTTTCTGTGGCATCTAAAATCAAATAAAGCTTGTAGTATATAAGAATAAATGAAATGAATTGCCAATTGGTGTTTTTAGATGAATTTGCCTATTTTAGACTTCTCAACTAAATATGGCCAAGTGCATGACCATCAAATGTACACTCAAAGCTCCACTTTTTAGATTTTTGTAATATAATTAACAACGTGCAAACATGTACAATTTTTTATGATGGCAAAACAATATATATAATATATAGTTTAATGAAAAGAAAGACTAGGGGTGACATGATAGCAGTGCTCCAATATCTAACAGGTTACCACAAAGAAGAGGGGTCAACCTATTCTCCAAACCATCTGAAGGCAGGACAAGAAGCAATGGATGGAAACTAATCAAGGAGAGAAGCAACCTAGAACTAAGGAGAAATTTCCACACAGTTAGAACAATTAATCAGTGGAACAACTTGCCTCCAGAAACTGTTGCTTCAATCATGGAAGTTTTTAAGAAGATATTGGATAACCATTTGTCTGAAATGGTATAAGGTCTCCTGCCTGAGTAGGGGATTGGACTAGAAGACCTCCAAGGTCCCTTCCAACTCTGTTATTCTGTTATTCATATGAAAAATATAGCAAAAGTACATGGGGATCCTGTCAGCATTGGTTTGAGTGTTGTTTTCTTCTTGGTAATTCCTTGATTAGCCTGTTTGTTGTTTACTATTTGTTTCTCTGAGTTGATACTTCCATGATTGGGATATTGTTTACTGCTTGATTGTTGATTTGATATTAATCCTGGTGTTAATCTCTGCTTGTCGGGGTTTTGTTTGCTGGACAGGAGGTGTTTTGATTTTTTGGATCTCCTGTTTTAATTATCTCTTTTAAATGATATGTAAATCTTTATCTCTATGTTGACTGCTGATTTGCCTGAGTGCCAAGCTTCCAGGAATTCTCTAGAATTTTTGGATTCAGTATGGTCTAGTATTCTCCCAGTTTTTCATTTGATACTACAGTCATAAAAACTATGATCAAAACCTAAGGTCATTAAAACATACACAATTGCCCATCTATGTATTTACAGTACCATCACTAAGAAGTCCCTGGGTCCTGTCACTCACTCACCCACCTAAAGTACCTGTCTGAGATTTGAGAATATTTTTTATCTGTCTTGCCAGGATCCCTGAATCAATGTATTTTTTTTTAATTAGATTTATATGCTGCCCTTCTCCGGAGACTCAGGGCAGCTTTACAATGTGTTAAGCAATAGCCTTCATACTTTTGTATATTTTATACAAAGTCAGCTTATTGCCCCCACAAACTGGGTCCTCGATTTACCTACCTTAGAAAGGATGGAAGGCTGAGTCAACCTTGAGCCTGGAGAGATTCAGGCTCAACTTGTATATGCCTTTCGTCTCTTCCTTACACCCCCATATGCTTTCCAAACATATTATATCCCAGCACTCCCAGCAATTCTGTTTTACTCTCACAACCATCACAGTTACATTAGTTATTTTAGGTACAAATCCTTCCCCTCTAAAGTTTGATTTTCCTCTATTTTGCTGAATTGCAAAATTTATGAATGATTCACCTAACCCATTTCTTCAAGATGCCTGGGTGGGGGCCAAGCTGTAGCCTCTGAAATCATGGATAATTTGAATTCAACTTACCATAGTTAAGAGGCTGAATGATTCCTCTTATTAAGATGGCTTCATTAAATTTTATTACTCTGTTTTTAATCAGTAACTAAACATTAACCGATGGGAATGTAATTTAAAAACCAGACTGATTAAAGATGAGATTATTTATTAGAATTACAGTAGTTTCGGAAGCTGAGTTGGAAATAGAGGCAGCTAAATTCTTTAAAATAAAATAGTTTTTAAAAGATCTGTAGTTCCATATAACATATTTTCCTAATTTATTACTATAATCCAAAATCTGGTCACTGAAAGAATATTAATTCTTTGACCAGGGCCATCTATTTAACAACCAACAGTGAGGTACAGTAGACTGCAGACTGGTCACTAAAGTCCTAACTGATGCGGTTGCTTGGAAACAGTGAGATAAAAATAATTCAAGTAAATATGTACAGGTGAATTGCTGCATATTCAGGTAGAATAAGGTAGCAAGTGATGGGAAATACAATTGTGGCCATGGAGGGAGAATTCCCATTTTGAATTTTACAATAAGATATACTATACATAGATAGGTAGATAAGAAGTAGGTAAAAGATTGACAATTGATAGAGATGATAGATAGATAGATAGATAGATAGATAGATAGATAGATAGATAGATAGAAGATAACACAAACACTATGGATGCCATGATCAGTATGTCAACTAATGAAATAAACATTTAACAAAAGGCATACAGCTTGAGCTGTTATCTTTCCCAGAACTTTCTCTAAGTATCCCAATTTATTTGTGTTAATGGACATCTGTGATGAATGCTTCTAATCAAATCTCAGCTCCCAGGTTATATTCCAGAAGGAAGAAGGAAGCAAAAAGATTTGAGAGATGTGGGTGGATGAACAGGTCTGGGTCCTAGCCAAAGAAAACTCTATTTGTCAGGGAGACAAGATAAGGAATATATTTCTTGCCAAGAGAGACAAATACTGACTAACTAGAGATACACTGTAAAATCAAGCAATCTATTTATAAACAAATTTAAGTTATTTAATAAACATTAGACAATTTATTTGTCTAAATGTTGTTCACCCAAAGAAGTGACTAAAATCAGCCCAGGTAATCAACTTCATGCAAATACATGTAGAGCTATGTGGTTGTTACTTCCTCAATTTGGATCCTTTTAATTTAATTGTAGAATTTACTCTTATTTAAAGATTAAAATAAAGGCTGTTATAAAATATTCCTAGTAAATAAATAAATTCGTGCAAGAATTCATGCTAGAAAGAACATCATATTTTTTTTTAAAAAAATGACCTTATTTGTGCCAACAGCTTAAATATTTGAAAGAAAATTGCTGCATATAAAATTAGGGTGAAAAAATCTCATGGCCGTCACTGAACAGCAATGAAAAGACAGTAAACATGATTTCTGATTATGGTCAACACTGGCTTCATATTTCTATCATGATTCCTATAGTGAAATTAATCTGAAAAGCAAGAAGAGCACAAGACAAGAAAAAAGTCACACTGTGATTTTCATTTATCCAGCACCTCACAGTGTATTTTTCACAGAAGTCTTAATGCAGGAATCATGAGAGAAATGTGGAATAAAAGAAATTGAAGACAGCTTTCATTGCCAAGATCTATAGTCTAGCTTTAGAGTATAATTTCTGAACATAGATTCAAAAGAATATAATAAATAAGACAGACTTCTGGCTATGCCACTGAGTTAGCCATTATAGTTAAAAGGTGTCAGTGTTCCTTATCTATATACAAGGATGTGCAACCTGTGTCTTCAGGGCTTCGTGAGACCCCAAAGACTTGGATATGTTCCTATAAGACCACCAAAAATAACAATCAAACTGTAAATTTTAATGTGATGAGAAAGAATGTACTTAGTGAGAAATAATCTTAATTTCATGTCATGGCTTTAACTTAATAGTAAGTGTAATTTAAATTTAGTTTTTGTCTTAGCCTCATCCTGTTCTTTATTTTTGCTGTCCTAGTTTGCTAAAATGGCCCAGTGAATCCTCAGCCTGAAAGCAGCTGCTTTATTATTTATTTTATAATAAAGTATTATTTATTTTATAATAAAGTATCATTTAATTACATAATTAAATAATAGTGATAAGCCCAGTTAATACAAATTATCTTCCAAATAAATATATGCTCAACATTGAATGCCAACATTTGGGCTTATATATTTGTTCAATAGCATTTGCTCTTTATTACAAACTCTGCCCACAGCCTGGACTTCGATCCTGACAGGGCTGAAGGTTTCCATCCTTCTGAGGTCAGTAAAATGAGGATCCAGATTGTTGGGGACCATATACTGTCTCTGTAGACTGCTTAGAGCAGTTATGTCAAACTCAAGGCCCAGGGGCCGGATGTGGCCCACAGGTGCTTAGATCTGGCCTGTGGGGCCACCCTGGAAACAGCGAAGGACTGGCCCATGGTACCTCTGGGTTGCAGGAGGCTCGGGTGCCCATTTTCACTGGCAGAAGGTTGCAGGAGGCCGTTGGAGCCAAAAACGGAGCTTGGGAGCCCATTTTCACTGGAAGAGTGCTTGGGCCACCACAGGCGTCCCCAACACAACTGATGTCAAGCTGGCCACACCACCTGGCCATGCCCCCCACCCGCCCAAGATCAAACATAACCCTGTTGAGACCCTTAATGAAATCGAGTTTGACACCCCTGGCTTAAATAGTGCTGTAAAGTGTGTGTGTGTGTCGGGGTGGGTTCCATTTACCTTTACTACTGGTTCGCAGCAGGAGCGCGCACAGCAGGAGCACATGCGCAGATCACCCATGATGACGTCATGGTGGGTGGGTGTAGCCTCCTGCCAGTTTTACTACCAGTTCTATAGAACTGGACTGGACCGGCTGCAACCCACTACTGGTGTGGGGGTGTGGGTGTACTATTGCCATTGCTTCTCAAAATAATTGCCCTTTGATTACTTTAGAATCATCTTAAAATCATGAAAAATAAAACAAATTCCATTTTTCAGGTTTTCCAAGATAATTCAAAACAGAATGAGGGGGAGAGAGACAAACCTTTGTGAGGACAAGTGGGAATGAGAGCCAGGCAGGGAAAAGTGGGATCTAAACCTAAGCAATAAGCACTATGTTCTTTTGCCTTTATAATTAAAGCAACAGCCATAATATTTTCAAAATCTTCATCAATATCCTACATCCAGTGTTAAAAATTAAGCATTTTAGTTTTTGGTTCATATGCAGAAATTGGAACAAAGCACATTTACTTCTCCTAGTGTGGTTTAATGCAGGGAGAAGAAACACAGCTTCTTTTCTAACCAATATTTTTAATTAAAAAGAGTAACCGGGAGCTGGCACACTGCAGAACAGAATCAAGTCTCCAATATATAATTATTTCTTTGAAGGTCTCTGGATCCTACCTTTAGGCTTTTTTTTAAAAAAAAATAACAACGGGACTAGTAACTTTGTACATCAGCCCACCTTTTCAGGAACAAAGACAGTTATAGGCAACGTTATTTTTATTGTGAGATGGGCAGTGTATAAATTTGATAAATAAATAAACAAGCTAGAATTTAGGAAGCGTTCTTAGAGTTTGGATGTAAGAACAGCAGTTTGCCTTTGGGTAAACAGGTGTTTTATGATTAGCTATACCTATCACTTCAACTATTGTGGGAATGAACAAACACCTTTCTCAATCCCATGGCAAATTTTTTATGGAAACACTGGTGGCATAGATTCAGAATCCCCATGTGCTCCTCCCTCACAAGATTACCATATTTTTCAGACTATAAAACACACTGGACTATAAGACGCACCTAAATTTACAGGAGGAAAACAAGAAAAAATAGTTTTTGGCCTCCATGCATCACATTTTGTTCTCCCAAGCTTCCAGAAGCACTCTGCATGCCAAAAATGGGTGCGTTTTTGGTGAAAATGGGCCCATTTTTGCCAAAAATGGGCCATGTGGAGCACTGCAGAGTGCTTCTGGGAGCTGGGGAGGGTGAAAACATGACATACAGAGGGTTTGGGAGGCCAAAAGCGCCGGTATTCAGTCTATAAGACACACCTAAATTTTCACCGACATTGGGGAGGGGGGAGGAGATGCGTCTTATACTCCGAAAAATACAGTATGTCTTTCCCCTTGCTTAGCACAATATGTGAATTTGCCATTATGAACTGAATATGCACGATATTTACAAGGTAATATTTGACAGTAAAGTAATTTGAAAGGAGAGGCGCATTACAGCATTGGACAGTTACCCTCAACTTAGCTGTTTCTACTGCCCAGAAATAGATTTCCATTTGACACTTGGGCACGGAATCATTTGTTAATTAAAAGCTGGATCGTTTTGCTGTTTTAACTTTCAGAGAGAAAGTTTCAGTATAATTTGCCTGTGAAAGCCTTGAAAGAAGTCGGATTCAGTATGTGCCTATTGTGCATTGCAGAAAATTGTATCCCATAAATAGCATATTAATCATTTATGGCTATCAGCTATGGCTTCTGATTTTAAACAATACACATTTTGAATGCCAATGAAAAGGCAGAGAAAGAAGGCTGGCTCTTTCCATTCAAAGCTGAAGCCAGAACAAAATTCTCTCACCTCTTGGGAGCTAATTAGTGGAGAAAGACTTGCTTGGGGGAAAAAAAAAATCAGCCAACTCTTGGTGTTGGGTCTGTTTGCTATTTCAAATCTTAAGATAATAAATCAAAACAAAAGCTATTAGACAGCTCAGGAACCCCTTTGTTATATCACTGTCAAAACACTGATTTTGTGAAATTGAAAGGATTGCTAACCTATTAGTATTTTAGAAACACTTTGCCTAGCAAATGAATTTCAAGAGCATTTTTAAATTGCAAACAAAATAGCAAATCTGGGTATATTTAGCAAATATTTATCCAATATGCATGCAAAATGCATAGATATCCAGTAGTGATTTAGCCGAAATAGATTTTTCTTATCCATTTCTTTTTAGAGAATAGATATTGGTATCTACATTTTCTCCAAAACCTGGTGTAATAAAGCTAAAGATGCAGTTTTTAAATGATGTTTACACAATATAACCAAGCTCTGCTATCATGCAATTTTCAACCACATTTCTTGGAATTGCATAGAGCATCAATGAAAATGCGTAATTCATTAATCATTCCTAATTTGCACGATGGTTAAAGAATGAAGAACTTCAGATTGCTTTTTATCCACTTCAACCACTAGAGATGTTCTGAAGTTTAAATTCATTTTTCTGTTTATTTATTTGCTTTCTTTGCTGTATTGTGGCAAACGTAAAGTCTCCTGCAAATTGGATTAACTCCTTGTGATTTAATACACATATTTATGTAATTCAATTGGCCCCGACACTGCTGGACTTTGGAAAGTTTTGTGCCTGAATCTGGGGCCCCTCACTCATGATGGAGTCCATTTCCTAGCTAAGTTGAAGGGTTTTTGGTGCATGGTTAGAATGGGTGGTGGTGCATGGTTAGAATGCAGTATTGCAGGCTAACTCTGCCAAAAGCAGGACTGTCAAATTTGTAACCTGCAGCCCGGATATGTCACATGCTGGCCACGCCCATGCCTGGTTTAGCAAAGGGGGAAAAATACATCATGTGACGCTGCCGTGATGCCGTGAGTTTGACACCCCTGGCCTAGAGCCAGGAATTTGATCCTGGCCAGTTCAAAATTGACTCGGCCTTCCATCCTTCCAAGGTAGGTAAAATGAGGACCCAGATTGTTGGGAGAAATATGCAAATAATGCTTTTACCTTGTAAACCACCTAGCGAGAGCTGTTAAATGCTATTGCTATTACTATTCTTCAGCAGCTATAGCTTTTATTCTCTATGATTGATTTTTAAGCTCAGTTTAATAATCGAATATATTTATTTATTTTAAAATTGTGCACAACAAAGAGTCATGTATGTGAGATGGGCAGCCATATAAGTTAAATATAAAATAAATCTTCTTGAACAAAAGCGGTTCATCATTGCCTTCTTCTGAGACGGTTTTCCAACCCTTCAGTCTAGCTCTCTACAGCTTTAGGATTTTCTGGTGATATCCAGACTATTCTAGAACCTTGCTTGACTTTTTAAGATCAACCAAATTGGCTACTTCCATCATGGATGTTATGCTAGCATAAATATTAACCATGACAAAATCTAACCAGCAATAACCCCAATGTTGTAAAAATAAAAAGAAGTCTGCATTGTTTTGGTTCATCAGATTATCAAAATCAGTTTTGTTTACCTCAGCCTTTTCTGTTATCTTTCAGAAGTGCCATGGAACATCTACCTCGATATCTAGGCAACACGATTGAGGACACACAAACCTTGGTTTGTAATTATAGTTGTATTATAACTATAACCAGCCATAGCTGGTGGCTCCGGATTCCAGAAACTTGTGAGAGTTTAAGGAGATCTCTTTATTATACTTTCCTGAAAATGTCATGTTTTCATCACTAGGCCATAACTGAGTGTTAATACTGATATTTAAGAAATGTTCACCATTGTTAAAATAGATGAGGAACTGAAGATTGTGGAAGAAGAAAAAAGGACAATAGGATGGGGAGAAAATTCCTAAAACTTGCGCCTTTTTGTTTAGTGATATATATATTAACCTCAAAGCTAAATGTCAGGGTTCCAAGTAATGGACCCAGCAGATAGGTGCCATTTTTTTGCCTTGCCATGCCTTCTTAATCATCCTGAATGTTCTACCTGAGATACACCAACAATATTATAGATATCCATGCAAATATATGAAACAAAACAAGAATTAGAAAAGGTAATCAGAATGATAAAATGAACTAATTGTATTTTCTATAGAAAAACTCATGCATTTCAAATAGATTGTTTTAATCTATTTGAAATGCATGAGTTTTTCTATAGAAAATACAATTAGTTCATTTTATCATTTTATTCATATCATTTTATCATATATATATATAAAATCAGGGCACTGTGAATTCTAGTCCTCCCTTAGGCTTGACAGTTGACTGAGATATACATACATACATACATACATACATACATACATACATACATACATACATACATACCTCTGTGTGTGTGTGTGTATGTTTTTCTGTCGAAGCACCTGGTCTACCCCAATATGGGAGGGAGCATACTGCTTCCCTTTCACCTTTCAGATCCAATCCAGGAACCCTCAGGCAGTCGCTATCACGACAAACTATTTTATACCAAATTTATATTTGCTGATAAAGTCTCCCTTTATTTCTTTACCAGAAAATATAAATTTTATTTATATCTATCTATATCTATCTATATCTGTATCTGTATCTGTATCTGTATCTGTATCTGTATCTGTATCTGTATCTGTATCTGTATCTGTATCTGTATCTATATCTATCTATCTATCTATCTATCTATCTATCTATCTATCTATCTATCTATCTATCTATATCATTTGTACTTTCTTCAGCTTACCAGTTCTAAAGGTGGGGTTGACTACCATGCTTTTAAACGTCTTTATGCCTTGCAAACGTTTTTTTTTTTAACTAGAGTAAGACTGCTGTGTCACCAGGTTTGCTGCATACTAAATGAGATGGTGGAGAAAACTCATGTTGATGCTTAATATATGCAGAAGCTACAAGAAAACATTAGGATTTAATTAATCACAGCATAAATGTTATTGAATTTAATTGTAGGCAAGTAGTGGTAAATCAGTCTTGCAAAACCATAAGTGATGAAGCATATCCCATTCATAGAACATGTACAGTTTAGTATGATGCATAGCTATTGGTATAACTGGGTTCTCCATATTTCTTTAATCTATTGATACATTTCTAGCAGGTCAATTCTAAGCACACCAAATTTGTACATAGTATAGTACATATACATTTTTTTTCTACTGTTCAATTGTATCCAATTTTCAGAAATTGTCCCTGCAGTTTTCTTAGCAAGGTTTTCAGAAGTGCTTTGTTTTTGCCACCTTCTGAGGGCTGAGAGAACGTGACTGGCCCCAGGTTACCCAACCAGGTTTGTGCTTAAGGAGAGGCTAGAACTCATGGTCTCCCAGTTTTTAGCTGATTACATCAAACTGTCTCTCATATAATACACACATGTACTTATGCACAATATACATAATACATTGCATATAATAGAGGAATAACTTCTTTTATATTATTCAAAGGACATTTCCTTTATGAGAATCATAATCTCTATTTTACTAGGCTAAAAATGAAGGAAGAAATAATCAAGACTTTCATTTCTCATATAACTCTGTTCTGCCACTCATATCCCTTTATTACATATCATTTATAATTAAGCAGCATATGGGAGAGCTACTGCATTGACGCCCTGTCTTTAATTTTATCATGGGCCCAGATTTCTATAAAAACCTTCTATTTGTTTTTATTACATTTTAAAAAGATAGAAAGAAAAACTTTTCTAAGCCATATTTAATAGTGTTCTGAGAGCAAGAAATGTATCTTGTAAAATGAGTTCATTCGAAAGCAGCCTAGTCTTTATTGTTGAAAAATAACTCAGTTGAACACAGGAAAGCAGCATTTATGGCCATAGCTAATATTTTCCATCTTTAATTTATGGCCCAACTTAACTTGAACTTCCATAGAACTTTGAATTTTGAGAGTACTTAATTATTGACTCATTCTCCCTCACTTGGTAGCTTTCTCTGTAAAACAGTGATCTGGTTTAGACCAATAGTGCTGATAGAGTAGGGTTGTTGTTTTTTTTGAAAAGTCTTTTCAGTTTTAAAGAAAGCATTATAATAAGACATTTTAATTACATTCGGGGTTGCTCTTCTACCCTTTCTTACCTCTTTTCACAACAAACCTTCTTCTTCTCCTCCTTTCTTTCCCTCCCCAGTCTCATCGCCTCTCCTACTTTCTTCTTCATCCTCTCCTACCTCATCCTACTTCCACTTCTTTCCCCCACTCCTTTCTTCTTTCCCCCTTCTCCCCTTCTCTTCTGTCCCCTGCCCTTCCTTCCTCTCCTTTTCCCTTTCTTCCTTTCCTCTCACTCCCTCTCCTCTTCCTACCCTCTACTCCCCTCTCCTTTCTATCTTCTTTGGTATATAATATTCTTCTTGTTTGGCATCCGAGCAACTCCTATATTCTACTCATATATACTTTCTTTCAATTTCTTTTCAGATTTATTCTATCTATCCATATTATCATCATAATTGTACATTATTCTTATACGATAGAGTAGGGTTAACCAGGCAAAAATTATCACAGGCAACTGGAAAGGAGAACAAATGGGGAAAAGGAAGACACACTGTTTAATATTAGTATTTACGTTAATTAGAAATGAAGGGATTATATGTGGGTAAACAGGCACACAATGAGGAATTGGCAGGCCCCAAACCAAGAAAGACACATAGTGATTCTTCCAAACTGAGTTCTTTATTTCTTCACACTTATAGTCAAAATCTTGGCATATTAAGTACTCTACTACTTGCATTTACAATATTGTGAACTGTTAGGGAGGAGCTGTCTTCACCCTCTTTCCCTCACACATAATAAATATCTAGACTGACTTGCCTCTTACTCCTCTGGAACATATCCCCTCGCTTCTGGGATCCACTTCCTTACTACATCACAGGAATGCACATGGCAAGGAACATGTTAATGCCATCTGTTTTCCTAGTACACCTGAGACCAGGGTGGTCTCAGGTGTACTACTTCCCTTTACTGCCGGTTCGCAACGGGGCTGCACGTGCTCTTCTGCACATGCACAGAAGCATTTTCATGATGTCAGGGTGGATGAGCGGAGCCTCTCTCCGGTTTTACTACCAGTTCTATAGAACCAGTCCAAACTGGGGGCAACCCACCGCTGCCTGCGACTGATTAGAATCTTGTCAATTGCCAGCAGAAGCCCAAGCTGGTCAAGGCTACTAATCAACCAGTTAAAATCACAGAGCTGAGTTGGTTAACTTGCTCTTAACACTTATTAGAGAAATGTTGTGCCAGGGCAAAAAAAAAATCTGGCCAGGAAGAGATAACTTAGCTGGATACTCAAAAAACTGGACAGTATTTGATTTTAAGGCTAAAAGGTCCTCCTACAGTATGGAGGACAAGAGGACAAAAAGAGGAGATGTTCTTTTGGCGGACATCTGGTACCCTTATGCTTCCATCCCACTAGGATGATGTAAAAGACGGTCTCTGAGGAACTGATACATACGCATACCTTGTTCCATTAGCTCCACTCCATTGATTCCTTGCTATCCAAATTTCTCTCTCTTCCCTTCCCCATTTATCTCTGCCTCCCCCCACCCCCATGAACTAGATAATGGTAGATATCAGAGCATCTGGTCCCCTTTCTTAAAACCTTTAACATACAGAATAGATGAAAAAAGAAACCACAATGAATCAAACAATGTTTTGGTTCCAATGTTTTGCATTCAAAATGAAATTCAACGTAGAGAAAAGTAAGTTTTACACTTAGGCAAGAAAAATCAAATGTGCAGTTACAAATTAGGTTTAAATCTGGCTCAATAGCAGTAACTGTGAAAGGGATCTTGGAGTCCTAGTGGACAATCACTTAAAGATCAGCTAGCAATGTGCGGCAGCAGCCAAAAAGTCAATGCAATCCTAGGTTGCATTAACAGAGAGATAGAATCAAGATCAAATGAAGTATTAGTACCACTTTATAAAGCCTTAGTAAGACCATACTTAGAACACTGCATCCAGTTTTGGTCACCATATTATAAAAAAAGATGTAGAGACTCTGGAAAAAGGTCAGAACAATAAAGATGATTAAGGGGCTGGAGGCTAAAATATGAAAAATGGTTGCAGGAATCGGGTTTGTCTAATCCAGTGAAAAGAAGGACTAGGGTGACATGACATGTTCCAATATTTGAGGGGCTGCCACAAAGAAGAGTGGAGTCTTTTGCCAAAGCACCAGAAGGCAAGACAAGAAACAATAGATGGAAACTAATCAAGGAGAAAAGCAATCTAGAACTAAGGAGAAATTTCCTAACAGTAAGAACTATTAACCAGTGGAACAGCTTGCCTTCAGAAGTTGTAGGTGCTTCATCAGTGGAGGTTTTTAAGAAAAGACTGGATAGCTACTTGTCTGGAATGGGTCTCCTCTTGTGCAGGGAGGGTCTCCTCTTGTGCAGGGAGTTGGGCCTCCAAGGTCCCTTCCAATTCTATTATTCTGTTATTCTGCCACATCACAGTTTTGGGCTGCCCCAATTCCTTTTGCAATAAATGATTTGAAAAGTTGATTGCAATCAGTTGTTCTAAAGTATTAATCCTCTCACTTTCCAACAAATTACCAACCTGTTCATTTGCATGAACAACCTGTTTCTATAATTATCATGATGTGTCCTTCCTTGAGTCTATTTCTTCTTACTATCTCTGTCTGCTGCCGGCTGGACTTTTTGTGTCCTTGGGCATCCGTGGACATTGCTGCCTTGCATTAGGATAGCAGGAGACCAAGTGGGCCCCAAAGGACCGAGCATACCTTTGCATCTTTCACTTAAGTAATTTGAAAGTCTAATTTCCACATCTTGGCTACAGCGTATCTGGAATTTGAATTCTGGTTTCATTCATTGTCAGAGCAATTCTGCATCATCCATACAAAATATTTATATTCAGAGGTGTAACCGGAATACGATCGGAATAGTTATTATCAAATTCCACATTTCTTCTTGAAGGCCATTTGTGTTGAACTACAAGACGTCTTGGGAAAATTATCACCATACATTCCAGTTCTGTAACCGAATTTGCATGAGTCGTTCTGGTTCCCTATTGTCCTCCAAGGGCAATGCCCATAGAGACTACAGTAGAATTACTTGGAAAAACACCATGTTGTTTTTTCATTCTGATGTGAACTGATTTTATCCATATCTCCCAGGCAATTGGGAATTATCTATTGGCTTTTCTACTTCCCTGATGTGGCAACCACTGCTTTTAGCCTCCCAAACATGCATTTAGAAATACATTTTGATTTTAAAAACTCCATTTTAAAACGTGCGTAACATTTCAAGTACAATAGATTTCAAGCCCATTCATAGAGAAATGCAGCAATCTTATAACTAGAGTTATAAATGAATACAGTGGGGAAAGAGGGGGCAGATTCTGGCACCCAAATCAGCTGTTTTGAACTTCCTTGACAATTATTTTACCTTGTGTGCATATTTCCTGTTAAGATTTCTGAGATACGGCTATGAAATATTTGGCCTTACAGAAGAAGCAGCAAGTCATTGAAAAGGGAATGCTTCCTTTAAAAAGTCCAGTCTATTCAAGTTTTCTTTTATTCCCTCCGAAAGTAGAAATCATTACTCTAACTTCAGGAACCATCTGTTCTGTAGCTCTTTAAAGCTCTTAGAGCCAATTCCCTTAAGGTGGTTAGACATACTGCTGGTCCTTTTTGAGGTAATTAAATCTAGTGGAAGACCTGGCTTCCCATGGTGAAGGGCACCTCCATTGTAGCAAGCACCCCTGGTGACATTCTCCATTGCAAAGATGGGTCAAATTGACACATACTGCATTCTGGTATCGTAGCACTCCTAAACAGTTAGGTTTATAGGGGACTTTCATGCAAAGTGCTGGATAATTCTGCATACATTCTGTGATTATGATTTCTCCTTTTTTTAAAAAAAAAAATGTCCCTTAAAGTTTCAAACTCTGCTCAAACTGAAACAGGCTGGCAAGCTCTGAAAGAAGGACTATTTATAAAGGGAGGTCATCCACAGTTCCACTTTCAAATGCATTATTGATTTTAAAGCCTCTCCAAATGTTTCCTGATTGCCAGCACACTTTTCACAAACTGCAGGGGGATCCCAAATCAAATCTCCATTGCACTTTTATTTGGCTGAAGCAAACATCCAGACTAGTCAGGCTTCCAAGACACTAAATGGATCTGTATCTGCCAGGAATCAATAGTTGCATTTGGGTGTAATGTATGTCAGTGTAGCATTAGGAACCATTACTATTTCCTCAAGAAATTATTCCAATGCAACATGCAGCTAACTAGTTCAACAAAACCTTCTATAGATCATTTGGAATCCTACTGGCAGTATCCATGAGAAAAAATATACAGAAAAATCTTGTTTTACGGCAGCATCAGGAATCCAATTTAAGCAAAATGCTGGAGACAGGCCAGAAGAATTTATAACTCAAGGTGTAAGCTTCCTCCATAGCTAAAACTCTCCATCTTCTCCACCCCTATTAATAATTGGTAGCTTTAGTGATCTCTAAGAGGCTATTCTAAATTTATATTGTAAACTGTATAGGAAAATCTTCGCAATACTTTAATGATCTGGAAAAGAGTCACAAAAGATTAAATAGTCTTTGATTTGTTCCATTCGAGTTCTAAGTGCAATAATGAATAATTATACTTAATGTATTTTAGTGAAAAAGAAATTTAGTGAATTTTGTTTCAATTGAGATTGACTCCTGGGGACATAATATGTGAGTGTTTTTCGGCATGTGTTTTGTTTTTCAGAAACAGAATATGGATTTCTGGCCACTGCTTTCTTATTTAGCCTATCATCCTAGGACTCCTTAGGGATCCATCAGTTCATAATGGATGAGAAAGGAAGTTTGCAACATAAATCCCTCATAAGAGGGCTTTTAAGCCAAGTTTTTGCCGTACATCTATGAACTGCTCACAAATAAAAAATATTACTCCATAATCTTCTTTTACATCGAAACACACATCTAAACATAATTGACTTAGATATACTGTATGTTCAAGCCTCCCATTGAAATCCATAAGCTTGGAATTATAAATTAACTTCCTAATTCAATATTTTATTATTTATCGATTGGTTTAAAATATTTATACCCCATTGGGTTTCTCATGGCTGGATAAAATAACCCTTAATTGATCTTATATATTAGCTACTACCTGTCTGGACCAAAAGCACAGCCATCCCCAGATCAAATGGCCTTTTGAAAGTGAGAGTGATAGGAAATTCCCTGCAATTTTTATTAATGGCATAGAATATTTTAAAAACTATGAAATGGTCATTGGCTTTAACCACTTATATAATTATTTCCACCATTACCCACAAAAGCTGGGGAAATGATTAGCCGACACCAATTCTGTTTACCGCTCTTAGCTTTTAATTTTCACCATTCTCATAAATTAGACAAAACACTGCCATATTTATGATCCTTAGCTTTAAGTAAGCTTCCAAAACTAAATTAGATCTCTGAATTTAAGAAGACATGAAAATAATTCCAAATGGCCAGAGGGTGGGGGTAGGAAGTTGTTTTCAGTATTATTTTTTCCCCCTGAAGTCTAAATCAGGAGTAAAAACTGACAGGCAGCCTTTAATTGGAGTTCTCTAATCATTGGCATCATCTAATAATGACCTCTCAGGAAGAAGAATCAGGTACTTCATTACATCTCTGGCTGTTTATGGCAGGGGACTTTCATTACATCAGAATTAATTCTTGTTTTAATAACAGCACTATTTTTTACCCTGTTTATGGTTCATCTGTCAATGGAACCCCATGTTGATCCCCACCTATAAATCTTTGTACTAACAAGACCTCACCAGTTCTAACAGAACATAAATGGGAAGGTAATCCTTAATTTTAGAACAGCTGGGACTTGGGATATTTTCTGGAGCCATTTTCCAGAGTCCATTGGTCCAGTTTCCTAGATGAACAGCATCACAACAGCAATAGCGCCACGATGGCACAGTGGTTAGAGTGCAGTACTGCAGGCCACTTCTGTTGATCACCGGCTGCCAGCAGTTTGGCAGATCGAATCTCACCAGGCTCAAGGTTGACTCAGCCTTCCATCCTTCCGAGGTCAGTAAAATGAGGTCCCAGATTGTTGGGGGTAATATGCTGACTCTGTAAAACCGCTTAGAGAGTGCTGTAAAGCGATGTGAAGCAGTATATAAGTCTAAGTGCTATTGCTAGTGCTATCACAGGAATTTTCTGGATTCTAAATCCAGGGTGTAGAGGTTCGAATTCAAGGAAAGATGGGCTATAAAGTTGTCAGCCAAATGACTTTTCATGGAGAGTTGAATCTTCTGCTAATGACTATGGATTATTTTTCTAGTACAACCTTGTGTATAATTACAACATATTCAAAGACTGCTTAATAGGCAGAGAAATTAGGAACAGCATCCTATGTTAAATGTTGCTGATTGTTTTTTCCAGGAACAGCATATAGCAAATTCAAAGCATGTTTGCCATCTAAGAGTTTTGTACTTTGTAGTGCTATTGATTATGGTTCTTGCAATTTATGGTTCGTACATTACATGGAAAAACATATTCTGAGAAAATTATATTATTCTAGATATTGTCCTTTGAGAACAAGTTAAAATAGCAGCTTTTTTTGTAAATTGAGGAAACACCACATTGATGTTTACATAGTATTGCTCTAAGTTACTGTTTTTAATTTTGTAATTGCTGTATTATTATACTGTGGGTGTTTTATTTTTATATGTTTTATAACTATGTACACTGCCAAGAGTTGCTTAATTGTGGCAATTTAGAAATCTGCTAAATATATAATCATATATTGATTCTAATATTAGTGATGTTTGAAATTACATATGCTTATTCAAAAATGTTAGTACATCCTCTTCCTCCTTAAAAACTATGTCGCAACATGCTGAAAATATCCTTGGATATAAAATAACCCAATAAAATCTGTCAAGGAAAAGGTTATTCTTCATTGTGCAAAGAAACTAGCTCTTAACCTAGAATTTGAATATATTCTACTTTCAAGCTGGCTACATATGGAAACTGGCCATCTGGGATCCAGCTAAATGCCAAACAACCCTCAAACCATTGGTTAATTAGGAGCTATAGATTTGATGACCTAACAACCTTTACTTTTCTTAAAGTGCTATCTGTTGCAGCAATTAAAACAATGTTTCCTAAGAATCAGAGAAAGGGTCAATTTTCCAAGGTCATTTCTGCCAGTCTCTGACATTGCAATGTGCTAAATGTTATTCACTTTTCAGATCTCATATGAAAAGTCAATACAAGATGAGAATGTTCTACTCCTAGGCATTTTCAGACTCACAATTTTCCACTGAATCCTACCTTAACTGCCAGCTTCATTGTTGTTCCGAATAACACAAATATAGTGATATGAAATTTCCAATCTGTGAGCAATAGTTTTATTATATAGAGTTACAATACAAATAATAGCATCGGCTTCAGCCGAGTCGTTTATGCCATAAGTTCCAATTCCTTATGTTGCATTCATTCCCAACAATGGCACTGCATTCCATCTAAGGCAGCTGCTTTCTATGTATATTATACAAGTATGGCATTGAAGAGAGAAACTGCCCCTTTAGTTTGAGAGTTATACAGAATGAGAGCACATTCTACATCAGAACAGAGCCATCAGCATAGCTATTTGCAGCCTCTGGATGCTACACTTGAGACTTTTTATGAGCTCCTTTGCTAGCTGGATTTTTTTTTTTTTTCAGTTTTAAGAGGTGTGTGTGTATGGCTTACCTAATTCAAAGCATACCATTTTAAGCCAGCAAATAAAATTCTGCTTCCTCTAAATCATTCCACTGCTATATATTAACAGTCATTCGAAATAATATAGGCCTGGCAAAATTCAAAAGTTAATTTTCTGTTGTGGGAATGCAACTTAATCTAAAACACACAGCTCTTTTCTTCCATTTATTTATTTTTTGCTTCGCTGTTTTCTAGATTGTTACTAAGACTTACAAATTCATTTCCTTTTATTAAACTGAAGGCTGATGGAGTATATGAAATGTTCATCTGACAGTATCTGGAATAGAGAACATCAGTGTATATCAAGTTCTCTTTATCATGATATATAACATAATATCACTATATAACTATGTTATATAACATCACTATATAGCAAGTCAAGTTACATCAAGTTCATTACCTAGTTGGGTAATGAAATGACTGCAAATAACCACGTTCAGAGAGGACCAAGGACTCCATAATCAAGTTATCTTATTCAATCTTGTGTATCCTAATAGGCAGTAGTCTTTTTCCTTGACCTGCTTCCTGATCCTTTTAGGTTGCCACAGGAAATCTTAGAACCTTTCTATATGACCAAAGGATTCCCAGGATTGGAAGGTTCTGTCATCCTTAGTTCTGAGTGTGATGACACTACCCCATAAAGACCCGGTAGGCAAACTTGAAGTTCTCCTAGACTTGCAACTCCTGTTTGAAGAGCAGGTGGCAATCATGTTAGGAGAGCCTTTGTACAACTTCAAGTTTCTGGTTCATGAAGTCATGCATTCGGACCCTCATGGTCTGGTCATCTCTCATTTGGATTATTGGAATGCATTCTACATAGGGTTACTCTTGAAGGGTATTTGGAAGTTATAATTGATCCAGAATGCAGCATGGACAGTTTTGGAGGCCCCTAGAATGGTGCATATAACATCACTGTTATGTGAGCTGTTGTTCTGACCTAGGCTTCCTTAAAAAGCATGAAGCAGAGTCTTGGTCCCAGCAAAACCCCTTTTATTTTACACGACTGAGAATTCCTTTCATTCACAGTCAGCAAGGCTTGGCAAACAGTCTTTCAGATGAATATTTATCAACACAAACCTTATCTCACTTGGAAAGCTGCCAGATAACTAGTTTCCAAATGCAGTATAAGGCAAAACTTGGCACAGAGTCTCTTAGAGTCATGAACAAAACTTTCCACTCTTGAACCGACCACTGAACAAATTGTTTCCTGCAAAAGTCCACTCCCCATTCGCTTCTCTTTTGTTTCCTATGGGAGGGGCAAATCACCTCCAAGGTGTGGCTTTACTCCCAAGTCGACCCTGCTTTCTTAGTTGTTCTTGTCTTCTGGCAGCTCTGTGCATGCACACACTGGGAACAGGCTCCAGCTGTTCCTCTGCCTCACTGCTGTCTAGTTCCCTCTCTGCCTCCGATGCAGAGCCCTCGCCTGAGCTTTCTCTAGCCCCCAGGACTGGCCTATGTTCCTCCCCAAGCTCCTCACTGTCTGACTCTGCTGCCAGCTCTGCTGGCCGCCAGCAGGCCACAACAGCTGTACTGGCTCTCAATGTGGTCTGAATCCAATTTAAGGTGTTAGTCATTACCTTTAAAGCCCTCCATGCATGAATCCAGGATATCTGAGGAGCTATCTTTTCCTAGTGGGATTGGCCAGCCCCACTTGTGCTGGTAGAAGAAACTTTCTGCAGCTGCCATCAGTCAAGGAATTGAGGCTGATGGGGTCCAGCAGAAGAGCCTTTTCTGCCACAGCCTCCATCCTATGAAACATCTTGCCTGAAGGCCAGAAGTGTGAGATCAGCCCTCACTCTTCTGGCCTTCAAGAAATGCCTTAAAACCTGGCTATGCCAGTTGGTCTGGGGCCCTGAAGGAGAAGTGGTTGGCTGGAGGTGGCTAGTATAGTAACAGAGAAGTTGCCACCATTTTTCTTCTCGAAACCCATGTTTCTTAAATTGTTGTAATATTTTGTAGTTTTAATCTTTTTATATTTATAATTGTTTTATGTCCATATGTTTTAGTATACCATAAGTCGCTCAACGTCACTTTGAACCACAAGATGAATGGCATATAAATTTAATTAATAAATAACTGGTAGGCATTATTGCTTTCTTCAATGTATCCCCACCGCCCAATCTTGCCCGTTCTTATTAAACATGGACAAGTATGGCTATCCATAGACAGCCCTTGCTACTAGCTCTTGCTAGTAGCTCTTGCCTAGCTCTCTAGATTACAGCCTACTGAGCTGTTCAAAAGAGAATGAGGGGCATTTTGCTACTCTTGACACAAACTCAGGATGTGTGAAAATAGCACACTTTACTTGACTTTAATTCTCTGCAAGGGAAAAACAGCGAAGGCGGTTAGTTTTATGGAAAATCTGTCAGCAATGAGTTTATTTGCCCTAGTCCATCTCACGGGACTCCTTCTGATAGTATGTTCTTCTCAAATGCGCTTCCAACATACCCTGGATCACTACAGAAACTTTCCCCAACTCTTACAGCAAGAGTTGCAGTGTTTAAAAACTTCTCCCTTGAACTTAATATACTCCTTAAATCTCCCCATGGGAAAAATTAGTACAATGCTGGGGGAAGTTGAGAGTTTGAAAGGATAAAATTGATTATTTAAACCTCTGCAAGCCCATCCCAAAGGGCTTTTATAGAGTAATCTGGATTCCACAAAAGAGGGGGATAAGCACATTAAATCCATGGCCTACAAGACTGATATCATTGGCATCAGATAGCCCTGTGTGTACTGTGGCAATTTATTCTGTAATAAATGCTTACAAGCAGGCTGAGTACAGGTTGAGTTCCTCAATTTATGACCAATTGCTTAGTAACCATTTGAAGTTATGATGGAACCTCCAACCATTTATGACCAAGTTTTGAAGTGCCAACAGCTGCCCCTCTTCCACTTGTCCTATCATGACCATACTTTGGGCACTTGCATTTATGACCATTTGCAGCATCCCACAGCCATGTGACTGTATTTTACAATGAGTTTGCTGAAAACTGGCATTTACTTCTAGTTTGACAAAACTGGCCCATCGGTTGGCTTAATAATTACGATATTTCACTTTTCTACCTTTAATGGACAATTCCTGCTTAAGTCTAAAGTGCCCAAACCTAAAACCGTCAATGTTCACAGGAGACCAGCAAGATCAGAACAAACGTATGCACCATAATTTTTGCAAAATAAGAAATGAGAGTTTGTAATTGGTTCAGTTTACATGTTTTATATGGATCCAGATTTTATTGCTACAAAATTTTTGATTCTCCCCACTCCCCACCTCCCAATTTCCTAGAGCATGATAGAAAAGAAGAAAATCTTCCTCCAAAACACAAGACCAAAAAATAGATTTTCATAAAAATGGTTGTGCTTTAATTTATGTATGTATACATTTGCATCTGTACTTGCATTTAGTGTACTATACATAAACATTCGATGCATTTTCCCCATTGTGGGGAAGATTGCAACCAAACAACCTATGATTCACCTTGAATTCTAGATGGTGTTTTTGCCAACTTTTAGGCTCTTCTCTCCTTCTCTCCTTCTTCTTCTTTTTTTAATGGCTCTTTAACTTGGGCAGGACAATTCTTCAAGTAGGGGAAACCATCCAAACAAAGCAATAGCAGTGGCAACATCCATACAGCGTTTCTATCTGCTGTCCTGGTGAGTCATAGGCATAATTCATGTTCTAGTTCAATTAAATTAATATTAATTCTAGATGCAATGGTCTATCATACTTATTAGATAGTAATAAGTACGACAGTATAAATTTAAAGTAGATGATCCTACTGAGTGGGGCTATACCTCTCATCTCAGAATGCTGCTCCAACAATATCACCCTCCATTCTCCCTCTGGAGATGATTCTTCTCAGCCTGAGCTTCCATCATAGCACGCTGCCTAGGAGCATGCCAAAAGTTAATAGAATAGAATAGAATAGAATAGAATAGAATAGAATAGAATAGAATAGAATAGAATAGAATAGAATAACAGAGTTGGAAGGGACCTTGGAGGTCTTCTAATCCAACCCCCTGTTTAGACAGGAAACCCTATACCGTTTCAGACAAATGGTTATCCAATCTCTTCTTAAAAAATTCCAGTGTTGGACCATTCACAACTTCTGGAGGCAAATTGTTCCACTTATTAATTGTTCTAACTGCCATGAAATTTCTCCTTAGTTCTAAGTTGCTTCTCTCCTTGATTAGTTTCCATCCATTGCTTCTTGTCCTACCATCAGGTGCTTTTGAGAATAGCTTGACTCCCTCTTCTTTTTCTTAATACAATTACCACAATTTAGCATTCAGGAGTCATACCTAAAGACAGACATAATCTTGTGTATATTTAATACATTTTACAGGTAGTCCTCGACTTGAAACAGCTCATATAGTGACCGTTCAAAGTTAGAACGACACTTTAAAAAAGTGACTTTTGGCCCTTTTGACCGTTGCAGCATTCCCTGTGGTCACATGATCAAAATTCAGATGCTTGGCAAGTGGTTCGTATTTATGACGGTTGCAATGTCCTGGGGTCATGTGATAAGTTTTTGCGACCTTCTGACAAGCAAAATCAATGGGGAATCCAGATCCTCTTAACAACCATGTTAACTAACTTCACAAATGCAATGCTTCCCTTAATAACTGTGGCAAGAAAAGTCATAAAATAAGGCAAACTCACTTAACAAATATTACACTTAGGAACGGAAATTTTGGGTTCAATTGTGGTTGTAACCTGAGGATTACATGTACTGTGTTAATCTGATTAAGAAGCTTTTTTACGTGTGTGTGTGAGAGAGAGAAAGAGCGAGAGGGAGGGAGGGAGAGAGAGAAAGAGAGAAAGAAAAAGAAAAAGGAAGTCTTGACTGCTGATAACTGCCTGCAGTTTTCATAGCAAGGTTTTTCAAAAATATTTTTCCATTGTCTTCTATTTAGGGCTGATAGAGAGTGATTGGCTGAAAGTCACGCTTTGTACCAAAAGCAGAATTAGAACTCCTGGTTTTTAGCTTAGTGACTTAACCACTACCACTCTCAAGTACCCTTTACAAATTGCAAGGAAGGAAGGAAGGGAGGGAGGGAGGGAGGGAGGGAGGGGAAGGGAAAGAAAGGAAAGGAAAGGAAAGGAAAGGAAAGGAAAGGAAAGGAAAGGAAAGGAAAGGAAAGGAAAGGAAAGGAAAGGAAAGGATTAGCCAGCAGAGAAGTCCTGGCTCCTTTGTGAAAGAAATGCTACGATGGCTACTAAGAATTCCCCAAGGTGAATTTAGGAATATAATGATCTGAGTGATGTATAATAGTTATCTTGCCTGTAAAAAGCTATTTATGGAATTTTACCATGCAGAGAGACTAGCATGTCTATTAAAGGAAAAATGTCAGCTCTGGGTCTCTCATCAGGGACTAATTTAAATGCAATTTTGCTAAATTAGATACAGAAAGAGCCAGCGGAGGAAGGAAGGCCAACTGTAAACTCTAATAATATAGCAGTTCTTGAGCAACAGCAATTTATTGTGCTGGTCTCTAGCGACTAGTGAGGTCAGTAAATAGGTAATCACCTTCCTTCACCTCATAGCCTCTAAAAGCAGTTTAGATTGAATGCGCTGCTATATGGTGCAGATTAGGTCACCAACACTGTACTGAATAATCAACTTAATTCTTAATATAATGAATTTTATAAAACATGAAGGGAAACAGCTACAAGCATGCATTCTTTTAAAAATAATTAAGAGAACATTAATGTTCTGTTACCGCGTTAGATTCTCATTATACAAGCACGAATAGCTATTGTACATCAGTCAATGTGTATGCTGCTATACAATAAAGCCTACATTGTGGATAGAACCAAGGAGAGCAAAGTTCAAATTGCTGGCTAGTCACAAAGCACAGCCGATAGCCTGGGGCAAGTTACTGATTTCTAACTTAACCTACCTGACTGAACTACTATGGAGTGAATGGTGGGGAAGAGGATAGGATAATTTCACGCACAATAGCTGATGTCGCTGAAAGAAAGGCAGAAAAAATAACAAAACAAGTTCAGTACTCTATCTGTTGCATTTTGCAACAACATTTCAGCAAAGCAACCCCAGCATTTAATGGGATGATGGCACTTTGAAAAAAAATCATCGAATATAACCCAAAGGAATACTGGCTCCAAATGTGATGCTCCTTGGAGGGAAGACCTATTTTAACTGGATATCCCCCAGTTAAACTGGGAAGTTGAGAAAATATCTCACAAGGAATCAGGGCAAACCATTTCCAGATTATGGAATCAAGAGAATCTTCAGAACTGGGAGGAAAAATGATCTGGAGATATTTATGAAATTATCAGGCTCAAGTTTGATTTGAAAATGATTTTTCCTTTCTCTGTAATCATCACTTAATGTCCACTCATTCAGCAAACTTTTGAAGTTATGACGGTGTCAAACAAGAGGGATCTATAGCAGGTCCTCATAGTTGCAATTGTTGCAGCATCTCTACAATCAAAGGATCACAATTTGGGTGGTTGGCAATTACCGGTAGTTCACAATTACAATTTCCCAGCTTCCTGCAGTCATGTGATCACCATTTGCAATTTTTACTGTCAGCTTTGGATAAGCACAATCAATGGTGAAGCTGTCAAGATATCGTTAACGGTGACCATGGAACTGTGGGTTGCATAGGATTTGCATAATGACAGCAACTGAGGCTACAAGACCTGTAGTTATTAGTCAGTACAGTCACATAACACCTTATAATGCATTGTTTAGCAACGGAGTTCCCTATCCCAATTACCATTGGTAAGCAAGGACAAGCTTAGTGTGCCACTACCGCCATCCTCAAAAACCAAGTACTTTTAGCATTTAAAAAAGGAAGAGTGAGGAAATCTACACACACGCCATCCGCAAATGGCAAAAAATTATTGGTCTTGCTTTCCTTTCTTTCCATTTTAGTATTGATCAAAAGGAAGACCAGAATGGGCCAACTCATCATGGTCAACTCAGCACAGCTAACTCAGTACAGGACAACTCACCTGTTCAACAAATTCAACAAATACAAAAGTTCAATTAATTTCAATGGAACATGGCCAATAATAATAAAATAAAGAAAGTCAATCCAGAAATAAAAGAATTACAATAATTTTGATGAAAAATGTGGTCATTAATAATAAAAGTAACTGAATGAAATTATTAATACAGCATTGCATTGTCCTGTGGCCAGTTGGGCCTTTGTGAGTTGGCTGTGGCGAATTTTATTCTCACAGATTTTATCTTGATTTGGAAATAAACTATATTACACCAAAGAAAATGTATATTATAAATTATATTGCAATATTATAAACATTTTGTTACATTTTGTTCAGTGTAAGAATGCATGAGAAGTAAAATAAATTATTACTGGTCTACAAAAAAAAAACCAGTAATGCATGAAATGGTCAGTCTATAAGTCTATTATCAGGTTGACCTCTGTCCATAATTCACATGTAATTGGTCACTTGCTATGTTATTTCCAAACAATATTTGTGCTAATGAGAAATTTTAATTTTGGCCCTATTAGCTTCTTGCATTCTTTTCCAACTCATTCAAAGTAGTATCTTTATCGTTTGGTCTTTCATATTAGAAAGAAGAATGGCTAAATTGCATGATAATCCATAATGTCTTTAATGAAGTGGATGATTGTTTGCTACTGAACAAAAAATATAACCAATCACTCCAAAACCAGTTTTCACTAGGGAACTAAATCATAGACAGGTAGACATACAGAGTACATTGTTTATAGACACACATTAAGAAACATCAGATGGCACTATTATGTTTTTAAGAATTCTTCATATCTGCATAAATGGTTGCAAACTCTGCGGCCTTCAGACTTGCTATGTTTTCCCCCATTTCCTATGATAACCTTGACTTGTGGTCTTTATGATGCATTAGAGTTCCCTCTAACATTAGAATGTTATTTAATAAAAGCTGTAACTATTCCAGCTGTGTTTCTGTTGCTATGGTAGTTAGCAAATTTCTCCCTCATTTTTACTTACCTTGGCTGCTTTCCACAGGGAAAATCTGCTGGCTGAAAGAATAGGCTTTTCTACCGTTATTCTGGCAGTAGAGCACCGGTTAAAGAAATAAGTTAGATCCTAACAACTCATGTCGTCTTGCAGCTGCTTCCTTAGTGTTGCTTACAGTAAAGAAGATAAATGGAGCAAGGTATGAGACTTATTGAATTAGACACAATAATTCTTCTCACTGACTCTGGCATTGTTCTTTTTAATTGCTTCTCTCAGGGAATTCTATTAAATAATTTTACCCAGGACTGGAGCCTGAGGCTTCATGAGTCGTATATGGGTATATGAAGTCCTGGGCCCAGTGCAGTCATACAAAAAATGTGTCTATTCCAGATAAACCTTGCATCTATTCACATTGTTCAAACAATATTGACTCCTAAAGACACTCGGGCACTGAGAAGCAAATAGCTGCAGGAGAAAAGCCCTGTTGTCTTTCATGTGAGTCAGAGCCCGATATCCTCGCTCAGCTGGAAGCCTAAACACATACAGCATACCTGAAAAGCTCTCTATCCTGTAGATATTTGGGTTTCACTTGTAAGCATCTGCAGTATTTGAGCAACAACAGCAGAGGATGGGCTTGTATCCAGAGGGCTCACAGAGTGAATGCTGCAGCACTGCAGATTTTTTAAAAAGCCAATCAAAGTTTTGGTGGCTTTAGACCACGCTTTCTCACACTGTTTGTCATGACTACCATGGACATCACAAGCAACTTGGAGGACGTGGAGGAAAGGGTCACAATTTCTTTCATCAGGCAAAGCTGGAGAATGTCTAAGTTCACTTCTGCTATTCTGGCCGCCCCCCTAATGGTTAAGCAAGGCTCAAAATCCAGAGTAAGTTTTATGGAGTGGAGAAACTCATGAGTCTATCCATTTGTCCAAACCATAGCAGTTATTATTAGGTTATTATTTAGTGCAGTTCACGAGATGGAAATCCAATTACTTAGGGGACTGTGGTATTGCCAATCCAAGGCATGCAGTAAATGAAAGGAGACCTATGAAACAGGGGTAAAATTCAGCAGGTTCTGACAGGTTCTGGAGAACCAGTAGTGGAAATTTTGAGTAGCTTGGAGAACCAGAAAATACCACCTCTGGCTGGCCCCAGAGTGGGGTGGAAATGGAGATTTTGCAATATCTTTCCCCCAGGAGTGGGGTGGGAATGGAGATTTTGCAGCATCCTTCCCCTGGAGTGGGGTGCGAATCAGGGGTGGGTTCTACTTACCCTTACTACCGTTCACATCGCACCCGCACGTGCACGCTCACTTCCCTCGTGCGCACGCATGCTCTTCTGTTCATGCGCAGAAGCTTCTGAGCATGCACAGATCACCTATGATGACGTCCGGGTCAGTGGGCGGAGCCTCCCACCAGTTTTACTACCAGTTCTTGTGAACCAGTACGAACCGGGGCAACCCACCACTGGTGGGAATGGAGATTTTGCAGTAGCCTTCTCTTGCCACGCCGATACCACGCCATGCCCACCAAACTACATCACGCCCACTAAGCCACACCCACAGAACTAGTAGTTTAAAATTAGAATTCCACCACTGCTATGAAGGTTTCTGGGCTAGTAGAGTTCATCAGTGAAGCCAGGGAAGTGGGGGAAGATCCGAAAGCAGAAATAGAAAGAATCTTAGTTGGTTACAGGAAACATTTTCTAGTTGTTATTTCTGCCAAAAGAATGTGTTACAAAGTACTGATTAAAGGGTGTCCAAACTTCTGTACCTGTAATATTTACTGTGTTCTTATTTTGAATCTGAAACAACTGGTCATACTATTCAGGTAAGCTTCTGTGAGCTAAAAGAATAATTGAAACAATCAATTGGACAAGGGTTGCCTAAACTTTTTCTTGAAAGTATATGTACTGTATTCATCATGCTGTACTCTTTTGGAGTAATCAACTTTTTTATAGAATCCAGAAAAGGAGTAAGACATAGTACGAAATTAAAAGCATGAAATAGAAAAAGATGCTGTCAAAACTAGTTTACAGCAATACCATTCATGGACCATTTTAAACCTTTCTGTTCTGCAAATCATCATTGCTTCCATCATGCCCATAAATTGCTCTACACATTGCAATTTCTTCTTCAAACTTCTCACCAATCATCTTTTACTGTATCCAACCTTGACTTTCTCTGTCTTCTTCTTTTCAGTCTATTCACTCTTTCTTCAGATTGATCAGATTCAGAGGCTGAAGAAATTGAGCAGATTCGGTCTCAGCCTGCACCAGAGGAATTCCTGAACCATGTGCAAATATCTGAGAAGACACAGGGTCCAGCTTAATCAGCTTATTCAGAGCCCAGGTTAGGCAAGGTCCTGAGCCAGGCAACATCTTATAAATTATGATGGAAAGAGGCAAAGAAAATGAAGCTATGTGCTTGAGAAAAGAAGTGTGAGTCAGCAAATTAGTTAAATTGGTGGTCAGAGCTATAGAAAAAGAGAACAGTTTGATCACTTCTCAATAGCAAATAACATTTTAATTTCCTATTTGGGATCTGTCATTATGCTGTGATTATCCAGTCTCTTGGATTAGAAATGGACTATTCTTGGAGCTTGAGATTTTTCTTTCAGGAATCTTTTGCAAAAGAAGCTCTCTTGCCTGTTTTCTACCCGGAAGTCTTGACCTTTGTGGCATGCTTTGTGTTATTTTCCTAAAAGAATTGTGTCTGCATTTAATGCCTTGGAGTTCATATCAGAAGCTGGCTGTGTCTGTGTAACTGGCAGCCCATAACAGATAACGTTGTTACTCCAAATTCATTTGTTATCTTTCTCAATATATTTCTTTAATGTTCAGTTACTCTACATTTCTGTATTAGATCCACAATCATTCAGGACCCAATCATTTTTGATCTTCTCTCTTTCTGCTTTATCACATGCACACATCTTCAGTACAGTCCTCAACTTATGACCACAATTGGGACCAGAATTTCCATTCCGAAGACAGGTGGTTAAATGAGTCATATCTGATTTTACAACCTTTTTTGCTACGATTGTTAAGCAAATCACTACAATTGTTAAGCGAATTGTACATATTAAGAGATCCAGCTTGCCCTGTTGACTTTGCTTGTTGGAAACTGCCTGGAAATGTTGCAAATGATGATCACATGACCCTAGGATGCTGTAAAGGTAAAGGTTCCTCTCGCACATATGTGCTAGTCGTTCCCGACTCTAGGGGTGGTGCTCATCTCCGTTTCAAAGCCGAAGAGCCAGCGCTGTCCAAAGACATCTCCGTGGTCATGTGGCCAGCATGACTAAATGCCAAAGGCACACAGAACGCTGCTACCTTCCCACCAAAGATGGTCCCTATTTTTCTACTTGCCTTTTTTACTTGCTTTCCAACTGCTAGGTTGGCAGAAGCTGGGGCAAGTAACGGGAGCTCACCCCATTACGCGGCACTAGGGATTTGAACCACTGAACTGCCGATCTTTTAATCAACAAGCTCAGGGTCTCAGCCACTGAGCCACCGCATCTCCTTAGGGATACTGTAGCTATCGTAAATACATGCCAGTTTTCAAGCACCCAAATTTTAATCATGCCACCATGAGGGATGCTACAACAGACATAAGTGCAAGAAACCCCAGTGCCTGGAGGCCGTACGGATCTGGATGGGGAGAAACTGGCTCAGGCTCAACCCATCCAAGACCGAGTGGCTGTGGTTTCCGACGTCCCGATATAGTCAGCTGGCACCATCGCTGGCTACTGGGGGCGAATCATTGGCCCCCACGGAAAGGGCTCATAACTTGGGCGTCCTCCTGGATTCACGGCTGTCTTTAGAAGAACACTTGACGGCCGTGACCGGGAGGATTTTTCATCAGGTTCGCCTGATTCGCCAGTTGCGTCCCTTTCTAGATCGGGACTCGTTACGCACAGTCACTCATGCCCTCGTCACCTCTTGTCTGGACTATTGTAACGCTCTCTACATGGGGCTCCCCTTGAGGTGCACCCGGAGGCTCCAACTGGCGCAGAGTGCGGCCGCGCGGGTGGTTATGGGAGCAGCGTGGAGCTCCCATGTAACACCTCTCCTGCGCGAGCTGCACTGGCTCCCGGTGGTCTTCCGGGTATGCTTCAAGGTTCTGGTTACCACCTTTAAAGCGCTCCATGGCTTAGGACCTGGTTCCTTCGGGACCGCCTACTACCATCAATAGCCTCCCACTGACCAGTACGCTCCCACAGAGAGGGGCTCCTCCAGGTGCCGTCGGCCAAACAATGTCGGCTGTCGGCCCCTAGGGGGAGAGCCTTCTCTGTGGGGGCACCGACGATCTGGAATGAGCTCCCCCCAGAGATACGGAGGATTCCGGATCTGCGCACCTTCCACCGTGAGCTGAAGACTCTTTTATTTCATCAAGCTGGCCTCGCCTAAATCTTCTCCCTTTTAAGTGTAAATTTTAAATTTTTACTGCATTTTAAAATATGGATATTTTAAATTATGGGTATCAATTCAGCCAAATTTATTTAATTCATTTTATTCGATTTTAAATTTTGTATATGTATGTGTTTTATTTCATGGCTGTTCACTGCCCTGAGTCCTTCGGAAGTAGGGCGATATAGAAATTCAATAAAATCAAATCAAAATCAAACAGTCATAATTCACTCTTTTTCCAACTTTTTGCTTGGTTTTTTAAGAAATACCTATCTTTTCCCATTGGATTCAGCTTACTTTCTGTTTCTCTTAACATATCAATACTCATTTCCATTTAAAAAGTAAGCAGACTCATGCTCTTATACATAGCCATTTTCACTTATTTCAACAAATGTTCAAGAGATTCCATGCTACCCAATGCCTAGCATTTTCATATCTTAAAATTTCTCCATCCAATCTTGCTAAGATTTTACCAAAGTAAACAAATTCATTGCTAGCTCAGATTTCTCCCCCCCTCCAATATGTATATCTAGTAATCATCCCTACCATTTCCCCTGCCAAATCTTTCTAGCATTTTCGCATTGCAGTTTCATAAAAATGATTTTATCACTTTTTAATTCCATTTAATTTGCTTTGCTGGAGACTTCCTGTTTAGCCCTTTTCACCCATTTCCGTAGCCTTTTCTAAAATACGTATTTTCATGGAAATCACCTCTTTTAGTTTGAGCCATGGCTTATTTTTTTAAATTGCATTCTTTGCAGCTACATTTTTATTCTGCACATTTTTTCTATAATATCTTTTCTTATCTTCATTCTTTTTCAGCAATAATTTCAATGCGAACACAAGACTAATAATTTCCCGATTGTTATCATTCTATTTTTTCTTGCTTTTTCTTCCATGCTTATATTTCCCCAAGATTCAATTTCACATTAGGAAAAAAACTCTGTCTTATAATCAGATGGTCTAGTATGTCTCACTAATTCTCTCAATCTTTCATCATAAACAAACATATCAATCATGTTTCTAGCTTTATATTAACATCTTGAAGACAGTTTTATTCTGACCTTCTGAAACTCAACATTGGTGGCAATTCTATTTCAAAATTGTATCTCCAAATGGCTAGATCACTTTTTTCTGTATTCTTGCATCTCATTCTCATCCTATGTATGATGCAGGATAATTTTTCTCTTAGATCTCATTCATTTAGAAAATTGCAAAATTTCTCCCCAAATTTATCTCTGAGTTTTTTTATGATCATCATTTACTGAAGTACAGCATGCAATTATTATGAGCCATGGTGGCGTAGTGGTTAGAGTGCAGTACTGCAGGCTACTTCTGCTGACTGCTGGCTGCCTGCAATTTGGCAGTTCAAATTTCACCAGGCTCAAGGTTGACTCAGCCTTCCATCCTTCCAAGGTGGGTAAAATAAGGGCCCAGATTGTTGGGGGCAATATGCTAACTCTGTAAACCACTTAGAGAGAGCTGGAAAACACTGTGAAGTGGTATATAAGTCTAAGTGCTATTGCTATCAACAACTAAAGGATTCCTACTTTCATACATACTCGCAATATTCTGTTTTCACTGGAAGTGTCCAGTCTTTCTCTAGTTTACCTGGAAAACTCAAAAACTGGATCTGGAGTTTTCTGCCTGAAAAACTTGCTTTCCATTTATGATTTATAGCGGTTCCTCTTGTTATCTTTTATTCCTTGAATTTTGTCATTGAGCACTTTGTTCAACAGCACTGCTATAACACAAAAGTGACACTTTGTAAATGCAAGATAAATCTCACAATAGTTAGCCTAGCACATACAATATAAGACCTGTTATGGCTGGCAATTTCAGATCTTGGGTGCTATAAAATAAGCATTTTATTTTCTTCAGTGAATGGAGCGCTACATGATTTTTGACCCCTGACTAAAATTCAGAGCTCGCTACCCATTACAACATCTCCTCAGATACTGCTCCAAGCTGCTCAGACAATTTTGCCATTGCTGATGCTGTGCCCAAACCCTCCACTAAGGCAGGTTGTGAGGAGGTATCAGCCTTGCTAATGGCTTTTTTCATTGGCTGCCTGCCTCTTGGCTTGAAAACTAGAGCAACACAGATGGTTGGCTTCCCATCTTTTCCCTTTCCTGAAATTAAAACTAACAGCTCAAATTTTTAAATCAAATTTTAAATATTTGCACTACTTTTACCTGAACAATGATTAAACTATTTATTAAAAACACTCATGGTATCATAACCATCCTAAACTGTAACGATGTCAGTGTAATCATGTTCATTCCTTTGGTGTAATTACGAGCCTACATTCTTCTAAGTATAGGTTGCATTCAGAAAAGGGAGGTGATTATCAAGATAATGTGAAATCATTTTCTTTGAAGTACTGTTTGGAGCTTTGCCTACTCGTGCATAATGACAGCTCCCCAGTGAACATCTGGAGAGCATACAAGGCTGCAGAACAGGGTCTTTCATATATAAGGCCACCATGTGATTGTAGAAGTCTTTGGGAAGTTCATTCATACAGGGCATGCTTCTATGCATAAGGCCCTTGATTTTTTTTCTAGGAGCTAAGACTCTTTTCAGAAAATTTGGACCGCTACTCTCAATTAGTATAGGAAGAACGAGCTAAAAAGAACCAGCAGTCAGAGTCAAGACCATTGTACCAAACAGGTGTGAAGTCAGAAGCTCTTATAGGGCACATACCTTCCCCATATATCTTACCAAGGCTACTGAATTTTGAGCCTAGCATGAATCCCTGTTTATTCCTAAATGCTTGGAGGAAAATCTTTCATTAACCTGAACAAGTTTTCTCAGACAGCATGGAGAGCATCTGTTTGAGAAGTGTGTGAATGATCAGTGCCCAGAAACTTTTATATATGTAGCTTTATATGTGATTCAACACTCAAGCAAGAAGGATCTGGCTGGTCTCCAGTGCTACTGACATCCTCTGCCCCCATGCACACACAGAAGTAATTAACCAGCTACAGAACACCAGGAGTATTTTCTTCATTAGTTATTTACAGCATGGCCTGGTAACCCCAATTTTACCCCCTCTTGCATGCTGCTGGCCTTGTCTCATTCCCATTTCATGATTTATGCAATCTGGCTTCCCTCTTTTCCAACCCTAAGCATCCACCAGTTGCAAAACACTGAAGAGCATTAGAACAATACATTACAATACTGTTTTTCTCTCCAGAGCATCCCACTAAGAATTGTTTCAGAAAGAATGCTGCATGTACGTTTTCAGAAATAAATGCTTCAAATATGATATACCCATTGAAAGATTCAGCTATCCTTAGCACAGATTTAGATGTTTTACAGACGATACAGTTTAAGCGTTTCAGTGCCAAGTTACGCATATAAAGAGTGATATCAAAGCTATCAATAAACCCTCAACTCCACCCCACATCTTCTCGGAATACCTATTAAAAGAAGCATGTTATGACATCATCAATGTTTTTTTTTTCTGTAACCATTATCAAAAGGTATGGGGTAAGCTGTACATTTAGTGCTACTATACAGATAGCCATATATCTCTTTCAATGCCCCTTGTTCAAGATCCATTTGCTCAACACTATCTACTGAAGAGCTGTCAGAACATGTGAAGGTACATGTTGCAGTTCCAATTGTGACAAGTATTATGTAAAGTGGTACTCTTATGAATGAATATTCTGTTACACATTACAAACTGGCAGCAGCTTTCTCTAAGCAAGTGTAGCTGTGGCAATTCCGATGAATCATTCCTCCCGAAATATATTAGAGAAACAAACAAAAGATAAATAGATATTCCTCCCAATAGCCACCTGATCAGCAACATTCAGCTCTATCTATTCCAAGTTCTGGTTGGACTACCATGCCTCTAAACATGGATCTCCTTATACAGTCCTTTTCTTCTGAAGGCCCTGTTCCTCTAACCCCATGATGGCGAACCTATGGCACATGTGCCACAGGTGGCATGCAGAGCCCTTTCTGCTGGCACACCAGCTGTCTCCTCATCCCAGCTTCACCACACATGCATGTGCGCCTCCCACTGGCCAGCTGGTCAACGGGTATCTGCCGTGCATGCGTGGGAGGCGGGGTGCATGTGAAGGGTGTGCATGCACAGGGGTGGGGCACATGCATTAGGCACTCCCATTGCAACTGCGTCCCCCTCTGCACCCCATTTTGGGCCTGGAAGGCCTCCTGCACCAACCTGCAAACCAAAATGGGGCACGGGGTGACGAGCGTGCATGTGCAGGGGAGGGACGCATGTGCAGGGGGGTGTTTGCATTGCAGTTTGTGGTTCGGGCACACGTGCATGCATTTGTGTGCGCACACGCACGCTTTGGGCATTCGGCACCAAAAAGGTTAACCATCACTGCTCTAACCCATTGATACCCTAATCCCAATGCTTCATGGTTAGCTTTATGATTCCCCCTTGCATTTGTAAAAAATCCCTGAACTGGGCAAACTTACTTGACCACTTGGAAAAGGCAACAAGGCTACGAATGGACAGTGGAACAAGAAGGGGCAAGCAAAAAACACTCTGATTTGATAAGATCAAATCTGATACAAAGCTGAACATCTAACAATTGAAAGAAGTTATGTCTGGCAAGGTAGCATGGACAGCATTTTACCTATAAAGTCACCCAAAGTCAGATATGATTAAATGGTTAAAAATAACAACTTGCCCACATGGCCATGAATAATTTTGGAAAATGGAAATTGTCGAATCTCAGGCTGCTGAAATTTTAAAAAACAGCTGACCTTTTCTGTTCTTCCAGATATATAGAAAAATAAAATAGTTAATATAGATTCATTGAGAGGAGCTGATTTAAACTTTACACTCTGATCCGCTACATCCATTGCTAAAATATGTAATTCAGCATTTGCCCCAGAAATCCAATCTGCCTTCATTCAGTTGGCATTTTGGAAGCTGTTAAAAACTGAGTTGATTTGAAGAGTCATTGAAGGGGATGAGATGATGCCATTAAACTGATTTATTATTATGTGATTATTTGCGTTTGATTAATTGTTTTTATATTCTATTACCACGGATGTTTTGTCTGATTCCTATTGATGTATGTGAAATGCCGGGAGTCTTTTTGATTGTGGTGAAATACCAATCCAATCCAATCAAATAATAAATAACATATTCTGACTATCATGATAATTAGCTTAACAGTATAATATTCTCCAGCCCTCATCCTTAGTCCCGATCCACAAGGTCAGACTGTTTCAAGAAAATAGTCTAGCACAATGCAACACCACAAAAATTAATCTTCATAGACATCAGAGTTCTTATTATCACTAAAGCAGCCCTCTCAGCCCATCTAGTTTTATAGCTTAAAAATGTTTTTAATTTTAAAAATGAAGTTGGAAAAGCTGGAAAGTTAAATACCACTATCTGGCATCAATTTTATCTCCAGAATTGCCTCTGGGATCCAGATGATCTGTCAAAATTTTCTTCCAAAATAGAAATTGAAGGTAACTGGAATTCAGTGGTGGGTTTTTTGTTTTGTTTTTTGTTGCTGATAATGTATTCAGCTGCCTTCCACACCATAGCTAAATTGAGGATCAATTGGGCGAAAGAAATAGTTCTACTTTGGGTGGAACTATTCAGTATGCAACTTACCTGGCCAATCAGGACTGATTCCAAAAGGCATATACCAGTATTTATTTCTGATCTTCATTTTGAAACTGTACAGTATAAGGACCAAGCTCAAAATAATCTCCCAGTGAAACATATTTCTATGATGAAATGACTATATCTACTATGTTCTTGGAAATAGAATCAGATTCCTATCAAAGATAATGCTTTTACATATACACACACTTTCCAGTGAGGAAATGGTAGTTTTTCATTACTTACAGATAAGATTGCCAATTCAACTGAATAGCTATCCTAGCATTGCTAAAATAATTGGGGTTCCCCCATTTCAAAAAATTCCTCATTAAGTTCAATTGTAAAGTTATCATCTCAATCCAAACAGCATACAGATTCCTTCCCTTAAAACAGAATTTTCCCAATAGCAAATGTAAGTGACCAAATCTTTGTCACGGATGCTCCCATGATTCAAGAAGGAAAAGTTAGCGATCTTCTCCTTTGGAGAACCAGTTCTATTCTGGCCTTTTTAAAAAGTTGGGAAAGCAATCAAACACCTTATGCTGAAGAAATGAAGATCTCTCCAAAATGCAATAAGGTTAGGAACTGATCTTTGGAGTTGATTACTTCAGCATATTGCAGAGAGTCAGAGAGGTATTATACAGTTGGTCTAACTGTTCCACCTGTCTTGATGAAAATGGGACTTGGACCTCAGTGCATTCATAGGGACAAGTTAAATTCCTCTGGTGAATTTCAGGGCTTTTTTTCAGTTTGATTGTTTGATGATTTTTCATGGGAGTTGAAAATACAATGTTGGAATTCAGGTTGACCACTTCCTTTTTATAATTTAAAACAATTTAGAGCACGGGTGAAATCCAGCAGGTTCTGGAGAACTGGTAGCAGAAATTTTGAGTAGTTCAGAGAACCGGTAGTTGACATTTTGAGTAGTTTGGTGAACCAGTAAATACCACCTCTGGCTGGTCCCAGAGTGGAGTGGGAATGGGGATTTTGCAGTATCCTTGCCCTGGAGTGGGGTGGGAATGGAAATTTTGCAGCATCCTTCCCCTGCCATGCCTACTAAGCCACGCCCACCAAGCCACACCCACAGAACCGGTAGTAAAAAAATTTGAATTTCACCACTGATTTAGAAATAAATTTAAAACATACCTTATTGAATCTTTTACTGGTTTTAGAATTCTTGTATTGTTCAATTTTAATTATATCAGTGGTTACTCAGCATTAAAGATGTTTGTAAGCCACCTGGAATCACAAAATGAAAATGGATGGCACATAATTTTTGACAGAAGTACATGTGTTTGGTTCTTTGACTGTAAAATACAAACTCAGGACTTCCTAGCAGGTAATGGGACCTTGCCCTGGTGAAGAGATCTTCTCTAATTCCAACAGTAAATAGTAAATCCTGACACTTTCAAGTCTAGATATCCCAAATTGCCAGCGCTGGAAGCTTCTTCAGAGACGCTGACATATGCCTTCCATCTTAGCAGAATAGAAATTAAACTCATTGAAGGCATGGCCTAATTAGATATGTATCTACATTATATGCAAGCACCAAAGTGACAGATAATATATTCTGGATTTGATTTGTAGTGTGGTTAATGAAAAAGATTGTTCATTGTCTAATCTGCAAGCTGTCCTTCTCCTTACATAACAATCCAATTTTATTATACTTCTTCCATGCAACTATAATATAATTATTTCCCTGCTAAACTCGAAGTTGGTGAAGCAGGAAGCTAGTTCCCAGTCGTTAGACTCGTCTATACACTTTACTTGCTCAAGTGCTGAAATTGGCTGCTCTCCTATGTGTGGAGGACATAGGAATGAGAATGAAAACTCCACATTAGGACCAGCCTGCTGAGGATGCTGAAGGAAGCTGAGAAGTCAGATCAAAGTCAACCAGCCAGAGACTCATTGGAAGCAGAA